>NW_020229904.1:105000-485000 GCF_003227715.2 Harpegnathos saltator
TCCTTTCGGCGTTTGTCTACTCGCTGATGATGCTGATACCTAGGAAGGATCTGTACGCTCTGTCAGCGGACGAAAAGATCCCCGGCTTGAAGTTCAACTGCGATCGGCACGGAGCGATGGTAATGACTGTAGACGATGTAAAGAAAAGATCGCACAGATTTGAGTAGATATGGACGAACATGAGATCCGACAGAATATCGGAAATAAAACCGGAGATAAAATCAAAAAACGAAATTATTCGGGATATATAGAGCGATTAAGAGATATTTGAGCCTTTCACATTAAAAATTGCACTGCTACCAAGTTTAGTAACGCCACGATTGTCGTGTTCTTTTAACCAATTTCTTTTATATCTTTCTTAAATCAAAGTCCCATTATTTCTCAAATAAATGTTGTTGAATTATGCGAAACCGATGTGTCTCATTTAGGTGCGGCAGGAAAGATGCGAGAATCGCTTTGGTTGCCACCGCTGGACCGACGACGACAGCGGGGTGGGCGCTATGCTACTGGAGAATTGTAACTACGCCTGCTACCCGATAACCGGATCACGACGATGGCACGCGGAACTCGCTGCGGGTACTACGAGCACCGTCAACGCCGACGTGGAGGTCGATTTCGAAGGCAGCGGCTCGATCACGGTTGCACCGCTGGACGCTGAACTCTACGCGCAAGTAAGGCTATAATAAAAGCTTCAATGCGCCATATAAGATAATGCAAATGCAGTTACCTTATTACTTGCCTTACCTTAAGAGATGCGCTATTATCTTATAAGGCCATGTGTCGCGCGCGCGCGCTTACGTGAATTACGATCTCAGCAGGATTACGAAGAGACGAGAAAAACTCGCCGCTACATTATAGCGGAGAACGAGCCGCCGCATCTGTGTTACAAGGACGAGGACGACAACGTCGTCTGTCACGTTTATACGGAATACTCCGGCAGCCTGCCGGTGAATGGTAGCCTCGGGCAGGCATTGAACGCCGAAAATGAAAAGGAATGGTGCGCGTATCCCGTGGCCGAGTACTTTGCTTGTCGCATACCGCCTGAACTGGAAGTCAGGATGGCTGAATTCAATCAGAGTTGCTCGATAGAATGCGACCTGATCGATCCGTACACTCTACCTGGTAACGATCGCCTTTAGAATCCAGATTAATAGCGCGACTGCGTGCGCGAAAGGATCGATTTTCCGAATAATTTCCGTAATGACATCGACAGAAGGGATCTCTCATTCCAGAATGTGTCGAGATGAATATCTCGAAGTGCGCGATCAATAGTCGTTATGTATCAACCTCATCTTCTTCGGGTGGCTTTCACCAAATACTGATTAAGCTAATTGACGATCAACTCAACTGACAGATCGCCAACATGCAAGATAACATATAATTTGTTATTAAAACGTGTGAGAACATTTTCTTACCCTCTTTTGCTGGTAAATCAACGATTATGCTTAATCTGAATTTAGCGAAAGTCAGCTTCAGATTTTGAAGTATATCCGACTACAAGCAAACAATTCCCCTTTACATCGAGATAATATCGCATTTCAGGCAGTGTGCTGGCGGAAAGCCAGTGTCAACAGACCGGAGATTGGGCGGTAACGTCATGCCATAGTCAACGTAGCGCTTGCACACCGTGCGTCTGGATATACCTGGCGGTGCGATCGTTTGCGGATATCTTCCCCACGACCGCCGTCGCCCTGATCGACGCGGCGGTGGTGATAGCAACCAGAGAGACGTCGTGCGGCCGTGGTGACGTCGGCCGGCAATTGGCTTTTGGCTCTCTTGGTTTTGCCCTGCTAGGACCCTTGGCTGGTTATCTAAGCACCCTGACGAACGACATCGGACCTGCCTATTGGCTGCCTTTCGTTCTACACGCTGTACTGATGATCCTCGCGGCCGTCGTCGCTCTGTCAGCGAATGACATGCCGCTCAGTCCGCCTGAATGGTGGTGGCACACGAGAAGCGGCATGCTGGCATTGCCGATGAGCGCTATTAAGAGATATGGCAGCGAAACCGCCGCCTTGTTTCTCGTGCTGTTAGTCTTGGGGACGTTCTGGAGCGCGATGGACAGTTACCTACCCTTGTAAGAGTCCTGGTTTCGAAAGATTCCCATTGCTCATATACCAATCATTCAATCGTTCATCATTGTGATAAACATTCGTTTGAGATGCTCTTTTTCTCAAACGCAGGCATTTGCAAAGGCTAGGAGGCGATGAGCTGTCCATCGGTGTCGCTATGACAGTCGGAGCGATACCGGCATTCCTGTTCCTCTGGAAGTCCGAGCATTTCGTGGACTATTGTGGTCACAGTAATCTTCTCATCACTGCCTTCACGGTGTATATAATTAGGTAGGTAAGTTTGTCTCCTATTCCGATAGCACGACAATCGTCGAGGGAAGATATTGTTAGATTTTTTTTCTTTCCTTTTCTTTACTCGTGTCTAAAGAATACACCGATCGATACGATGTCGACGAATTTTTACTCAGGTTCACCGGACTGAGTCTCGTAGCGGGGCCTTGGTGGTCTCTAATTTCGGAGGCTCTAGAAGTATTCACCTTAGGAATAATGTGGGTTACTGCCATTCTTTACCTGCGACACTTGGTACCGCGTCATTTAACGGTGACTGCCCAAGGGCTACCTGTGATAGCTCACTTCGGTTTCGGTACGCCAGCAATTAACGTCACAACTAAACGCGATCGGTAATCGGAACTACTGATTTCTACTCTATATCCAACTCTGTACAGGTCGAAGCATCGGAGCCGCCATCGGTGCTTATGTCAATCTCGGCGACGGGGACATCGTGAGCTCGCTTAGATTTGTATATCGTTGCATGGCGGTAGCAGCGGCCGTTGTTGCCGTTCTGTATTTCATATTGTATCACGGTCTATTGAAGCCAAGATGTCATGCACATACCATCCAAGGCCCCCGTCAACCTCCCACGATCGTGCAAGGTAAGCGACTTTTAATTACGCATACTAATTGAATTTTGCAAGAACGTTCTGTCTCTCTTACATCATGACTCTGACTTTACAAGCTGCTATAAGAGATTACGAATTGAGTAAGTGATCAAATACGATCGAGATTCTCTGCTTCACGTTCTTCGGAACATGTATACTTTGTGTACTGTCTAACAGCGTGTCCACTCGCATCTAATGCGGAGATCTTTAGAACCGTCTCCTCTGATTCTGACGATGATCGAAATCCATCACAATCGGAGAAATGTCGATTCTGTAGATTTTCCCGTACAACATTTTCTCTTCCTCTGCATGCATCATGGGGAAAACTATATCTGTCGCTGTTGTTTCCAAAAATGCGCGGCTGTTTTTCTAATTTTCATCGTCTTCATAATTTTCTTTTTTTTTTTTATAATTCCACGAATATAGCAATGAACGGAAATGGAAATTATACGCCGCTAAGGGTGTACCATAACGGAATGGGCAGGAAAGGTCAATTTCGATACTGAGACGTTATTCATAAGGATAAACTGAGGAGTCCTCAGAACGCTGCAATAATGATTCTGCAGTGCAACGTATATGAGGTGTCATCAGCGACGAACTGCCGGCGACCTGTGTTCTCGTATGTTTTCATATCGCTTTATATAACTAATTTCTATTTAAGACAACTCGACATTACCATTTTTGTTTCTTAGCACGTTCGCTATCACACACGTGTAACATATGCATCATCGAGGCAAATTTATCCGCTATGTCACGTGTTGACTCGGCAGCGAACGTGATAATGCGTTATTATTTATGTAAATTATGAAGGACCACTACTTGCTCAAGTACGTTGTACGAGCTACACCATCAGTTTCTATATCATCAGTATCGATAAAAAAAATATGTCACACGAAATCATTACGTACGGACGATAGCGAGTTACATTGCGCAAAAGTAAAACGTATTCGCGTCGTAGTAGAGGAAGAAAAAAATAAATTATGTTTTCCATGTACAAATGTCCATGATCTTATCTTATGCTTTTTTAGTTTTCTATTGAGTTAATTCTTTTTTTTTCTTTTTATGTACAAATCGTTAATTACGAATTCTCACAAGGATACGATTAGATAAATGACTTTCTATGATAAAACCATTTACAGTGAGACTTACATGCGTCTTCATGTGTAACATAAGTCAAATAGATATCAATATATGCTGAAAGTAAGATGTTTACTCGATCAGGCGAATGTTACGTTTCTGTGAGTTGATATATGTATACGATAAAAGATGGAATAAAAGTACGTTGGAGAGAAATCATTGTAATCGTGTTATTTTACAAAAAAACAACTGCGCTCATTAGTGATTTATATTAAATTTATTCGGACAGCTCAATGGATCCTCGAATGAGATTGAAACATTTACAGCCTGACATTTAGAGGAAACGAGTTCAACGGCCTGCTTTAAAACTTATGTTATGTAAATAATATTAAATCTAATGTTACTTAGCCTGTCAAAAATCAATTTACTTTTTTAGTATGATATCCTTCTTTCCAAAACTTACATACTCGTTCCATACACATAGACACGCATACACATACAAACAATTCGTGACATATGCAGTACGTATATTAGAAATAATATATCTTATATTAGCACTTATATTTATAACATGTATATATGCATATATAAATGCATCATTTGAATAATCGTTGCATATAATCTATCATGACAATATAGAAGTCTAAACACTTGGTTGTGTGTGTGTACATATATACGGAATATCATGTTTTTATATACAAATTTATATCATTATTACATAATATTTTATATACAGAGTGTTTCAAATTCACTTTTTACCCACAATTTTTTTATTAGCAATTTGGAGTCTAAATATTTCCTAAATAAAGACGAGATCGAGTATTCTTTAGTTATGAGTGTTAAAAATTGGGTTTTTCAGAAACAAAGTTTTAGAAATGTAAATAGAAAGTAATTCTGTTTTTTATTTAATTTAGGGATTTTATTTTATTTAGGGATGGATTCTAAATTTTATTAGACTCATGATTTGAATACTGGTTACATATATAATATACATATATAACCGATATAATAAATTAATAACTAGAAACAAATGATGAACTTTTTGATATTTCCACTAGGAAAAATTTGATTCTAAATTGGTCGAAAACTTGTAATGAAAAATGACCGACTTTCGATGGAGATGAAGTAAAAAACTGTTTTTCTTGTGCATAGCAAAAAAGAATCATTTTTGTATCTAATACATATAATTCAATTTTATATATTTTTAGGCCTTTCGCTATTATAAGGAATGGAACAACAGTTAATTGTTTGCTGTATATTGTATTATCTTTATGTCATATGCATATACAACATAAAAATAAATAAATTCAGCATCTGAGTTGTATCAAGAAAATTTATATATTTATATTGAATATAACTATATAATACACACAATAATAATATCACGTAATATATAATTTTTAAATAATATAATCGTAAAAGCTTCTTTAAGAACTTAATTCCCCGTCGTGAATTTAATTATTGTAATTTATGTTAATGAGACCGTCGTTATTGTGAAATTTGAAATATGGAAATATCAAAGGATATATTTTTTATCACTATACTTTACTATATATTTATATATCATACTTAGCTTTTATATGTGATATTTCCATTCTTCAAATATAATTTTGATGTCTAGGCATTTTTGCCTATCCTAGGAAATATTAGTAAATCATTAATAAAACATCCTTTATTAACAAAAGGTCGAAATGGCAAGATTTTTAATATATCTGCCAAGTAAGCGTAACGCATATTAATTAAATGGATAAGAATATAAAATCAATTGTAACGTTGTCCTCTATAAATTCAACTATAATAAATATAGAGTTTATATCAATCAAGAACAAGTATTCAAAAAACTTAGGAAAACTATTGGTCGCTAAATTTCAATAGCGGATACATTTGAAAGAAATTTTTTTTAAGCGCTTGTATTTTAAGCGGATATGTTTGAAAGAAAAAAATTTTTTTTAAGCGTTTTTAACAAAGTTCTTTTTTACTACATTCTTCTTTTTACTACAAGCGACTTAACACTTTTAACACGTTGAGTGGTATATTATTCATATTTAGTTATAATTAATTTAATTCATATTCATATTTATCTTGTCTAACCAGATGCAACTGGCGATATAGTAATCTGACTGTGTATACAACTGTGCATAGCAGCCAGAAAGTTCGAGTCTAGTGAGATTTATACACACTCGAATTTAGCTTGATACTCAATGTGTTAAGAATGTATTTGAAGAAAAAAAGAGAAAAGTCGTCCTACTTTCTTTCGATGATAAATTTTTTTATTTATTACCTCCGAATTGTCAATAATTTTTTCATTTAAAAATGAAACATTAGGAAGATAAAATTATATCATTTACAATGTGCATTATCCTGAATAATTGTCTTCAAGATATATCGAAATATTTTTATAAAATATAAAAATGCCAAGTGATCACATCTTTACAAAGTAAATTAAATCTGCTTTAAACGATCTATAATTCGCGATAAAGTTCTGGACAAATTTTTACTCAGGAAATTTAATATGCTATAATATATACTATATAATATATAAATATATATTACATAATACATTAAAGAATCGGTAAAATGTCTTTTTTTATAATAATTAAAGCATGAAGAACAGAAATTATATCAAGAGAGATGTTATATTTCAATATGATAGAATTGAACAGAAAATGGCACTTTTTAAATCTCAATCATTTTAATTAAATATTATATTGAACATAGTATAGTCACTCTCATATGTAATTTGAAATCCAGTAGTACCTCAATAAATTATGAATTCACAAATAAAGACTTTACAATAATAATATTATAAATAAATATTTCGTTGCATATTACTTTCTCTCTCGTACATTATAGATCGTCTGAAACAGACTTTATCTTAAACTACAGCTGTAAATTGAAACACTGAAGTATTTACGTAAAGTTGCACATAATTTAATGAAGTCTTTCATTAACCATCAATAATTGTACAATCCTCCTCGATTTCCATTATAGCTACTTCGGCCTTTACTTTGTCATTAGCATTTTTGCTTGAGTTCACATCATCATTATTTAACGTTGTCGCACCATTCCGAACTTTCTGCAGTTCTATTTGTTGAATCTCTTCGGTAGGTCGTATATTCACAACTCGTATTTTATTATTAGAGTCCAAGTCATTAATCTGCGTAATTTTCTTGCAATCCGTTGTATTCGCTGATTCATTGGCTTCATCGCAAACTACAGAATCAGTGAAACTGTCCGAGCTCCCTTCTTGTTTGCAATTTACCGATTGCTCAACAGATTCAATTAACAAATCGATATTTTGACGAAAATGTAAAGTATGCGAATCTGCGGCTGTCAATTTTTCGAAGGTTTTGTCCGAATCTTCCCATTCTTTCATATCTTCCGTTTTGATGCCATAACCTTCTTGCTGCAAATAAAAGATAAACTGCTCTTGGTATTTGTCAAAGTTCTTATTGGGTATTTTTATAGACTCCAAGACACTTTTGTCCGTCTGCTCATTATGCAGGGTTTTTTTCAACAAAGAGTAAC
The DNA here is from genome assembly GCF_003227715.2 of Harpegnathos saltator. NCBI lineage: Eukaryota > Metazoa > Arthropoda > Insecta > Hymenoptera > Formicidae > Harpegnathos > Harpegnathos saltator. The sequence continues at coordinate 112,556 of NW_020229904.1, forward strand.
TGATACATTTCTCATAATCCCTCGAAACAACATCGTACACCTGAATCGCTTTGTTCTCAGACGTAATCGCACTATCACCAACACCACGATGCTGTAGATCCTTTTTAAACATTAATAAGTCCTTAAGAATGTTGCTAGATTTAATATCATCAGATGATTCCATAATCCAACATTCCGATTCCTCGTAATCAGATTCAGTATCAGATTCATTGATGCAAGTCATATGTAGAGGAATATCTACATCTGCTTGCAGCACCACTGTACTTTGATTAGTCGATGACACTTCAGTCTCAGTCTTCTGGGATCTTTTCCATTTATTATATTCACGTATTACTCTATCGTTAATGTGCGCCAACTGAAAAATTGTATCGTGCATACTTCGGTGGAACCGTTTGATTTTCTGCTCCATCATTGATTTGATATTCTCAGTTCCAACTGTCTCGTTATCGGGTAAAATAAAGAAATTTTGCATATTCTCTTTTACATTGCCCAAAAAAGTGTCGAGCTCTTGACTATGTGTTAGCATCACTTTGCTGAATGTGGAAGGCTGTTTCTTGAGAGATGTATACATCTCTCTCAGAGGTTGGTCTTCTTTTATCTCAATGTCATTTTCTGTACTAAAAAGAGCAACAGGTATTATCTTGTTGAAAGAAACATCTATTATATCCGCAAAATTTTTCCTGTTGTCGGTCGTCATATTATCATGCTGCTCGACGATTTTCAGCTCATCGTCGGAATCGCTATCAATTTCGATTATATTAGGAGTCAATGTTACTGCATCTGATGCTTTTGCTTTTGGAAGAATAAACCGAGATGAGTAACGATTGTTCGATAGAGATACCATTGCATTCGTTGAATTTCGAAGAGATTGAGACTGAGCCTGATAGTTTTGCACTTGCGATGCTGGTGGCGATGGCAGAATGATATGATGAAACGCGGAGTTCATCGGTCGAACGTAAGTGGTAGATGCTGAGGTTTGATTTATGATGGCCGTATGATACAAGGAAGGTGATATTACACCGGAATCGTATCGCATTGATGCGGCAGAATCAATCATATTTATCGCATTCGGCGGTGGAATAATGATTTTTTCCGGTTGTTCGACTGCTGCTTCTTGACATCCAGCCTTATTCGGTTGCTCGTACTGTGAATAAACTGTCTGTGGCTCATTCGGCTGATTGCTCAATAATGGAGGCGGACGTGGTCTAATAGGGATTGGCGGATATATCGTGCGCACTGGTTTCGTCCCATTTGTTGTGCTATACCTCGGTTTATTTTTCTTGTATGGTTTACGTTTCACAGTTATTGGTATTCCGTTAATTTTAGGAATATATGTTTCATCTTCTTCCTCAGAATTAGACTCGAGTCTTCGTTTTTGTCTGCGTTTACTCCTGCGTGGACAACATTCAGATTCATCCAAATTCATTTTCTCCTGAATCTCTTCTGAGCTCATATTTTTCTCCTTTTCTAGTATACTAAAACATATCACAACCAATTCAAATTAAATACATATATACATATAATTACAGGAAAATGTCTAAAAATTAAAAAAATACATAACATCTTAACAATGTCTTATTTTTCTAGCAGTTTTGTCCTTGAATGGACAATAAAGTGACATAATATACTAGGGTTATATGATAAGTCTGGTAAAAAAGCAAGTGAAACATTTTTTTTAAAGAAAATACATTTTTACTTTTCAACATAGTCTCCATTAAGGTCGATACATTTGGTCCAGCGAGTTTCCAATGTTTTAATACTATTAGAAAAATTGGCTGTCTGAAAATTTGCAAAATATTTATTGATGGCAGTGATGACTTTTTCATTCGACAAATATTTCTTCCTACTGAGCAAGATTTTCAAACTTGGGAACAAAAAGAAGTCACACGGGGCCAAATCTGGTGAATAGGGTGGATGAGGAACCAATTCAAAACCCAATTCGTGTAATTTTGCCATTGCGACGGTCGATTCGTGAAACGACGTGTCATCTTGATGGAAGAGCACCTTTTCGCACATTAACCCTGGCCGTTTGTTTTTTAGTTCTTCTTTCAAACGGTTCAATAATTTTGCATAGTACTCTCCTGTTATTGTCTTACCCTTTTGTAAACAATCAATCAGGATAATTCCTTGGGAATCCCAAAAAATAGTGACCATCACCTTTTCAGCTGACAAAAGAGTCTTCTTTGGCGCACTTTTACCAAGCATTTTTTTGGCATTTTGCTTTGACTGCTCCTTCGACTTAGAAGTGTAGTAATAAATCCAAATTTCGCCCACAGTCACGTATCGACGCCAAAAATACGGATCGCACTCAAGCATCGTTAAACACTGCCTTGAAATGTTCTTTCGTATGAATTTTTCATCGATAGTCAACAATCGCGGCACCCATTGTGTACACAATTTTTTCATATGCAATTTTTCATATAGGATGTTATACACTCGTTCTGTCGAGATGCCTACGGCCTGAGCGATCTCACGCAATTTCACTCGACGATCTTCCCTGATCATATCATACATTTTTTCTACCATATTCGACGTGGTAACCTCAACTGAGCGCGTTTTAATGCAGGATCGGCCACGTTTAAATTCTTTTATCCAGAAATATATGGTCTTCAACGTAGGAGCAGAGTCCCTATGAATTTCATCTAACTTGGCTTTGATCTTTGCTGCTGTCCACTTTTTTAAATAAAAGTATTTTATCATTTCACGGATATCGTTTCTTTCCATTTTTGTGGCAACCGTAACCGCTACACCACTCGCTTCAAACGACTACCGCACGTGAACAACACGTTACTTCTAACTGAAATTCGGCCTTAAGGGTTATGAAGAGTGGAATTTTTCAGGTCACTAAATGGATTGTAGCGCCATCTCATAAAAATTTACCAAACTTATCAAACGACCCTTCCAAATTCTTAAAATTCTCCTTTATCTTTATGTCATTTTTGTCATTAAATGGACAATAAATAATATGGCGTTGAGTAGATATAAATAATATAATAAAAATAATATAATAAAAATAATTAAATTTCTAATACCTTGTTACTGTTTGTACATGTTGAAGCAGAGCCCAACACACAGCCCTCGCATCATATAAATCAGTCGGGTTGCATACAAAGCATTGCCATTTTTCATCAGCTTCAATTTTCTTCCTTATCAAAGATGCAAAGTTTCTCCTTATACATTTATAACAAAATGTATTACTACAATAAGAGCAGCAATATAAATTACCACCATTTGCACACCATCTACAGAACATATCTGTAGCATCATCTCCTGAAAATATAACAGAGAAACATGAAATATAAACATTTATTCCAATAGATATACTTTATAAAAAAACATAATTAATTATTCACCTTGCTCAAAGGTTCCATCTCCATAAAACTCACGACATCTCGCACATAACAATGTACGAAGTACAGGATGTACCAACATGTTATGAGCCTGAGATGGAGCAGAACCAATATGTATATCACAAGCTGTACAATGGAGCTTGCGGTATCGTACAGATGCTATATCTACAATATATAAGAACCAAATGCTCACATGATACAATAATTTTCATAAAATTTGCAAGTATTGATCTCTTATGATATCGCAAATTTATATACAGTACAGTACATAAGAATAATATATAAAGGGCATCAGATCAAACTGTAAGCTATACGTTATAAGTAACGAGTATATTCAAGAAGCTGACCATTGCCAAATGTTATTCGATAATAGTCTGCTTCCTCCTGAGAGACCGGTACAGGTTCTATTGTGGTACTGGACGTTTGATCCCTTGGTGTCACTAAAATGATAAGACAGGTAGTTAGGTTAGAATGTGTGCATTTAATTATCCAGGTGCGAGAGATGCGTTCCGCGTTATCTTTCGCGAAGACGTTGGGCTTACCGTTCTCTTTGATGTCCACCTCTACTTTCACTTCCTTCACTTGTACTTCCAACATACTTGAGATATCCATGACTGTATTTTGTTGCTCAAGCCGAATAGTATATGATTGTCGGCAGAAGCGATCGTTTCAAAACAACATGACTTACTATGCCGCCATTTCCAACGTTACGGAAGTACTTTAATGCAGTATACTATTAAAGGATCACATTTAAGAGACAGTACAGGGCATCAATAATACCATTAATCCAACAGGATAGGAATTCGAATAGACTAGTTCATTCAAAGTGGGATTGTGACAGAGATAGAAAAAAGGGTGAGGGAAGGGAAAGAGAGGGAGAGGGAGAGAGAGAGGGAGAGAGAGAGAGAGAGTAATTGAGAAAGAGGGAGAGAAAGAAAAGAAAGAAGAGAGAGAGAGAGAGATTTAAAAAAATCTTCAAACTATTTATGAGGACTTCCCGTCATCATTCATCAACTGCATAATTATATTCATAAAATTTAATTCCAGATTAGATAATTTCGTAGGTTTGTTTTTCTGTTGCTGAATTACTGTGTAAAGTCCTAAATAAGCTGCGTTCCGAAATTCACTGCCAGTACTGAAAATACATAGTTAGTGTCACATATACTATAGAATTTCAGTGCTGGCAGTGAATATCGGGACGCAGCCATAGTAGCAGCAGAGAGTAACCTGAGAGCGGCCAATACGACATTTTCTGCGACACCGACTTTCCGCACTGGGAAAGGACGCCATCTGCATCCATTTTGAGAGGGGAACTACGATAGTACATTGGTACTTTCAGGTCTCGGTGGTAAAATCTGCATATGGTGGAAGTCCATGCTACATCCACTTTCAGGCGGTTTATGTCCGTGCTGCAATGACAGTTGCCATCTCTATGCCAGACTATGGCCGGTGGTCTAAAAAGAGCGGGGGAGAGGGAGGGAGGAGCAGAAAAAATAAAAGTACGTATTAAATGTTAAATCTTCGAATATATATTGCCGTATCAAAGTCTCTTCTATAATAAACAATTTGACATGTATGGAGACGCATAATGTATCGTTGTCCGCGTCCCGTTCACTTCGTCTTGTTTTTTAATTCAGCATCCCGTCCGCTCCTGACATTCGCTCGTGGCACTGATAGTGGCCGTCGGTGAGCATTCGATCCGCTCGGAGGAGCACGTGTTATTCACTTAACTAACGTGACGAGACTCCGATTATAAATATCCCGCGAATCGACGAAATATTTGAACTTTTCAAAAAAGCATCAAAGAAAATCACGTTAAAGTTGTCATGGGTAAAATCTCACCCCGGTATATATTTTCTTATTTTCGAAATAAAAAAAGCCAAACGAATGCAATTAAATGTTATTTATCATCATTGAATATTAAATGAAAAGTAGAAGAGTTATTGTCCGCAGCGGATAATCTCCCTGTATAAAATGTCGAACTGAAACATATTAAAAAGTATTGACATTTTGAATACGTCTGAATTCTGCTTTCTGATCCGAAGAAAGGGAAAATAAAAAGTATTAGTTCTCATTAAATTTCACCGCGCTAAATGCGAGATGGCAGTAGTGAATGCTTCGCATTAACAAGGATTCAATTCGTTTCAAATATGCCTTGTATTCAATCGCAATCGATAATTTTTAAATGCGAACTTTCGTATTGAAAAATATTCACTTCTTCTCCTAATCGTTTTCAGATTCAGAGGCATACAAGATTTTCACGTTCTATTCCCCGTCGCATTAAAAAATATTCACCCGCGATCCAATCTGAGAGCAGAATTCACGACAAAATCTCGTGAATGCGAAACAATACTTTTAAATACGACATTTTATACAGGACTAATATTTAATAAGAGCGCGACTAAATTCGCATAGGATGAAATTCCATTCTTTAACGCTACCATGACCTTTAATTATTCTCTGAAAACGGCGTCACAACAACTTACACTCTGTACAATTAGTTGCTAACACATTTTCTAATCGTATACATTCCTCTTTAATTATCATAAAGCTAACAAATGTCCGATGCTTCGACAGAGTAATTTTCTTTATTTTCAGTAATCAATAAATAGAGTGCATCAATGTCGCGTACAGTTGAAAGGCCTCCTCGCATTCCCCTCGTCGTTCCGGAACCTTTGAGAAAAGAAGAGACGCCCAAGGGCAAGTCTCTCTTACTTCAACCGCCGCCGAGGCCCGCAATGTTTACATCGCATCGATTGTGTTGATCGACTCGCGAGCGACGACACTTTTTGTCCTTCGCATTAATACTCGCGCGCCTCGCGTACTCGACTTCATTCCATCAGCAGCAGCTGTGCGCGACGCGCTCGTCACTTCCGTGTAATTGAAAGAAATGTATCTCGTCGGTCCTCGAGATAATCGGCATTGTGTCGGCATCGCGTTGATTAACCGCACAGTCGAATCGTGAGTATCGGCATTGCATGAGAGCGTGAGAGCGAGTGAAATCCGAAGGACTCCAGCAGCCGGGAAGCAGGATGTCGGCAGCGATACGTCACGTTTCCAGGTACGTGAAATCATTTATTATGCGGGAGATCTCCGATAACGAGAGCGGACGTTTGATGAATTTTCCGGGAATAAGAAGTCGGAATTTCGCGCTCGGCATTCACGATCCGATTAGTAATCATGACTTAATGAATCTGCAATTATTCTCGTCAATCTCTGTCTATCTATTTATTGCGTTGTTTTATACAAGAGATATTGATCCAGACAGAGATTGATAACAGTCCATGAACGCGGATCTCTAATTCATCATGTTTTCAATCAAATATTCTGGATAATTCCCAAATGTGTGAGTATTGTGTAGGATATTCAACAACGTCTTATATCGCTTGTTAGACTGTGACCTTTTTTGTTTTCGGTCAGCGCTTCTTTCAAGTCTGTTTCATCTCGTTACGGGATCTAAATTTAAATGTCCATTCGTGAAAGAGTATTTTCGAGACCACACAACTGTTGTCTCCGTCACTTCCGTTGTTCTTGTTGTCATTTTTTTTTCATCAACTCTTTCAAGAACTCCAAGTTCTATCTAGACTTTCAATGTCAATGAAGAAAAAAAAACCCGTAGCGAATATTCTCCATTCATCCTGACCAAACATTCTTTCTCTACCGCAGCTTACCAACTAGGAACGCTAAATTTTTGTTCCAGACGTTGCGGAAAGCAAGTCCGGACGCGGACGCGGACGCGGATGCCCCACCGGAAGATCTGGTTCGGGCAGAGCAGGGTCGGCCGAAAGGTACAGTTTACAAGTTTCTTACACATCTGTGTTCAACCCTTTACAATCTTTGCCTTTGCAACTTGTTCCTCATCAGCTCTCTTGAAAGCTTCATGTCTCATTTAAATTTTCAATGTTGGAACAAAAATATAAAGATAAAAATCCCATATCAAAATATTTCCGTATTTTCGATTCGTCTCGGTCAAAGATATTCTCTCTCTAGCGCAGATTATCAACTGGGAAAACTACTTTTCTGTTTCAGTTGTTGCGGAAAGCAACAGCAATCCGGCGGACGCGGATGCCGCACCGGAGGATCAGGTTCGGGCCAAGCAGAGTCGGTCGGAAGGTAAAGTTTACAAGTTTCCTACACATCTGTGTTCAACCCTTTACGATCTTTGCCTTTGCAACTTGTTCCTCATCAGCTCTCTTGAGAGCTTCAAGTTTCATTTAAATTTTCAATGTTGGAACAAAAATATAAAGATAAAAATTTTGTATCAAAATATTTCCGTATTTTCGATTCATCCCGATCAAAGATATTATTCTCTCTCTACCGCAGGTTATTAACCGAGAAAATTATTTTTCTGTTTCAGTTGTTGCGGAAAGCAACAGCAATCCGGCGTACGCGGATGCTGCACCGGAGGATCCGGTTCGGGCCAAGCAGAGTCGGCTTGAAGGTAAGTTTATTATCTCTCTGTCCTCTGTTTGACCCTTGGCGATCTAGAGCTGGGACATAATTTCCGGCTCGACTTGAATTACGATTGCAGAAGGTAAACTACTCTCTTACTCATCCGCATTCGTTGGTACAAATCTGATGAGCAAATGTGAATTTTTTGTTACAGAGTTGAAGCGGAACGTGGCCGGCTCTGACTGCAAGTCGTTTCGGTGAGTCAAAATGAAAAGAGAAACAATATTCTGCATGACGGATGTGGGACTAAAAATATCGTTCGAGTCAATGCGAATTGCAAATAGATTCTTGCATGTGTGTGTTTGTGACGTTGAATAAAATACATTACTCGAAACAATCAGGGGATTACTTAATCAATAGCCTGCATTACATACGAGATTTAAAATACCGAATGATTCTCTTTTGATGTTCAGTCATCTGAATAAGAGATATTCATATTTACAAACGCGATACGGTTATTAGCTGCTTTATTTTCATTTTTCAAGCGGACCGCAGAATTATTTAACTACAATTATCTGATAATATTCAATTGTCCATGTAAAATATATTCCTACGCATAAATGCCGATACCGTTGGTTACTTTTCCTTTATTTCCAAAACCAAATCAGGCTGTAGAATTATTCGGCAATATTGTCCATTCATTACGATCCCTATTGTCTCGAGTAGCGTATAATGCGCGCAGAAATTGCGCCAGCGCACGCCGAGCTTGAGGTATCCTCGCTCGCGTGCCTTTAAATATCGCGACCGCGGTTATCAATATACGCGTTTTTACCTGCGCTGCTAACAAAGAAAGCTTAAATTCTCATTTCGCCAAAGTATCGCGAACGTAAGCTTCGTCGTGACGAAACTATCGTGCGTGAAAACTTTCTCTCTCTCTCTCTCTCTCTCTCTCTCTCTCTCTCTCTCTCTCTTCGCGCTCCCTTGGGGTGACCGGTTTCTGATTGTTTAATCTCTCCTCATATGCATTCGCGAATATTTCACTCGTAGATATTGATACTCCTGCATTTTCGCGACTTTTCAGACGCGATCGCGAAAAGTGCCGTAAAAATCCGTTGGACGAGTCGATAAATTTTCACACGGCTCTCGCTCCTCGCCGATCGAGTTTATTTAGAATCCGTTTCGCAGCGCATAAAAAGTTTCCACCGATGTTGACGTAAAACGTTCGTTAATTGACGCAAATATCGCCGCTCTAATACAAATGTCGACCGCGTCGCGGAAGTGTTGCGAAAGTGTAGCAATCAACGTGGGACGCACTGCAAGATGGATGCTGCGCGACATGGAGAGCGGCAGCGGACATGGGCGGACATTGGTGGATCTGGTTGGATGTAACGGGACATCATCAATATCATCATCGGTGAGCGTTTGACTCAATGCTCGCAGAGAGCTCTTTTATTATTACATTGTGCATGCCGCAAATTTGCATTGACTTTTGTCGAACGAGAAATATAATGAATTATTGCCATATATTATGGCCATATATTGTTGCCATATATTGTTGCCATATATTGTTGCCATATATTGTTGCCGTATATTGTTGCCGTATATTGTTGCCATATATTATTGCCACATATTGCCATGTATTATCGCCATATATTATGACCACTTGAAATCGCGCAAGCAATCAAGAAAATTGTGAATTTGCCGATAATCGCAAAGGCGCGCGGCAGACGTCACGGACGGATGCCAGCAGCCCATCTCAGGGCTGCCCGATAACAATGCTGTTGCTGCAATTTAACTTTAAACCACAGCGGCCTCGGGTCGCAGGAAACTTTCTATCACGGATTAACCCTTCGAGCGGAATGTTTCTGAGAAGCGCTCTTAACATAAACACTGGTTATAAGCGAACTTGCCTTGTTAGGGCCTCGTCGCGGTATCGTTGTCGCGGAAAATAAGGAAGAAAGAAATTACACATCCGCACCGTTGTGAAAAGAGGGGCGATGGGCGTCCCCTGTCGCCGCACGGTAGCAGCAATCACCCCCTCCACCCGGCCACGAATACGAATGAATCGACCGTAGATATTCGTCACCTGGCTAGCTCCGCTCACCAGAGAAATTTCTCTGGTACGCTAAATTCCGTAAAGCCATCAGTCTTTATAATATCTCGTCAGTGCATAAGGTTTATATTACCTATATATACATATTTTGAAACATTTTCTTTGGATATTATATCAAACGGATTTTGCGTGTCACGTAATATCCCTCGGACACGGACATTATTATTTTGATCATTTTGATTTCTTTGATATTCATTAAGAATTATCCAGAACGCAACTGCCATGTTGAACGATTCAATTGTTGTGTGAAATGTTTCGATTTTCACACATTCATATAAAATTTTTCATTTTTCACTAATTCACAAAAGTCTTTCACTTTTCACTAGTTCACGCTAGGGAAAAGATTCATTGATCGCTGCCCTGAACAGTTGCAACGCTTTTCCAGTCATCTATGTCGGCGCGCTCCTACTCCTCAGATTTCTGTCATTAATAACTCGATAATTATTGCGAATCTCGCAAAACGGTATGGGACTTTTATATTTGTCTCAAACCAATCTATCCTCACACTTCGGGTTGGCAGCTAATTACCAGACACTTCGTATGATCTTCATGATATTAATCATATACAATGTCAATTCTTTTTTTTGCACATGTTAACATGTTAATTCATGTTATAAACGCGTAACAATGTACGAGACTGTGTTTGTCAAGTACGCTATTATGGTTGTAGCACGGACATAAACCGTCTGAAAGTGGATGTAGCACGGACTGCCACCACATGTAGATTTTACCGCCGAAACCTGAAAGTGAATGTAGTATCGTAGTTCCCCTCTCAAAATGGATGCAGATGGCGCCCTTTCCCAGTGCGGAAAGTCGGTGTCACTGAAAATGCCGTGTTGGCACGTCCCTCTCTGGGTTAGAGTGAGAAAAAATATAGTGATCTTATTTTAACTTATTGCACCAATTCAGCAGTGCAGCTAAAAAGAACAGACCACTAGTTCTTGGGTCGAACGTGCATGAATAAGCTTTATGATTGGCTAGTAGAGCTTTGTGACGTCATTGACCCTGGGTGGGTTAAAACCCATGTTACTGGAATACGCCATTTGTTTACAAGCAATCAGCTGCCTGCTGCGGACCCAACATATTGATTATGAGAATTATGGAGGGGGTATACACACCGATTGCTTCTCTATTTAGGGCTACTATTGTACATACTACTTATACTAATTTTCTTTTCTTCTCTTTTCCAATAAGTTTCAACTCTATGTTTTTTCTCAAGTTCTGAAAATATATTTCAGTTCTGTGAAAAAAACAATCTTTTTACATGAAATATTTCTGTTTATAATAATATATAATTTTTGTAAACATTTATTATAAATTAACATCCAAAAGTGTGGAAATATGAAAAAATTATATCAATATTATTATTTTATATATGAATTATATAAGTTTTGTTATATATTTAATATTTATATATTTATATGTTTAAGTTTTATAAATTTGATAATTAAAAGCAGTTTTCATATTATTGAACAAAATATATGTATATGATTTAATTTTTGCTTTTTAATCAAAGAATGAATGAAAGAATTTGTGTGTAACGATAATAATCAACAAAAATATATCCTATTGAAATACTGAATGCCTTTTATTATACATACATATGCTTTTCCGTAACAATCGGCAAATCAATCATAATTGGATGGTCAAAGTTTTTAGATATCAATAGTTTAATTTAATTGTGATTATAATTGCATCTATATTCATACATTTTTCCAATCAATATTAGCAAGAGAGTTACCATTGCACAATTTTAGAAGTATTAGAATATATAAAAGAGTTATATAAATTCTAACATAAAAACAATCAGGCACCATATTGACAAGTTATCACTAATCAATATTTGATAACACTAACAGGATTAAGCTTCATATATACTGCAGAAGTAAAAAATAGATATGAATGAGAGACGTGAAAAAGTTATCATTATTTATATAGTTTCCATATAATCATACATTCTCGTACAACCATAATATACAAATATTTTACAAGTAAATTTGCATTAAGAAAGTTATCATTACCATTATATATATATATATATATATATAATTGTTTTATATATATATCTTTTTTATATTTATATATATAAAACAATTAATATGTTTAAATCTGTCTCACACAATACATTTCCACTTATGTTTTGAATTTGTAATTTTATCAGATATTTTACCAGTTATTGTGAGTATACATATATATTGCAAAATATTGCAAAAAAATATTGCAAAGAAAAAAGAGATATTATTCATAAATAGATTTGTAAAGATATATATAAATCAGTACTTTCAAAATATCATTAATTTGGTTAATTTAATTAATAATAAATCGAGCAATATCGTTACAAAATTCTTTACGAAATTTTGCGTTATTGTAGGGTTTGCTTTTTCTTTCTTTTTCTTTCTCTCTCTCTCTCTCTTTCTCTGAGAAAAAAATTTACATTTTATAGATATTTTTTTTAACAAGGAAAAGAATAAAGAAATATATATGTATATTTCTATATATATATATATACACACACACACACACACACACACAACATACACACATCACATGGAGAGAATGACATTATTTTCATTATCAATACAAGATAATGAAAAAGAAATAAATAAGTATATAAAAATTTTTAATAATATTTGAAAATGTATCTTCAATTAACGAAATATAATATATTACATATTCTTTGTCTTTGGAAGTATTTCTTAACAAGTAAATTATATTATTTTTATATTATCATTAACAACATATAATAAATTGAAGAGCTTATATGTACATATATACATGTATTGATTTCTGAGAAATATTAAAACTATATTTTGAAAAAATAAGGATTTTACAATGAGGATTATATAAATTACAAAATAACGTATAACAAATGTGAAGTTTTAAACATTAATTTATTAATTAAAAATTTTTAAGCTCTTCAACTTATTTCGACTTTTCTTGTAATATATATACATATATATATACATATATATACACACACGTACACATACACACACACATATATACATATATATACAATCTTTATATAATATGAAAAAATATTATAAGTAAAATTACATATAATATGTACATGTATATACATGTATACATAATACATACATTGTGTGTGTATATATATACATATATTTTGTGATTACACCATCACATAAAAATAAATATTTGGATTAATTATATCTCGTTTTTAATATATTATTTTTTCGTATAAACAGATCTGACAGTCAACATTCTTAAAAGTCTTATATAAAAGTAAAAAAAAGAACGTAATGAACATACCAGTTAATGTTCTTTCTTTGTGCTATTTACGCTACCGTTCATACTACGTCGCGTTTTTCGGAAGCAAATTAATGAGCGTAGACAATTCCAAGCATTCTTTCCTGTGCCTGCTAAGTTACAAATGATCAAAGACGGCGATTCGTACTCGTTAGGAACAATGCCATCGACGGATGCCTCGAAAAAACTGAACAACGGAAACCAAATTCTGGTTCTAATTGAATCACGTTGCATCAGCGCTTGATTATTCGCCAATGTATGATAATAAAGAAACAATCGTGAAGTAATGTAAAACGCCACAAAAACGTCAATAGAATAATGTTCATGCGCTGCCAAGATGAAAAAGATACCGAACATATTGAGCATCCATGTGAAAGTATGTAAAAAGTACAAATGTCTCGGAGTATCTGTAATAAATAGGATAATAAATAATTAAATTGATACTTTAATCATATACATACACACACACACACACACACACATATATATACGTAATTTGTCATTCCTGATGTCATAACACATTGTACATTACTAAAGTATAATCAGGAGTTTTACAAATGAAATAATAAAGAAAACATTATTACTTACATTCTGTGATGAAGAAATTAAGCATAGTTAAAGCTACTGTATGTCCACTGAACATGTAATCCCCGCAGGTTCTCACACCTTGAATAGACATACCAGCGCCCCGCCATATAACATATGCCATTGCTATTTTATTGTACAATTCGACATATGCGGAGCTAAAACAATATATTAAATATATACATACACTTAAAAATAAATGATAGATTACAATGTCGTTGGTAGCTCACCCTGTCCAATCTTCATCTGGAACTTTCCGCGGTTGGCATTGTAAGTGCGCACCTGGTACTGATAAGGAAGTAATGAGCATTGTCACACATCTCAATAGGAAGACTGTACCTGACAGTGCAAAGAACCTCCGTAACAAAATGAATCTGTTGAGCAATATAATAGACAATTCCCAGTAACAAAACTGCATATATTGTTTTCTTAAAATCATATAAAAAAATATCATAGATGTTTTATCTATTCTCTTACCTATATTTATGAAATATAAGCACAACAAGCCATATCGCGAAAAGTAGAGTTCCGATAACTTCGCATATATCGAATGCCCAAGGGATATGAGGTACATTGTCCAAAAATATATCTGGCAATGGAGGATACTTTTTCATATCAGGCACTCTATCGTGAACGATGACCATTACAAAGGCGGTTATCCATGTGACAATAAACAAATATCCTAAACTAATAACAGTCTTCCAGATTTCTGGAGGCAGATGAGAAGCATGCCCATCCTCCGATACAGAAGCCGAATAAAATTCATGTTCTATAGATGCTTCATTATTTGTGCCGGTACTAGGCATCTGATAATTATTACAAATATATTATTATAAATTACTACAAATACATATGATGTTATACTTTATTGTGTCTACTAGAACTGCAACATGAAAATTCTTTTGGTATATTGTATGTTGTATATTTACCTCATGTTTATTCTGATGATGGGTGTAAAAATTTGATGATGAAAACAAATCCATATATCCTAAATCAAATAAAACAGCAACATTGTCTCTTTGCAATTGTTTGATTGCAAGATATATCTTTTTTATAGCACCAATCTTGTCTATGTTCATAATTTGGGATTTCAAGTCTTCTTCTTTCAACATCAGAAGCACTTTTCCATCAATTTCATGTTTAAAGAATAGATTTGCATATTCCTCATAGCCAGTTTCTTTAAGCCATTGTACTACATCGGAAGGTGTCCATTCGACTATATTCTTCAATGGCATGTTTGCATTATCAAAATGCATCTATCCTGTATAAAAAATATCCAAATGATATACATATATATATATATATCATTATCATCTTTATCATGAAATTACTTTTTGATGTCACAAGTGGCCACAAGAGACATAACAATGGATGACACAAAAATTTTTTTCTAAAGTTTTAGACCTTATAAAATCTATCCTAAATAATATTTTGGAATCTTCGTCTTATTTTTTATTCTGCATCATTAATATACATGGTTAGTGATAGGTTAGTGATAGGTTCTTTTCAATTACTTATTAGAATTGTCACATATAAGTATGTAAAAAAAGCAAGCCTAGGACTCGAATACAAAGAGAAAAATATTTAAAACAAAGCGCGAGAACACGAAATTAATCCACCGATAAGACACAATTCACATTTATTATTATCATTTTCATACCTGAAAATAATAATAAAATATATCTCGATGAGCAATTGATGCAGGAAAAAACATTTTATTATAAAATTATCTATTCTGTTACGAAGTAAACAACGTGCATCGATCAGTGAGTGAAAAAAAATGATGTGTTTGGACTTAACCTTGCGCTTAATAAATTAATCGCTTACCTCGAGAAAAGAACTACGTTACGAAATCATCTACGGAGATGTCTTATTGTAACATTCCTCTGTACTTAATGTGCATGCTGTACCATGTTGTTATTACAGTGAATCACTCTTCGGCAATACCTCGTGTATGAAGTTTAACGTACACGAGGCCATCGACCGCAATACAGCGCGAACTGCGAATTGAGATCTACTACTAATCACTGACTCTGTGTTTAGCGGCCTTATTCAACAGTGCAAAAGATATCACGGTGCAGTACCGCGCGCATAAGACAAAAATATTATTACAGCGAAATTCCCTCCATGCTGTTCATCAAGACCATTTTCGAAATGTCTCGATATTGCACAAAATATATGAAACCGATGATAACGTTATCGCAGATTATATACATGCTTAGGACACTTATACAAATAATACTCTACACGATTCTCTACACGGTAAAAAACGAGAAAATACTTCTCTTTTGTATTTTTTCGTAAACAAATAACATAGTTTTAGTTTATATCTTCTAGATTTCCTATGTAAATACGTACATTACAGTACGTTATAAATTTTATCGATCAATTACGTTAGTACGTTTTATAAAAATAAAGAAACTTTGTCTTGCGGGGAATACTTTTAAATTTATAATGAATTTATTTATTTTAAAATAAAAATTATTAAAGATTATATATTAGTAAAGTATATAATAGTATAATAAAAGTATATGTTAGTATAATAATGCCGAATAAAAGATAATAAAGTATTTAAATATTTTATATATTTTAAGATATTAAATTAAAAGAAAAATTACTATATACACACGTTTTTACTTAATTATGTTAACACACGTATAAAAAAATATGACTAATAAAAACATTTTATAATATATAACCAGAATTATTATAGATATGAAATTACAGTAGAAAACTGTAGGGTGGACTATGATGGAGACTAAAATATATAATTTTATAAGCAAATATATATGTATATGTATAAATAAACATGTTTTTATTAGATATTTTAGAACATTTAACAGACTTGTGTTTGTTTGAAATAGCACGTGTGTATCTTAACTAGTACAGGCACATTTTAGTATAAAAGAATAAATTATCAACGATGACATGAATGATATTAAATATCAATATGTATAAAAGCTCTTGCGCATTACTATACTATAATCCATTAATACTTAAATTATGGAAGATCATTATCATGTACATATTAAGTTTCTTTTAGTTCGCTACATTTCAATTTCAAAGCTGCATTTTCTTGCTTCAAGAATTCGATCTCTGCTAATTTACTTTGTAAATCCTCATTTTGTGTTTTCAAAGCAATTAATTCTTGCTGCAATCGCTCATTCTCCTCAATCAACATTTTTACTCTGGTAGAATCCTTACTGGGATGCATTTCTTTGATCAGATCATCTGTTTGATTCAAGAGATTTTTTATCAAGGTTGCTTGAGAGTTTATATGTAATTCCTGCATAGTACGCAGAATCTTTGTGCTCTCCTGCTTGGTATATGTGCTGATCAATTCTTTAATAGCACTAAGTAGAACAACTGGATCTTGGTCCTGTATATTATAACTAAATTTTTTCAAATTAGCTGGCAGTACTTTTTCTTTCTCCTTAGCTGAATCTTGAGGACCACTTTCTTTGGAAGAATCTGAAGGCCGACTATTGTTCTTACTAGAAACATCTGAGGAATGATTGTTGGAAGAATCTGAGGAATGTTTGTTTTCTTTAGTAGAAGTACCAAGGGATTGAGTGGTTTCTTTATGTGATCCTGAGCGTCGATTACGTTCTTTGTTCACAATTTTATTTTCAGATAGTTTGGCATGATTTGTCTCTTGTAATTTCGCTTCTTTTGCTTCTTGTAATTTCGTTCTAGTGTCTCCGCTAATACTGTAATGTTGCTTATTGTCCATTTTTATTTTAACATCCAAATTTTTTGTCCTGCTTTCTGCCTTTTCATTTTTCTCTGGTACTTTCATTCTTACAGAATGTTTCTTCATATTTTGATCAGGTTGTTTCTTACAGTCTTTTATGGGAAAGTCTCTACTACTTGTGATCTTTATGTCAGGTATATTTGGAACTGCTGTAGTAGGACGTGTTTTCTGTGACCGCATAATATTTTCCCTCTCATCTTGTTCAGAAAACTTAAGTAGTGGAGATGAAGTAGCATGTCTGGTAGTTATATAGCAATCTGCTTGCTGATACGTTTTCTTTGATTCTTCTGGTATTAATCCTAAATCCTCCAAAAAGGAATCATTCATGTTGGAAATATGTATGTAGATGTACGTATATATTTATCCTGTGATATATACAATGAATGTATCAAGGTAACTGTAAATATGAAAGTATACATAAATGTTAATAATGCATTTTTGACTAATTCATATGATTTACATAAGATATAGAAATTATTAACGGAAAAACGCGACACGGTATCTTATTATTAAATCATATTAATAAAAGTGTATTATGCTAACCTTATCGTGATTGTCAACGAATTTGAGCGCGGAAACTTACAGCATATCACACGCAGTTAGCTTATTCAGCTGATAGTCTATGTTCTACGGGGAGGCGATGAAACGGTCTGGTTCTAATGTATGTACATCGAATTTGTGTTCTTTTTCGAAGAACTTTCTGAACTGGTGCATAATGATGCAATAAGTAACATTATTGGCGACACTGCGCGTAGATCAGAATTATATTGTCCTATCGTTGGCTACTCTCAAACTCAGTACGATATATCTCGTGCAGATGACAGTGCATGTCACGTTTTGGTTCAAATGCTGACCGGACTAGATCAGGTAATGATGCAAAAATAATCGCGTTGAGAAATTAAAAGGAGAATACGAACACATAATAAGTGTTCTAAAAATTTGGCTTTCCCACAAGATCGAAAAATTGTGCTTTTGTCTTAAAAATATCGCTAAAATCTTGAATATAGAAACCGTCCCAAACATTTCTTGTATTTCGAATTCAAAAGTAGCGCCAATTAAACAAAGAAATAAATCTGTGATTGGTCAATTCAAGTTTCTCGAGTACTTCAATCGCAGCGTTGCTCATAACAAAAAACGATCAGTTATGGCGCGGGTGCGGGATAATGTTGCGTACGGAAATTATTGCCCATAATTCTTGTGATTTTGGCTCGCCCTAGCTGAGTCTCGCGTCTCAATCATTGCTACCGGGAGTGCCGAAAGTGAAATTCGCGTGTATGTTACAGTAGAATATTGTTCAGTAGCTGTGGAGTGAGTCGTGAAAGTGCCGAGTAAAGTTTTGTCCGTTCGCTGCGTAACGGCATTTCGGGTATCGTGTTGCTGAGATTCGCGTTTCCAATTCACCGATTGAGTCGAAATTTGTGAATTATCGTTAGATATCAATCTCTAACGCGTGTATATCGTTCAATATCTACTGGAAGTGGTCATTGTTCGTCGGGAGTGCCGAGTGAAGTTTCGTGCGTCGTCGCTTAATAGCGGCTCGGAATTCAAATCGCTGCTCTTTACGTTTTCAGTTTTTCGAAAGAAAATCTCGCACGTGAAATATCGTCGGGAGTGTCGGAAGTTAAGCTCTGTACGTGGTTAAAGTTTGTGAAAAAGTATTTAAGTGAAAAGTGAGTTGTGTGAATTAAGTGAATTCAGTGAAAAGTGATTAAGTGTTGTGATAAAGGCCTGTAATTGTGCAAAGTGAAATTTTGTGGTTAACTTGTGCTGCAAAAAAAATATTGTTAAGTGCCTTTGGATATATTTTGCGAACAGGAACTTCAGAAATCATTAAGGGGTAACATTATTTTATATTCATCGTATTATAAAAATTCAAAATTCTCATCACGGTATCGCGTTCTTTCGACTTGCCAAGGGAAAGATCACTTCGTAGAATTAACCCTGTGCATGTAGGAAATAGTCGATTCCTAGAACGGACTCCAAAGATAACGATCTCCGTTGCGTGAGTCACATGTCTCTCGATAGAGGGTGCTATGTATGTATGCACGCTTAGACGCAATAGGTTAGGCATGTTTAGGCGACGATACATTGCATTAGGGATGGGCGATGTTCGAAAATACATCGATGTTTAAAATATCGAATAACAAAAAAAAATTCAAATGATATCAATTATTTTCTAAAAAAGAAAATCGATTAATCGACTAAATTTGCAAAGTAAACATTTAAATTGGTTAGCGGCAGATTAAATATTGCTAGGGATGCGTTCTGAAACATCACTCGGATGCTCTCCTTGCATGTTGGATGCGTTTTTAAATTCGCAACAGATGTAGCTGACATTCAAGGCTGCATTCGAGGAGACGCTATTTAATGCTAAAAGCGTGCTCTGTCCTTGTTCAACTTGCAATAAGTAACAAAGACAGAGCATGCTCATAGTGCTAAATAGTGTCTCCCCGAATGCAGCCCAAATCTTATCTTTCACTGAATGTTAAATAAGAAGGATTGAATGACACCCGCGGTATTCTCAGTATTATTAGAAATCCTCCTAAAAAATCTTGCACACTGGACACGGCTAGCAACATGCTATAAGCGATGTCTAAGAAGAGATCTGTTTTAAGTAAAAAGAGCTTTCATTTCTTCTTTAAAACAGAACTCGGTAATTATAGGGGATGCACATTCAATGACTTTGATCTTGACATATGTTGTCAAGATCATCATCCTGAATAATGCGCAAAAGGTTTTAGGTAGTGCTCGTTGTTTGTTAAAAAGTTACCAACTAAAGAAATTCAACAAAATAAACATAATTTGTATTCATTGTTTGTAATAAACAATGACCGCCAATTTAAACATTTTGAATGTTACTCAGAACCATCAAAACGAATTGTCAATATGTTCGTTTATAAATATATAAATTTTGGCACTTAAATCTCTTGCCATTTGATAACTTGATAAGTATGTCGTATACTAAAATTATAGATTCCGAAATTACTAGCAAAGACCTCTACACAAGATTTGGTAATTAAATCTTTCACTTTACTAAATTAATGATTCTACGATATATTAAAAAATAACAGATTCTGAAAAGAATAGCAAAGATTTCTACACAAGGTTTGCATTTAAGTAATTTATTTGTGCCAAACCTTACGTAGGTCTTTGCTAATCTTTTCAGAATCTGCTATTTTAGTATATTGTAGACTTATTAATTTAGTAAGGCGAAAGATCGTATTTCAAAAATTTGTTTTGTATCTTAAATAATTATGCTGTTAAATCTCTTCTCTGTTCACATATGTGTAAAGTTTATCGTACCTAAATGTACATAGTATTAAACAATTACACTCGATTCATGAAACTTATTATGTTAATAACTTTTTAACACACAACGAGCACCACCTAAAATCTTTTGCACAATACTCGGAGTGATGACCTTGACAATATATCTTAAGATCAAAGTCATTGAAGGTGCATTGAAGTGCCTATATTGCATAATTACTCAGAAGTTTTATTAGATTTCGCTTATTGTTCATCGCTAATTGCGGCAATATGCGAGGCTTTTAATTCGGCATCTCGTTGGATCTTTTCCACGTGATAAGAGAATTAATTTTGGGAAGATAAATATTCTTTTTGGGCCATTCGGCAACATTCCGAAATTTAAAATTAAAATCGGACGGACAACCCTATTATCCTTGACGGCCCAACAGATATAGCAAACATTAAGCATTAAGAAATTATCCAATCACAACCTACTTTTACAAGAATAATTGACTATGGTTGGCCAATTTCTTAAGACTTAAAATTTACTATACCTGTTACAGATAGCTGCGGTTCACGAGGATCTTTCGTATTTTGGGTCTAAATTAAAAATGTACCATTCATATTTCGATTATTAATATTTCTTGAGAAGTCATTTCCGCGCCTGTCACTTTTCCATCTTTTGTGGCCTCCAACTCCGAAACCGTAATCATAGTTCTATGCAGTTGACGAGGATCTTTCTTATTTTGGATCTAAATTAAAACCTACATATTTTGATTATTAAAAATTCGTCACAGGTCATTTTCGAGCCTGTCACTTTTCCATGTTTCGTGGCTTATAAATCCGAAACGTATAATCACAGCTCGATGCGGTTTGCCAGGATCTTTCTTATTTTGGGTCTAGATTAAAACCTTATTATGCATATTTCCATATTTAATATTTCATTTTCATATCTGTCATTTTTCCATCTTTCGTGGCTTATATTTTAGAAAAGTGTGATCTCAGCTCGATGCGGTTTGCACGGATCAATCTTATTTCGAACCTAGATTAACGTCTTACAGCAAATAATTTTGTATCTTATATCCGGTGACACGTTATTTTCGCATCGGTCGGTCTTGAACTTTTCGCTTTAATTTCTCGAAAACGAATACCCGCACCTTGTTGTAATTTGTGAGGATCTTTCTTATTTTGGGTCTAGATTAAAAACTTATTATGCATATTTCCATATTTAATATTTCATTTCGGTACCTATCACTTTTCCATCTTTCGTGGCTTATATCTCGGAAACGTGTAATCACAGATCGATGCGGTTTGCATGAATCAATCTTATTTCGAACCTATATTAATATCTTATGGCAAATAATTTTGCAGCTTATATCCGGTGACACGTTCTTTTCGCATCGATCGGCGTTGAACTTTTTGGTTTAATTTCTCTGTAACTAATAGGCACAGCTTGTTGTAATTTGTGAGGATCTTTCTTATTTTGGGTCTAGATTAAAACCGTATTATTCATATTTCTTTATTTAATATTTCATTTCGGTGTCTGTCACTTTTCCATCTTTCGTGGCTTATATCTCCGAAACGCGTAATCACAGCTCGTTGCAGTTTGCACGGATTAATCTTATTTTGAACCTGGATTAATGTCTTATAGGCTGTGTTCCGAAGTTCACTGCCAGTACTGAAAGTACATGGTTTGTGTTACGTATACTATAGAATTTCAGTGATGGCAGTGAATATCGGAACACAACCATAGTAAGCAATTTTGCAGCTTATGTCCGGTGGCTAGTCATTTTGGAATCGATCGATCTTGACTTCTCGGCTTCAGTTTTTTGATAACCAGTATACTCGAATCATCCTTATGTCGAACTTAAATTAATGTTTTTACAAATTATGTAATTTTCTTCGAAAAAGTTCGAACCTCGTCACAGGACCATTTTATTGCATTCGTTGGTATTTATCATCGTATGTGTTTGATGTCATCTTTATCATTCAAATGTTACTATGAAAGGATAATATTGACAAAGAGGATTCGTCATCTATATTAGCGATTTGTGTTTAATAGTTTCGTCACTCGTTAATTTTACTCGGTATGTAATAAATTAATAATAGTAATGATAATATTTTAAAATTCAGTAAATTGAAATTTATAGTAATATCGAAATGAGAAAAGCACTCGATATATAAAGTAATCGATTTTAATAATATCGAAAAGGTAATCGATTTTTTAGACATGAATGCGATTCATTGATCATACGTTATCTATTTTTAATTGTATCTATTCAAACCTGACTATACTGTGTTACATATTTATACATATGTCGAAAGTTAAGAGGATTATCTTATTTGGGATTTCCATAAGGTATTTTAGTGAAGTATGTTGTTTCTGAATGTACGTATGTTATATCATAGTAACTTGACAAAATGTATTTTATTAAATAGTCAGATCCGCGCGAATGAACAGCAAGACGGAAGCGGAAGTTCAGGATTAAGAATCGCGTTGTATAATCATATGAACGTTTGACGTTTCGGCTGAGTCTGCTCGATTTTACAGAGGATGCACTTAGTGGTTACAACTTAACCTAACCTAACCTAACGTTCGTATCAGTGTGATATAATTAACAATAAAAATAGTGATATTTGTCCACTAGTGATTATAATTAGGCGTACTTATTGATCTCTAAATAAAGCAGCATCATATTTGCGGCCAACAACATGAACAACGTACTTGTTTTCACTTTGAATGTGTTACTCCTCGTACTACCTTACGGGAATACGAAGAGATTCTTGAATGTGTATCCGCAAGGTAAAGAATATCATCTAACTAACGAGGAGGATGTCGGAACACCGCTTTTTCTTACACCTTTGATAGAAAGCGGGAAAATTGAGGAGGCACGAGGAAAGGCAGTTGTTCAACACAAAGAAATGGGCGACGTCAGCAGCTATTCCGGTTATTTGACAGTTAACAAAGAATACAATTCCAATCTTTTTTTCTGGTTCTTCCCAGCTATGGTAAGCAATATTTTAAGTTTTTTGTACATGTATATCACTAAGCAACCTGATTATCGTAAAAATTTTTAAAATATACACATATATCTGTAAGAAATATTTTCTGAAGACAAAGTTATTTTGCTAGATTTTTGTAATATTTTTCAAGTAATTACATGTAGGATATATTATTTTATTGTACTTAAAAATAGTCAGGTTTGCTGAAAAATAATTATTTGTATGCTATAGCATAATCCAAAGACTGCGCCAGTAGTACTATGGCTGCAAGGTGGTCCAGGAGCAACTTCTATGTTTGGTCTTTTCATGGAAAATGGGCCATTTATTGTAACTGCAAACAAAACTCTAACAATGCGAATGTATTCATGGAATATAGCACATAATTTAATTTATATTGATAATCCAGTTGGCACTGGCTTTAGTTTTACTGAAAACAACAAGGGATATGTCACAAATGAAACACAAGTAGGGAGAGATATTCTTAATGCTCTAGTACAATTTTTCCAGTTGTTTCCAGAATTACAAGATAATAATTTCTTTGTTACTGGCGAATCATACGCTGGGAAGTATGTACCAGCAACATCCTATGCCATAAAAAATTACAATATCAAAGCAGAGACAAAGATTAATTTGAAAGGTCTAGCCATTGGTAATGGATTATGTGATCCAGAAAACCAGTTGCTTTACAGCGATTATTTATATCAACTTGGATTGATAGATCGAAATGGAAAAGCCCAATTCCAAATGTACGAAAAGAAGGGCCGGGATTTCATTAAACAGAAGAAATACGTTGAAGCTTTTAACATTTTTGATACACTTCTTAACGGCGATATAAATGCCGCGCCATCTTTATTCCACAATCTTACTGGCTTGGACTATTATTATAATTATTTAACGATAAAAGAAGATAATGCCTCTAATTGGATGTATGAATGGATTCAAAGAAGTGACGTTAGGCGTGCTATACACGTAGGTAATAGCACTTTTCACGTCGAAACCAAGATTGTCGAAGAATATTTGACTGGAGATGTTATGCAATCTGTAACAGACCTCTTAACGGATCTGCTACAAAATTATAGAGTGCTGATTTATAATGGACAATTAGATATCATTGTGGCGTATCCACTCACAGAGAATTACCTGTACACTATGCAATGGTCCGGAGCAGAAAAATACATGAAAGCGCCAAGGAAAGTATGGATGGTTGGAGACAAAATAGCAGGCTATTCGAAAAGTGTTGACAATTTAACTGAGGTCCTCGTACGAAGTGCAGGTCACATGGTACCATCGGATCAACCGAAATGGGCATTGGATTTGATTACGCGTTTTACGCATAACAAGAAGTTTTGAAATATTATATGTAATTGCTGCATTGAACATATGTGATAAAAGCTTCGAGCTATATTGTTAATAAAATACTACAATTGCAAATATAAATGTTAAGTAACTTACATACGAATAAAATGTGCCAGAAATAATTTCTTCGTATATTTCGAAGAATTTAATTGGAACAAAAGCGAAAACATGAGAATAGATTTAGTTTTGTAGTAGAAAGAAGTTGGATTTTATTAATAAATGAAATTGCGTGTTTTGCTAATATTATACAATTAGAAATATGTAGACTTATAATAAATCATTCTACTTAAAATCTACTTCTTAAAATATTCTAATGTATTCTAATGAGAATACGCGATTACCTACGTAATTAGTATAAAACAGATTAACGCTTTTACAATACATTTTACATATCAACTGCAGTTGACATAGTATATATGATATGTATGAGATATAATTTCAGTCTTGTGTCAGTAATATTTCATGTTTGTTATTTTTATATCAATTTAATTTCTATTCTAAATGTTATAAAAAATTTTAAATTGTAAGTTATAGTAATTTTTGAATTTTCTATTACTGCTATTTGACAAAATAATAATCTCACTTATTTATATCACATTAAATTTAATCTAAATATGGCAGTAAAAACTGATCTACTATGGAAATGTTATTATGCCAATCACAATGAGGTATACCCGGTACAATTATAATCTTTAACCTTCCTTGTTTATCTAATGTTTTCAGCCCGATAGCGTCATCTTTATAAATAGATCTGTTGTGCATTTCTACTATTGTTTCATTGCTATCGTAATATCCAAAATGGCTACTTTGCCACGGTGTAATAACTCCATCATCTGGTCCCCCAATAAGTACCATTTGTTTCAGCTTAGTTAAGCCTGTTTTGTAATCAGAATTGTTGAAAGTGTTGACTTCGTTATTCACGTATGGTAAAAACTTGCTATACTTATAATACAGTTTCTGGAAGAAATGGAAGTATATTTCAATACACTGTAATAGATTGTAATGTTTTTAAATATGTAAAAAATAGATCATACTAACTTGATGATGAGGATCATTCCAGTAATTTCCGACACTAATGTGTTGTCCGATGTGCGAGTAGAAGAGTTCATAAGCAGTTTCGCAGACTAAATCGGGGAAAAATAAATGCAAAAAGCGTGCTGGAACCAAGATTTCACTGTTAGAACGAACTTCCTGCTTTTCTCTTCTACTTAGATTGTTATAATTTTACATACTTCCATATTGTCCTGCTTGCGGTGAGCTCAGAGAAATAAAATTTCTCACATTGTGCATAGGAAACCTTTGTAATATCGCTCTAGCTAATAAACCACCTTGGCTATAACCTATTAGGTTAATTCCTTCGGGAAACGCAGCACCTATGGAAATCACGTCGGTGCCTATTTCCTCTATCTGTTGCCACATCGGTTCCAGACTACTCCATCCCGCATATCTGGCGGTATTGTAGACTAAAGTTCCAGGATGCATCTGCAAATATATATCTCAAGTAAAAGAAGCAACCTTTGACATTTGCTTCGAACTGTCAATATTTAGCGTAAAGTAATCCAATTGATATTGCTATTGATAAGGGAACTTGCGTAAAATGTGCGCATTAAGAAAATGATAAGCGAGGTCACGATACATAATATCTTTATTCGAAAATAACACAGTACAATGTAACAATATTGTATCTATCGACATAAAGGAATATTATAGTATGCATAGTGATTCATGCGAAAGGGTTGTGGTATATACAAATCTAATGAGTTACGTTTACGTATTAAAGCTACATTTAGATATTAACAGTGATCTTTGTTTAGTCACTGTTTTGTCTTCTGCAGAGATTTTCATATAAATGCCTAGATCGCCAAGTCTAAAGAAAAGAAAAAGAATCGGGACAAAATAACATATGGGAGAAAATGGCGGGTATTTTTAATTCTCTCACCACTGTGCACTTAATATTTGAAATGATGAAAAAAGTCAATTGATATTCTTGTTCTTTATACCTCATGTGTCTCGATAAAACTGCAATGTACAATATTTTTCCTTAAAATTAGCTATATATTTTTCGACATCGGTCGATTCATATTGTTTTACTCCGCTTTATGAAATATTTTTTTTTGTTTTTAGAATATCTCAAAATGAAATATTTTATGTGTATTTTCCAATTGTTTCATCTAATATTTTAATACGCGTGTTGAGAATCTATTTATGTAAAAATTATAAAAAAAATAAGAAGTGCTTTCTTTCTATTTCTATGTCTTTCTGTTTCTTTGAACGTCTGATACTATGTCATATAAAAGAATTTTATAAGCATTAAAACATGCGAGAAATGTTTTATATTTGAATTATATATATGGAATATACATATTTTGTCTGAAAACATAACCTACACGAATTACCCTATACATATGTATATATATTCTTTTTTTTTGCCGAATATTGCATGCATACATTTATTAAACATGGTGCATGATTGAAAAATTGGTCTCATGAAAAAATTTGTCAAGTTGATGAGTTGTCATGATTATAAATATAGTGGCATTATAGATCTAGGCATTTTATAAAAATCTTTGTAGCTTGTCCCACCTCCTGGATTCTGTTTGTAATGAGGTCCATACTACTGCTTCCAGTGAGCACTCCATGGATAACAACTACAGCACGATATGATTTTGCTTCATTATAAAATAATAAGTAAACTAAAAGTAAGTAAGTATAAATCACAGGACGTCGGTTCGTCATTGCTACTTGGTGTTACGAGACTACTGTTCCCAGCAAAATCGAATATTTACTTTTGATGCATTCCTTGTAGCGCTACACCGTGTGCACTGTGAAGTAATTGGATGCTTTCAAATCATGTTGATAAAAGCGTAAGCAACCTTATCGCAGAATGATACTGGACTCGGAGACTTTTCTGTCTGTTGGTGTTTGCTTTCCTTCCGCAGGCATTGCACGAGATGTATTTTAAATATATCCGCTAGATGATGTGTGACACGTATAAGCATCTACATAAATTTTAGTACAATTGTTACTGTATCATATAAGATGCATCCATATATTCACATGTTTAAAATTGAAATTGAAAATCTTTCGATTTGCACCGTATGACCTAGATATCAGGGATTGCAGTTGTTGATTTTAGTTATTGTTTGTAACAATTCTGTATTGGACTATCGCACACACACACACACACACATACATGCATCGACAATCTCAAATCAGTTGAGATTCCAATGGAAACATTATTACACGAGTATGGGAACGATGACTCCGCGGTCAAAGTGGTAGCTGATGCTGAAGGATTTAAGGGTGGGTGAAAGGGACGGTGTTGACGGCCGAAGGAATCCAATTGCATCTCGAAACGGTGCGTTGCAGAATATAGTAGGTCGTCACCCTAATCCTTACGGGCTGCCGTGTGCTAGGTGGCGGGGCACATGGTATTTCCCGAGCTCGCTTCAGCCATACATCACCGTACTCTGACATCGCTCCCGCTTTCCCCCAGCCGGTAGACGAAACTCGTGCTCTGTGCCGGGGCGACGGATGCCGAGCGCATTGTTTCGACCAGCGTCATCCATGATTATCACACGGCTTTACTCCTTGAAGGAGCAAACCCTTTTGTCATTTGCGCCGTTACCCCTCCGGAGCATTGATACACTCTTGGAATTCGAGCATTATCGCCACTTGTTTCCAGTTATACCGAAGTGGTACTTAATGGAGTTTCCTCGTAAGCAAAGCGCTCCTTAATTTTAATGCCCCGCTTCAATATGCTTTAAATTACACATAGTTAATTATAGGTTTTAAAAATGTATACTTAGGATATGTAGTGGCATTATTGTAATCTCCTCGTATTGTTACAACTGTCTAAGGATTTTCTTGTATTGATTGTAATTGTATGTGTGCGCGCGCGCGCGCGTGTGTCTGATAATTTTGAAAATCGAGTCTTCCCGTCTGTTTCGCATGGATTGTTGTGTTTTCTATCCATAGTATGGTGAGATGTAATCACACTTTGGACCATGATAACACGGTTTTGCCAAGCGACATGTTTTATTGACGGGAGATTATTGTGTAGTCACATAGAAAATCTTGTAAGGAAGATGCCAGTGACCCCCATAGAGTGACCCATTCGAAACTCAGAGGGTGTTTTCGACGATCAACGCGTCATCGAGATGAAGTAATTTATGGGAGTGACAGCGGGGGGATACTTGATGCTTAAGGACGAAATTAGGGCTGTCGTCTTCAGCCACATCACGTCTAGACTGTGACGATAGCAATGAAAGGGGTGTCGTTTCTCTAATCGATTTTATTAGATTCTACGAATCAAATGATTCCTTGGCATCTCGTGGCTCTTCATCTAGTTGAGTGGAATTGACCTGATCTCGATTCATTGTATCGCATTATAATCCTATCACACATATGATCTGTATCCCTTTTGATGAACCCCTCTTCATAAAAACGATCATAGACCTAGGAATATCGTTTTATTGCAGTGTGTTATGCATTTTCTACATCAAATCATCAAATACACAATGTTTGGATAATTCAAGCCAATGCCATAATTCTATATTTTACAACAAAATCTACCATCTACTTACCCGCCGCTTTATTCCCTCGCAACAGTCTATACGGGGCCTGGATAGCGGTACGCCGCCTGACCGTTGCAAGAAACCGAAGAATATGACAGAGAGACGCAGAGCGAGAGCAAAAACAACGACATGAACGCGGCGCAATTTACAACAAGGACCGTTACGGACGATTGCGAGGTAAGAGCGAGTTCCTGTGAGGTCAAAGGACGAAGATTCCTTCATCCACTTTCTGCGGTATGATACTCGGTGGTGGTTGCGCGCCTCGGTTAACACTCGGCGGACTAAAATAGCGAGCCAGCCGACCGCGAATATCCTTGATTAAACGCAAAAAAAAGCCCGGAGACCTACCGCTCGCCTTGCGCTCCGGCCGTGGCTGCGTTTTTTCGCCACCCTCCGCCATCACGACGGTCGGGCTTGAGCGCGGAATTGGATTGGCCGCCTTTTCTCTCCCTCGCATCCCACCCCCGACTATGTCTCTCTCTCGCCCTCATCGGACGGAAGAAACACCGGTGGTTTCAGGGCATCGGGGGGACTCGATTAGAGCAGCTTGCGACGACCAGAAGTACCTGGCCGCACGTTTCCTCCGCGTTCCGTCCGCGCTCGTCCTTCCACCTAAATTGTTGTACACTGTCCAGAGAGTAATCCCTCGTGATAAAAGGTACACTGGCTCGTTCGGGTCGATCTTATGCCGTTGAGAATGTGTATATCTTTAATCAAGTACTTGTACTGCAACCGTACTTCAACCGGCCGCGAGCCTTGCTCGTTATGCACGGCCGGGGGAAAATGTTAGTATCTGCAATTAAACATGATTAGATCACGAACGTCCTCAATTTAATTGCGATAAATTTAAATGCGCGCGGTAACCGATGAATTGCACGATAGCGCAGCGTTGCTATTCATTATGCCGACTGCTTAATTTTATCACTCTCCTCTATTCGTTTGAATATTTATGTCAAAGTTCCAAAATTGTTGATAGCACAGTAAAGTACGACGAGTGTACTTTAATGAGGCTTCTTATAATGCGCTTTATAAGAGCGTCAATTGAGGTAGCATATATGTATATAGTATAGCGACTTTTTGAATTTTTCTTTAATGTTTAGTTTCTCTTGTGCAACTATCGTAAAAACAATGCAAGTGTAGATAGTGCAAAAAGCCAACGACAATCCTTTTCTTCATTTTGGGATGCTGTAATTTATAACTTCAACTTTGTACACATGTCGGAGAATTTCTTCTGAAGTTCTATGACTCTTGCGAGAGAAATTCATGCGCGTTCACGTATGCAGTTAGCAATACAGTACACAGTTTTGTAAATTTAAATGCGTACCACACACATGACGAATGAACGGCTGGACCGTAATGTTCGCAAAAATATTCAGCAACTGCGACGAGATGCCGCGCCCGTGCGGCGGCATCCTTTTTTCCACTTCGCTGAGAAGAGAAATAGGCAAACAATAGAGTAGGTTTCTCAACTTCTCTAGAAGTCTCGTTCGAAGGTGTGAATTCTTCTGTTATCTGTAGACAAGTTGTATCGAATCAAATTAATCAAATCATATAATTTATTCTTCCAAATTTATCAACGTTCTTTGCTAATATTGACACGACAAAAACGATCTTTCGCTACCGGATATGTTATATATCCGTTACAAGGTCATTGAAATACCAACGAATACTTGTTAGATAAAAATATGAAATTCCTTCTGAAAGTAACTGCTACTAATTATGTTTGTAAAAAATGTCATTAATTTTCCAGGAAGAGTCAAAGTGCGATAAAATTTTAGCAAAGGTAAAGCCATACATTGTTGCTCCGTCTAGCAGAGTTTATTTCCAGCGGGGAAAACATCGAGGTGCCTTCGTCGGAGGATCGACTGGTGAGCCTGGGCCGCTTAAAGCCACCCTCCGCCCGGTAAGTACAGAGAGACGGGAGACGGGAGAGAAGACGAAGTGGGTGGTACGGTGTCGCAGAAACGGCCTGGAGATTAGCGTTAATTACAGAGTTGAGCCGTGCCGGGGTTGGGACGGGGCGCTAGGTATTTGTCACTCGGCACTGCTCTCGACTCCCGCTTCTCGTTCTGAATATTAATAACCCCACCGTCCTTCGTGCCACCCCCGCTGCGTCCCGCAGCCCGTTGCTCCCGCGACACCCGATGAATTGCGCGGCAGACGACGCTACTCATTATGCTGACTGCTTGATTTCATCATCCGCGACGGCACGAAAAATTAATCGTCCCGCTATCGTGATCAAGGATAAGGAATCCCGTCGGTATTAACAACGCCGTTCGTCTTACGTCCTCGACGCGGATCTCAAGTAAAGCTCTCTTTTCTATTAATACATTAACGAAACTCCGACGCACGCCGGAGCTTTCTTAAGTCGCTCTCAAAAATCCCGCGCGTTACAACGCGCGTAATGCGTTGTTGCGCGAGATACAAGGTAGCCGGCGCGAGCGAGCTACTGGAACCATCAATCTTTTACACTTGTCAGAAAATTTGAACTCTTAAGGGTTGAAGCCAGCACAGCATCTCGTCTCTTCCTCTTCTCCCTCAGAAATAACCGTTTTCTGAAAATTGAAGGGTCGCACTTTCGACTACGGCATTTCCTCCTTCTCCTTCTCCTCCCACAAGCGATGTCGATCAATCGATATTGCCCATCCCCGTCCTTTCTGCGGTCGGTCCCTCGATGGTGGTCCCATTCCCGCGCAAAACGCTCAGATATTCAAAGTCGAGGAATAGTTTATTCATGGCCGGCTCCGAGAACTTAGAAAGATATTGGAAGCGCCCCGGGAGAGAGAGTAAAAGATGGAGTAAGGGAGAGAGAAAGAGAAACGGAGAGAGAGAGAGAGAGAGAGAGAGAGAGAGTGTGTGTGGGAGAGAGGGATAAAGAGGTAGAGGGTGGAGGTCAGGGGTGCAGAGGAGGTACAGGGATAGAGACGGACCAGGAGCGAGAGGGCCCGAGTGACGGAGGAAGACGAGCGATATTGGTCGGACGGAAGTGTCCCCTCGGGAAAACGGGAGGAGCGTCGTCTCGTCCCCGATCCGATAAAGCGAAAGAGGAACCCCCCTGCGGCATCGCCACCACCGCCACCTCTGGTACGGCCACGTGACAGCGAGTCCGCCAATAAAATTCAAATAAACTCCGATCGTGCATACTAAATTATCACATCTTCCATTACCCGGCCGCGTGTCCATCCCAGAACGACTTCTTCTGGGCTCCTCGGGACACATTCGTACGCTCGCCGTGCGAAATTCCGATATTCCTGACTTCCGAAACGCGGGCGTTGGGAGGCGGGGGAGGGGGGGGGGAGAGCGCGCGGGAAAGCGTGGATTCTCCACTTTTCCGCCTCGCCGCGCCACTTTTTTTCATTCCTCTTGGCCGGAATAGCGCAATGCGGCAGCGCGCGCGCTCGCAAATGTGAGTATTGGTTTAATTTCACTGCCGATGGAGGAGAGTACACGGGGGGAGGGGGGAGGGGAGTGCGCGATGTTCGGGGAAGTAATTCGCGTGGCGGTGTAACGCTTGCAATTTCTCAGGATCGATGTGTCACGTCACCGTAATCGCGCAAGCCGTCTTGACACCGCCGGTTCTCTCATTACCACCACCGTATCAGCGTGATACGTCGACTCATGAATATGCGGAAGAGTCTTACGGGAATGTGTCCGCCGGCTGATTTTCGTCAGCGATTCTTCTCGCAACGAATTCTCTCCCGGCGATTATCTTCACGAGGATCCGCTCATACGTCACAGAAAAGTGGCATCTCGTGTCATACGTCGTAGAGATTCATCGGGGATCACTCGTGGTGATCACTATTCTCAGGCAAAACAATGATCGCTCGCACGTCGACTTGATAGTCATCATCACACACCACGGTGTCATTAACGGCACGTTCGATCTCTGCTGTAACCGGGCGTGACTCGTCCACGAGGGTCCAGCGGCGGTGATGGAGGGACGAAGAGGGTCAGGTGGTCTTTCCCAGGAACGCCCCAGATTTCAACATTACTCAAGCAGGATCAACCTGCCAGGAAGGAGGCCATTGTTCGCTCTTACTCGCCTCGAGCTTTCCTTCCGCATCGCCGGTACGCCATCGTTCCCGGCTCGGTCATCGGCGTGTGTGTGTATGTGCAGGAACTTTTTGTTCTCGGTCCAGCTGGGCGTCGGGTGTGATCGGAATATTTCTGGCGTCACCGCAGGAATATTGCGTCACTTGACGTCGCGGTGCGTTTACCAAACGGCAGTCTGCACGAATTAAATCGGACCGTAACAATTGCTCGAGCGTAATCTGTCGCGGACTTCATATCTGCGCCGAGGAGATTAATTCCGAAACTTGTTAATCCTGCCCGAACATGAGTTTGCCTCGTTTCGCGATCGCGCGTGGCGAAAATACGATTAGTACCTCAGAATTATCGGCTTGAGTGTATTTTTTGCTGGAATATAGAATGGCTTAACGCAGACGGGAATCGTCTGAACGAAGTTTCCACGGCGGAAAACAATTAGTAGCCTAGCTCTTCTCCGCGCCAGCCTCTCCCTCTCCCCCCATCAGCTTATCTACGCCTCGGCTATTAGTATAATCGCTGGAGGCTACGACCCTTAGCCACCCCCTCGAGCCGTTCGCTTTAATTCTTACCAAGTTAAGGGCATCCCCAACGATCTGCACCACTTTGCACTTTGCTCAGCACCACGCCTACAGTGGAGCATTGAACATTGGAACTGCTGCAATTGAGGCAACGTGAAAGGTGCAACTGCAGCGCGGTAGAACCTCTCCGAAGGTGATTCGTCGCTTCTTTCGTCTCGACCGCGGTATTATTTTTTCACAGGTTCACATCAGTGAATGCACTTTTATGTCGCAGATACATGTAGACACTGGAGAAAGATCTATTTTGAATTAGAAGACGCGAGAGATGATATTAACGACAGGATATCGCGTATTTGTGAAATAAAAATGCTTATCGCATACACACACACACACACACATACACATGCTTTTAACACGTATGTATTAATTTAAAAGCCCGCTATTCTCTCACATTTATCCAGCGCCACTTTATGTAATAATTCTGTGATATTAAGTTCTTTTTAATTAACTTATTTAATTAGACCATCTTCCCTCACCGTATGGGGATTGTACTCTCTCGTGAATTCAATTCTCGCAAGAGTTGAATGTCATTCCGTTTCGAAAATAAAAGCCGCTCTCTCTCCCCTGCGGAAGTCGACGAGAAACGTTCGCCCATTAATTCGTAAACACTCGGAAAAATCGACCACGAGTGGATTTTGCGTTTTATCACCGCCGCCCACCTACGCTGCTGCGAAATCCGCAATATTTCCGGAGGGTCGGCGACGGGGCGTTCTGTTTTTCGATACATCGGCAATAAACGTAACGTTCCGCCGCGTGTCTAATTGATTTGCAGCGCACGTTGGAGGGATGCTGGCGGGCGAGCGGGCGGCTGGGCGAGAGAGCGAACGAGGGGAGGGTGGTTGCAACACGGCAGCGCGAGCGCCGGGGTGAGCCTCGCGCCCACCCCTTTGCATTATGGATGCACCTGATTTCACACTTGTTCGTCCGCATCGACGGACTCGCTATAACGTCTCCATCGGTATAAACGAGCCGCAATTTGCCGGCCCATTGTAAAGCACCCCCTTCGGCTCGATTCACGGGTAATAAATCGTGACTACCGGATACATATATACGGGGAATTTATGTTTACGGTGGCCATGCGCGTATTTACCACGACCGTGGAGAAAAACCTCCCTTTTATACTATCGAGTCGGCAACGTGAAATCCGTCGCAGCTGTCGATTGTGATCGCGATTGTAGTCGTTGACAATCCGCCCGCGCCTCATTCCACGAATGCGAAATTTTGCTCTCGTTCAGAATGATCTTTCGGATTATCTTGAGACCCGACCAGTGCAAAATGCTTTGAGAAAACGCTTAGGGAAATTGAAGTCCACCACGGATCGATGGATGAACGCTAATTGCTGCTCCCTTAGATCCTCGACGCTCCGTTCGTTTCCCGTCGGTTGCGTCGTCATACGCTTGCGCATCCGATCTTTTCTTTTTGCACCAAACGTTCATTGTCATAGCTGGACGTACCAACTTTTCGAGGAGTATGCCCGCATCCGTAACGCATCTCTCGACGTGCAAAATATCTCGGACTTTACCTCGAATTATTTCGAGATATTTCGTGTCGTGTCGTCGCGCAACGCGCGACGTCTTGCAGCGAGAATTGCGTTTAAATCGCCGCGTAAAGGATTTAATTCGTCAATTAGGGACCCTCTTCGGGCGTGCACGTTAGCCGGACGCCCGAAATTGGCCGTGTAACATGTGCGTATACGTAATCCGTGCCACGTGTCGGTCGCGATACATCGCGGCACGACGGCACGAGGCGACGCGACGCGACGCGACGCGACGCGACGCTCAACGACCCCCGTTTCTCGAGGCGTCCTTCGTACGTCCGCAAACCCACTTGAGCCATCCGTCCGTTCGTTACTGATCATTCAGTGCCAATTTGTCTAGTTACCGAGATTAGAAAGCGACTTGAAAGCGATGCTAATTCGAGACTCGGCTCTCTCACTCTCTTTCCCTCTCTCCCTCCTCGCCTTCCTCTTGCTCTGCTTTCTAATTTACGATTCACCCTCGCTGACCCCCGTACTTATTGCTTTATACCCCGCTTTATGCATTACCATAACGAACATCGAACGTACCTGCCGGCCATGCCTGATTTCTCTCTTTGAACGGTAGCTTTCCTCTCTTTCTCGCGATATATAAAATAATACAAAGAATACACTTTTATGTTCTCAAGTGTCGTGTGGGAAGCGAAGCTTTATGTAACATTTGACACAGCTTTTGTCAGCATGTCATATATAGATTGTTTTTAAGTTATTAATATTTATCCTGGAAAGGAAGGAAGGAAGAAAGAAAAAATGTCTAACGTGCCCGAAACGGAATGTAGTAGATGAGAAGAAACCAACGGAGAGGCGATCAATATTATCAGAATAAATATCTCCGTTGATTTTATTTTTTCAGCCTTCCTTCGTACACAGATTGTCCTTCGAGCTTGATCCTTTCGCGGTGCGCGGCGCACTTCTCGCGGCTCGATCCGAATACTCGAGAGCGAGCAACGCCGCGCACGCTAAAAAGGACATCGGCGGCTTGACATATGGCCGGCAAAATTGCCGGCGGGGGGTGGCAGTAACAATATTTACAGAAGGCTACGCCAACCCCTGGTGTTTTGTTAAGACTGCGCGCGACGCGCCACCGCAGCCCCCGGGCCAAGGGTGTCACTTTACCCCGGTAATCCTGCGTAATACTCTTTAGCGATTCGCGCCGCCGCCGAGCGATATTAAGTCCCTTACATCCAGTTTCTATGAACTTACACCTTGCTCTCGAGGCCGATTAGCATTTTGATTGTAGCTTCGTCGCGAGAGCGACGCGCCTTTGCCGATTCGCGGTTACCCCGCAAAGTCGCGAGTCTCCAGGCGAAGGTAACCGCGCGCGATCCAAGCTGATTTCCATTACATCGCCGAGTCGCGGGTAATTGAAATTTTCCAGAAGGAAGGAACGCGAGCGCGCGCGCGCGCGCGCGAATGGCGGAAGATTCTCTTACAGGATGTCTCTTACAACGACATCTTGTTCCCTATTCCGAGAGAACTATCGCATTCGTTTCTCGTTAACGCTTTGCGCGTCAATTGAAGGGTGTAATCCCGGGATCGCTTTTCCTCCTCGTCGCTGAGAGGTCAAATTACAAGAACTTTATTTATCGAGCAATTTGTATTCGACTTTTGCGAAATTAAAAGTCTAGTCTTCATCTTCCCCTGACGTTGCGTCCGTCGTGAAAGCTTCCGCTTTATAAATACAGCGAGCAGCGGGGAACTTTTGGATGAAAATTTACGCGACGAAAGATACAAGACGCGATGTAAATTACTCGAGAGAGAGAGAGAGAGAGAGAGAGAGAGAAGGAACTTTTTACCTGTACTTTCAACGTTTCACGCTTCGTACTGTCATTTTTGGTAGCGCTGTTTCTTGGCGTACTTCGCAAAAACAGCCTTCAGATTACTCAAGAGGGCTTTATTTTTAGACTACTCGATCGCGCTTCTGAATCATTTCGCGTGCGAGCGATGCGCACTCGGCGAGGATCGACGGACAACGTGCGGACGAAACGAAATATCACACGAGCGAGAGCGGCAGCGATTTTCATTCGCGAACGTATGCCCAGCGGAATCGCGTGTAATCGTCGCACGCGCGCGGCACGCACGCACGCACGCACGCACGCACGCACGCACGGAAATTGGGGTCGCGTCGTGCGTGAGTCTCTCGCGAAGCGAGAGCCGCATCACGGCCTGAAGGGTGCGCGATACGATATGTATTTGCCTTTGAGCTCGGCAATCACGTCGGGGGTGGTCCAAGCCCACCGGCGCGGCGCAGGATTAGCGAGATCATAATCAGCCAATCACTGGCGGGGTGGCAAATATGCCGGCGAGGTGTCAAATGTCAGCTCCTGCGGGACCGAGGGACCTGAATTGATTTCTTCCACGGATACGCGCGGTACGCACGGCTACTCTCTGCGAGAGAACACGACTCTAATGAGATTCGATTTTTCGGAAGCGGCCGGGATTAAATTTGATCGAGAATGGCCCGAGCTCGTGGCTCGTGTTTCAGCCCGATGACTCGCGGATATGACGTGCGAGAATTCGTTGAAGATACATAGACGACGAAATTTTGTAGAACAAGTTGGATCCGTGACAATTGCGATGCTCTCGTCGAGACGCTTTAAATTGACACTCGTGGTAATAACGCAATTTCAAGATAAACATCAGTTCGTTCTTCGATCGAAATTCTCCAAATACGGTAAAGTACCTCCGGACGCGAGTGTTTGTGTCGTAAAAGTAATAGAATATCGTATCATCGCTACTGAATAAATATGACCGGATTGTTTCGTGTCGAAAGTTCCGAGCAAGCAGGTCACGTTTTGCAAATGTGAATGGCTGCCCGAGTTAAGTGTGTCTTCTCAGTTTGTGGAAGGCTAAGTGCGCGGAAGCGGATGCGGAGACAAAGTGGCTTCGCGGGATGCTATTCCGACGCTACAAAGCGCCGCCGACTCGGACTAATGTGTGGCGCACGGAGGATTTGCAATGTCGTATCTCCGTGTCCCTCAATCGTGCTTTTTTTCTTACGAATCCAGCCCATCGTGTCGTGTCTTACGGAATACCGAATGAAATGTGTATAATCCACCATTAAAATATCCACGTGATTCTCCGAGACTGCGTCGGCGACGAGAACGCGCGGTTCCACAATCTTATGTCCGGACCATGTCAGCCGATATTTTCGAGATGCTTGACGATACTTGAGCGTACCGGAAGAGATAATTTCGCCCTAACACTAACTCCGACCCGCGCGAATCTGTCCCCCGGTCCCTCGCGTTTCGCGAAGACTTTCCGGCCGAGCGTCACGTGAGAAGAAAGCGACCGCGGGCTTTCCACGAACTGCATTTCCGCCCGCAGCAGTGGAAAAAGTCAGCGCGCGAGGTAGGACGCGCGGCTGAGACCGGTGCGGCGAATGCAACAACGTGGAGCTCGCTTGCGCTCGCTCGCCGGCTCGCAGTCGGCGGCGGTGGAGAAAGAGAGAGACAAAGGAAAAAATTAGATCAGTCATTAAGCGGAGAACGATTTAATGAAGATGACCTCATACGCTCCGCGGCGGAGTTGTACGGCCGTCTAAGCGGATTCTCACGTCAATCGCTGGCCGCGAGTCAAGTGGCGAGAATTGTCGGCAATTGTTTCCGAAATCCCGCGCAGATGCGCTCGCGCTCTCGGCGCTGCCGCGCGCGCGAATGCTCTCTCGCCGTTTCTCCGCTTGTGTACGTATACATACATTCGCTCTCCCTCTCCTCCCCTCCCCTCCCCTCCCTCTCTTTCTTTCTCTCACTGTCTCTCTCTCTCTCTCTCTCTCTCTCTCTCTCTCTCTCTCTCTCTCTCTCTCTCTCTCTCTCTCTCGCGCGCGCACGAGCGCGAGTGTATGTGCCCGCGCGCGAAAGAGGCGGGGGTGGAAAGTGGCGGGAGCGCCGCGCCGATCCTGATGTGTGAATCACTCGGCACAATTACAGCAATTACCGGACCGGTCGCAAGTCAGCACACTATCCGCGTACGCGGCCACTTCGCCGTTTCCCACGCCCTCTTCCATTCACGCTTCGCGCAAATCTTGCGAGCGCTTCCCTCCCCCGCGCGTCACGACCAACGGCATCTGCGAGGGTCGGCCGCGGCGCGCGGGGAGCGGACTCGACGTGATCGTCGGAAACTCGGCGACGTGCTCCTCCGCGGAGTGAGGATCTGCTGTAACATCTCGGCTAATCTGTAGCATCTGACTTTACATCTAAGATCATTGAGGCAGAGTGAGATCCGAGAGTAACACTCACGGTATCTCGCGAATTAGTCATCATCCACCGAGAGCTCGGTGAGCTCGAGCTTCATTCTGAAGTACCTTTGCGAATCGTTTCCGTCGATATAGCGTCGGTACAGCGTCGGGCAAAGTTGGCGATGCGATCACGACGACGGGAGTGAACTTCCAACCATGACTGGTCATCAACGCGGCGGCAGCGGCGGTGGCGAAAGGGTTCGTAAAAGCGCTGACGGAAACCTCTGAAGCATAGGTGCATGTCTCTCCTGGGCTCTCCTAGATGGAAGAAATAGAGACAGACATATATATATATATATATATATATATATAGATAGAGAGAGAGAGAGAGAGAGAGAGAGAGAGAGAGAGAGAGAGAGAGAGAGAAGGGTGAGAAGAAGCGCTCTATTGCGGCGAACCACCGTGAAATATCCGCGCGGCGCGGTGCGCCTCGCAAGAGGGTTGATAAGGCTATCGTGCACACCGCCCCGCGCGTTTAGCATACATTTGAATAATGGGCAGGCCAGTAATCCTTTAAACCGGTGTGCCCTCGTCCCGTAACTAGGTATCCTTTCATCTCTCCGCTCCGAGCTCGTCCGAGACTACCCCGCCATACCCGCGTCTCCATCCACCCCTTCCCCTCGCTTGCGCGTCTGCACCTATCCGCTCCCTCCAGGCTGACTGGTGAGGTTCGTACTCTTCCTCCTCCTCCTCCTTCCTCATCTCCTCCCCGTCCTCCTCCAACCAAGTCACTAACCCCCTTCTCCCCTCTTTCCCTCCCTGCCAGCGTTTAAAGATATTTCGTTAAAATAACAGTCTCGCGCGCGCGCGCGGCTCGAGTCGGTGGTCTCCCTCCGCTTGCCCTGCCGCCCTTAGCAGACCGGATGGCCGCGGCAGATAGGGGGTGGCATTTGCAATGCAGAGGTTAAATGGCTGCGGGGCTCGGTCTCTCGGATAGTCCGGATGAACGGGGCTGGGACGTGAAGGGATCCGGCACCGCACAGCACAGCACAGCGCACTGCACAGACTCGATTGGTTTTTTACTTGCCGTTCTCCGGCGGCGCGGGTCCTTTTACCCCCGCCTTTCCCTGTCTCTCCCTCTCTCTCTCTCTCTCTCTCTCTCTCTCTCTCTCTCTCTCTCTCTCTCTCTCTCTCTCTCTCTCTCTCTCTCTCTCTCCCTTGCTCTCGCTGTGATCTCGCGCTTTTCGTATCCGGTCCCTCTCTTCTCTCCCTCTCGTTGAGCTCCTCCTCGCGATTCTCCGTCCTCTGCCGGCTCGTCGGGCTCGTCGAGGAAAAAGAAAAACTCCCGCGCGCGCAGGGCGAGGGAACGAGCGAGATTAAACATTTATTTAAATGGCAGCCGTTTCTGAGCGCGACTAGCACACACACCGCCGCGCGAATACGTACAGGCATTTAATACACGCTCGTTGCGTGTGCTGCGTGTGTGCGGTGGGGTGAGACCGGGGGCGCGGGCGCGCAAGCGCCCGCGTAGAAAAGCGCGCGGGGGGTTAATCGTGCGTGGCGGACAATTCCGCGTGCACGCGTGTCCGTGTGGGCGCGTGCATGTGTGTGCGAGTACACACGTGAGAGAGGTAGGAGATTAGTCTGGTGGTTTTCAATCCCATTTTCATCGCGCTCCCGCCGCCCCCGCCGGGGGTGGCGATATTGTGCCGGAGCCCCGGCCGCCCCCGCGCGCGCGCGCGCGCCCCCGTCCACCCACAAGCTCGCATATGATAAGAGGATAAATCAAAGGTGAAGGGTGGTGGCTACATTGCGGGGGTGCGCCGGAATTCGCGCGGGTGTGTTCTCTACCGCTCGTAGCTGCGGAACCGCGATCCCGCTGTGTTTTATATCTCCAAGGTTTTGCCGTCATTTTTATCATGCGGCTAATTGTATCATACTCGAGAGAGAAAGAGGCAGAGAGAGAGAGAGAGAGAGAGAGAGAGAGAGAGAGAGAGAGAGAGAGAGAGAGAGAGAATGCGCACGACGGAATAAGCATTATGAATATTATTATTCACAATCGCGTCCGTCGCACAGTTGCGTGAAACATAAAAAAAAGAATGAGTAGAGAATCAACAGGGGTGGGTGTGCGAATAGGGGTGTGCAGACTTGACGTACGTTGCGTTTGTGATTACAATTTCTTCGGTAATTAGCAACACTTTCGCGTGTTCATTGAGTCTGTTTCTCTCTTATTTTTCTTCGGCCCGTTGCTCCGTCCTTTGTTTGCGACGACGTTGAGCTAATCAGTGCGGCAGTGACATATCGAAATCTCCATTCGATTCACTTCCCGTGGCGGACAATCGGTTTATCCGCAGTAAATACAAGTATGGCGTAACATCGCTCGTATTTGTAATGTCTGCGACGAGTCTATCGATAGGAAGTGTAAACGGTGGTAACGCGACTGGCGTTTAAAACGTCCTGCCGATTAGATCTCGGTTAGATCTGCGTACATCCGCCGATCGACCGCGAGTTTAAATGGCGTAACACTCTTTATTCCGCGTTTCCGGCGTGTAGTCGCAATTAAGTCGATCGCGGCACCCCGGGACGGTGTCATTGTGGGATAGCCGGCAATCGAATTAATTGGCGAAGTTTTCGGGGCGCTGGAGAAAAAATGCCGCTTCGGCGGGATGTAACGCGCATCGCGCGTTAGGATGATTCGTCGTGAGACGCATCGATCGCGTGCGTCAGCGATCCGACACGCTGCACTCGTATATTAGATCACGCTTCACGCCGCTGTAACTGATAATTAAGTGCGCTATGGAAATCGCGGCGGCGGCCGGTTAAGTCCGCGCATAAATCTTTACTACTACTGTCCTGGCGCATGAGCTCATCGCCGTGATCAATGAGCCGGTGTCATCAGATCCTGTTTATCATGAAATCAGCAGCCGGCATCGCTCTCTGGGACCGATCCGCGCGGAAATTGCTCTCCATCGGTTAATTAGCGTCGGCGAGCGCGCGAGGTCAGATTTTACACGATTATCCTCGGGATCCTCTCTCCCCCTCTCCCCCTCTCCTTCTCTTCCCTTTAAATTTCATTGCCCGCGGAAAGTACACGTGTAAAAATATCGGGTAGATGCCAATTTCACTGGAGACATTTGTTTATTTATCAAGATAAAAATTATTGCGTCACACACACACACACACACACACACAAACTACACGACCGCGCGCAACTAGTCGTGGCATTAACCAAGCGATATTATCCGCCAATTACGCGTGACAAATTACTCGACTTGTCATCGGCCGAACGATCGCTCCTTATCATCAATGGCGACGCAAATAATTAACGCGAACCTTGACGGCCGGTCGCTCGCTCCGGCCGCCGGCAATTTCGTCGCATTTTACCGCACCTATCCGTAATTACCTCGCGCGTACTCGCGCGCTCGCGTAATTAATACTTCCTCACGTGGGATCATTAAATCGCGCCCGATACCCAGCCGCCGCGGCCATCGCCTAATTAGTCGCCGCGCGTACGCGCTTACGTTACGATCAGATTTTAAACAATTAGCCGCGGGGGTGGTGGCGGCGGCGGCGTCGCGTATACACACACACGCCCATCCTCCCGAGGGAGCGGTCGCGCCCATCTCTTCGGCTTCTGCCGGCGATCCCAGGAGACGCGCGTGACTCCTCTCCACGTGGGCTTAATACACCCCGCGTGCACCACGTGCCCCGGCGGTGCCGACGACGGTGCTTTATGCGCCCTCCCCCCGTCCTTCGCTCTGCCATTACACCCCCTGGCAGTGCGCGCGGAGTCTCCGAAGGCTACGCTTACGTACGTATGCGGAACAAATATCCTTGGACGAACTGCCTGCGAACACGCCAGTGCCAAGCTGGTCCAATTCGATTCAATTCCGCCGCTTGTCTTCTCCTTCTCCGTCGTCC
The DNA here is from genome assembly GCF_003227715.2 of Harpegnathos saltator. NCBI lineage: Eukaryota > Metazoa > Arthropoda > Insecta > Hymenoptera > Formicidae > Harpegnathos > Harpegnathos saltator. The sequence continues at coordinate 156,459 of NW_020229904.1, forward strand.
GCTGCCCTCTCTCTCTCTCTCTCACACACACACACACACACACACACTCTCTCTTTCTCTCTCTCATTCTCCCTTTCTCTCACTCTTTCTCTCTCGTTCCTTCGTTCACTCGCTCTGGCATTTTTCTCTCTCTCTCTCTCTCTCTCTCTCTCTCTCTCTCTCTCTCTCTCTCTCTCTCTCTATCTCCCGACCTGCACGATCCAGTTAGTCCCCGGAGGACGATAGATCCTCGGTTGACTTCGCTCGGGGCGGTTTCTCTCAACTCTATCTACGGCTAGTCTTTTTTCTTCCTCTCTTCCCTGTTTTCTCCTTTTTTTTTCTTTCCTTTCGTACCGAGGAAGGGGCGGCGACGATGGGAGGGAGGAGGCGGTCGATCACCGTCGACTCGGCTGAGCATGATTATTTGGGACATATTAGTTTGTCGAGAAATGGGTCTACGTTGACACGGAGTCCGGATTATCCCACGCTCGCCTCTGCTGCGTCGACATGGTGGATATTTCCGGGGCGCTTCCGAACGCGTTTTAATCCGGCGGACTTTGCAATCTATTTACGCTCGCTGATGAAAATACCGAGATAATTGTGCAAATTACGTCTCATGAGGGACACCGTTACACGTCGCATTTCCCGGCCGGTCTCGCGCACCTAGATAAATAGCTGTTTACGCCTTGCAAACTGGCGTTTAATAGCGTAGAAGAATCGCCGTTGTTTCTACGTCAACCGCGTCCTGACTTTCGTTTGTCTCATGGATCCAGTCCGGTTAACAACTTCTTGTTCGTCGAAAGAACGAGAGAGAGAGAGAGAGAGAGAGAGGGGGGGGAGGGGAAGAAAAAGGAAGCAGACGCGTCTATCCTGACGGCAAGATTTGCCTCTAATAGCGGTAAAAAGCCCGGGCAATTGCGAATTCACGAATTCGCGTCGGTCGGTGTAACGAATTGCGCGTAGACACGAGAGCGGCGCATGCATCGGCGATAATTCAATTGCCGGGGTACGCTACGGGCGCAATTGTCTGCGGGGCCGCGCGCAGCTCTCGAAGCGTGTTTCTGCCTGGTATAACCGGTGACCGGTCCCATCAATCCTTTCGGCAACATAGCTCGTAGGAAGCTGGCGCGCGCGCTAGCGCGTCCGCCCCGATATCCGCCGGTTTGTGTTCACCATTCAACCGGGTCCCCGGTGTCTCGTACATCCTGGTCAGTTAATAACCGTGGTCGGGATCCGCGCGGTCCACGGCGCACCGTTGCTGACCGAGCGTTGCTGACCACCGTGTCTGGTTGGGTTTTCGGCCGAATTATGGAAACACGCCGTTATGCGAAGCGGTGGCCGATGATACCGCGGAGCCCCCGGGCGTCTCGTTCCTCGTTTTAATTAAGGCCCCCCCCCCGCCCCGCTCGGGCAAGATCTCGTCCGTTCTCGTTACCGCCGCGGGAGTCTCCCCGGGTCTCGCTCGGCCTCGAGACCGACGCCGTCGCCGCCACCGCCCGGATTCCAAATCCGAGGAACGTCGTTCGTGGGGCGGCTCGGACTCGGCCGAAAGAATCTCGCTTCCGGGCTATCTCCGGGACTTGTACGTTTACGGATTTTCCCGATCGCGTCGTCGTTGATTCACCGGAGTTCCTGGAACGTCATTCGTCCGGGGGGTTGGTCTCTCTCTCTCTCTCTCTCTCTCTCTCTCTCTCTCTGTACAGCCCCGCGACTAATCACTCACTATTGTATTATATTAAGAACTGAACTCTTGAATTGTATTAATCACGCACACGATAGTACGGCAACTACGATCTATGATCGTAAATTCGACTGTGAATTTTGTACATGATATTATATCTTTATGCCGGGTCGATATTCGTCGCGTCGTTGCTCGTAATTGCGGCATTTTTGCGGCGCGCTTATACGGTTGATTAAAGAATACGAGAGAAGAAACCGGGAGAGCGCGGCATATTTCCGAACCGTGACATGATGTTTCCCCGTGCGAGCAACAGCGCTCGTGAGTTTTAAACGAAGATTCCAAGTGGATCTATTGTCCCGTCCATTCTTTGCTCGGCGAACGTATGTCAGTGGATGTATGTCTGCTTTCTTATACTCCCAGAGCACGCTCCAATTTGTGGCTCGAGACATGCTTGTTTTACGAGCGGACATACATCCACAGCCCGTGGAGTCGGACCGAAGCCGCATTGTTTGCGCATATTGCCGCGCGTATTAGGTGCCTCGTGGAATCGCATTTGTGATGATTCTTCGTTCGCGAGCTTCCTGTCGAGATCGTCCTTCAAAGACCATCTATTGCTCCGTTCGTCGCGCATTACATCGATTAAATTAATTACGATGCCTGTAGTTAAACAGGAAAATATGTTTTAATTAAAAATTAATTACGTTGGTAATAAATACAATTTGTAATCTCGCGTCGATTAATCGAAAGAAAAAAGAGATTTTCAATTCTTAAGGCTGAATTTCGCTCGTAACCAGAATCGTCGTCGTTGTACCGTTCGAACCAAATTTGTTGTCCGCGTGTAAAATTTCTATCGAAACATGATCCTCATAATAATGAACTTGGATAGCAGTCGCAATTATCACGTATCGCAAAGCCACTGAAGAATGCGCGCTCGTGTAGCAATTCTGCGATAATTTTTAACTGCGCGACAAAGGGTGCGGGCGAACAAACCGGCTCACCGTCAGCCGATGTAACGCGACGTCACCTTCGGTATATTTATCTCGGTCGTGCGATCGCGCGGCAATTTTTAATTTTAATCAAGCGCGAGCCGGCTGCCGCGCAAAGTGGATTTTCGTGCAGCGACGCGCAGGCGGGTGCCAACGAGTAATTTACGAATCTGGATGATTACTCGCGGGAACGGATGAAGGGGAGGTACGTGTGAACCGCTCGGCGTCGTCATAAAAACGGCCGCGTTCAGCTAATTTAAACGGAATTGCCGGAATAAACGGAACTGCATGCATCCCGTCCGTTCGTCCAGATGTTTCGTAAATGAATCCCGCCGCGACGCGGCGCGGCGCGGCGCGGTCCGCCATATCCGAGGCTTCGCTGCTAATTACTTCGAGCCTCTACTCGAGACTCGACGAATGGGAATTTATAATGGACGAACGTGGACTCTCATGAAAATGTTATGGCCGACTGCGTACACACTTTCTTCGTAAAGTTCTGCCGCGGGGATCATCTCGCGCGGAATACGTGAGAATCGGTCGAGTTGCGTCGAACCGAAAATTCGGATGAGAACATATCCCCGAATGGAACGAAAGTCGTTTCCAGAGAAATCGATGTTGTATTCCTTCGATTGTGTGACATCGGAACGCGAGTACAGGTTGGTTTTAAAATGCTTCAATAATTTGCGGAGGATTGGACTAATTCGGACATTTTTTTCTTACGCAAGAATACGCGCGCATTTTTCTTTGCCGACATTCATCGGCATATTCTGCTTGAAAAATGCTTTGTTCGTGCGTTAAAGCTTGTTCATTGTTAGCACCGGAAGACTCTCGAGGCACACTTAACTCGATGAGCGACTTCAGGTACCAATTCGGCTGTAATTACGTCATACGCGCGATGAGCGTGTTTCTAGTGCTTACGCGAGAAAAATTCAGCTCGCCTTCAACATTAGCTGCCTCGTTATTCGCTTACTCTTTGCGTGCATTTACTTTATAATCCGTTGATATCACATTCCACGGGCATTTCCGTATTCCGTTTTGCTACTTTAAAGCATCTCCCCATTGTCTCACCGCGAGCGAAGGCGAGATGGTTCTTTGAGTGCGGCGGTTCAGCGCGATAAATAATACCGCCGCTTCATAACTGCTACTTTTCGTTGAAAAACTGAATGCGGCGCGAGTTATTATCCGAAGGGTTCCGCTTTCCTCGTTCTCTCTCCTTTTTATGTGTATTTCTCCCCCTCTCTCTCTCTCTCTCTCTCTCTCTCTCTCTCTCTCTCTCTCTCTCTCTCTCTCTCTCTCTCTCTCTCTCTCTCTCTCTCTCTCTCTCTCTCTCTCTCTCTCGCCCGCCGGGCGGGCTGCAGACGAGGCGAGGGCAGCGAGGAAGAAAAAGTTAGAACCGCGAACGATAATAATAAGGCTGATAATTCGCAGTTTGACGAGCCCTCGCGAGCCGCCCGACCTCACTTTTCGAGTTTTCTTTATCGTCTCCCGGATGTCTCCCCAGCGTACCCGAGATATCCAATTAAAAAGCAAGCACCTGGACAATGAGGGTGGAAAGATACCGGGTTTGGTTAAAGGACCGCGGGAAGGGAGAAAAATCGCACGACGATTATCGGAGAAACTTCTTGCAAATTCTCCCAGAGCGAATGAGCGGGATGCATTTGGTTTTTTCCTCCTCTGTCCTCTTTTCGAAGAAACGGATCTCTCTTTAAGAGCAATCGTATCTCGTAATATGTGAAGTACTACGTAAATATTCGCACAATTCGATATTACGAAGTAACCAGCCACTGTTCTAAAAAAATATATAATTTATGTGGAAAGAGGATTGGCAATTTTATATTGACGTTTCTTCAGAAATTTTTTCTTCCTTCAGACTTCCTTCAGAAATCACACGAATTCTTCGAGTCAGAAGCGCATTGAGCGAGACACTTAACTTCAGACCGTCGCATTTTCCTCGTCTCGTCTGAAATTGTATTATAACGTGATGGAGAGCACAATGCTAATGGGAATCACATACCGCCTGGATATCGGCCGGCTTAACTCCGCGAGCATCAACGAGCCTCAGTATCGGGATCTATCCCGAGAGGACTCGAAGGAGCGGCTGATGTGATTCACTGCAACGTCGATGAAAAATTCAAAAGATGTCTATGAGCGTAGCTATCGGCTGGCCGTAAGAGGGTCATTGTTTATCTGCGCCGTCCGACGGATCCGGAATCCGGCTAGTTACAATCTCTGCTTGCTTGCTGGCGGAACACTTTCGCTAAAATAATGTTATATTATCAGGCGACGATGCCACCTGAGCCGCTAAAAGCTTCGGTCCCGACGCGGCCATAACGCAACTTGGAGATTCGAGATTTACTCCGCGTGTAAAATCGCCGGCTCGACGGTGCCGCCTGCTTTCCCATGGATTTCCCGACTTTCGCTCCCTGATTCAAGGGTCGCCGAGGGGGAGGGGGGCGATTCTTATTTCCAATCGCCGGAGACAATGACACTTCGCATCGTTCAATCCGCGTCTTCTGCACTGCGAAATGTGCGCTCCGCGTACATTATCGTTGATTGTGCTCGATGAAATTCAAATTGAAGTCTGACGGAAATAATAAATTGATGCAAGTCGGATGTCACATTAACGTATCTTAAGTACTAATCGAGCGGCTACGTTACATGAAAAAAGTCCATATTGAGGGCACTTTGCGCACTTGCTTCACGGATCGGAGTGTTGTTATATATTTTATTATCAGCAACTACTTTGGTGCCTTTGAAATCTTCGTTTTCGTCGCGCTTCGCGTCGCGTCAATGAATCCGATTGATCGCAGATCAATGGGTCGTTGCCGCCGCACGATCGACTAATCTCAAGGGTCAAACGACGCCGGTCAAGTCGGACTTCCTTCGCCAGTTGACCCCGGCGCTATTCTCAATCTCGACTCTGACTCATCCTCGTCATCAGCGTCATCGTCGTCGTCGTTGTTCTCGTATCTCCTTCCCCATCGACCGTATACATGGCCGCGCGCTTAGGAAAAGATCTGTGTGTTTAGCGTCTACGCTCTCTCAGACTTACGAAGACTGCGAACGCTTCAAGATAATTCTGCGTGATAAATAGAAACCACTCTTATTTCCTGCGAGATAATCCCAAAATATTATCGTGTATATCTACGGTAACAAGTCGGCCGATAAGCCGTGCCGATTATGATCGAAGCGACGATGCATGTGACCCAGAAAGGGCTTCTTGAAATGTGACCCTTAATATCCAATATTTAACGGCTCCTCCATCTCATTAGCGCTTCTCAGAAGTGACTTCACCCCAAAATCCGCAGGAGTCCAAACACTTTCCAGGACACGCCGCTAAACGCCGCCGAGGAAGTCGTCGCGACGAACGGGCTGGGCCGGCGAGAGACGGGGGGTTGATTCGTGGCTCGCCCATGTTTGCCGAGCAATCAAGCCCAATCATTAGCCCCCGGACGAGCGGTGCGGATCGAACGTAGGCGCGCGCGCGTTATATATATATATATATATACATATATATATATATATATATATATATATGAATAGACGCCGCCGTGTGTATACGCGACGATCAGCAGCCGATGGTGTACACGATCGTGCTCGCGCGGCTCGTCGCGACGACGACTCGTGGACAGGAAGTCCACCTAATCAGGGGTAGTGAGTGGTAAACAGGGGCGCGGTTATGCCCACCGGGGGTACCTTCTGCATTACACCAGGGATTCGAAGTGGATCGCCGAGCTGTAACGGCGACGAAGACGAGGCGGGGGCTCGTTTATCCGCCAAGTCTGCCCCATCCAACGCCATGATCGCTAATTTAATTAGACCTCGGTCTCTGATTAGTACAGAAGAAGGTGACTCGGGAAGGGAGTGGGAGGAGGGGGGGAGGCGGGGGGAGGGGTGTTCTTCCGCCCATTGCGGAGGAAGTGCCTGTACTTTCGTCGTGCCGTGGCGACGGCGGCAGTTCACCTTGTTCACGTGCTCCTTCCTGTCATCCGCTCGAATTCATTTAACTCCCTGCGGTACTTCTCTTGTTTTTCCATGGTTTTAATTAAATTTCTTATCCGGCGCGGGGGCCGGATGGACGGGCGGTTGAGTGGGGCAGTGCGCGGCACGGGGGCGATGGGGGAGCCGGATCGAGTGTTTTGCTGGACCCGGGAATCTCTGTGTGCGCCGGAAATAATTGGAAAAGTTTTGAATTCGCGCGAAGTCCCATCGATTATGCGCTTATCGCGCCGCGCGGAAGTTCCCCCGCGCTGAAACGTGCGTCTCGTCAGGGAAATCGCGCGTATGGAAATGATGTATCAGAAATGCGATATTATGTAGAAACATGAGGGAAATAAACAGAGAGAAAGAGAGAGAGAGAGAGAGAGAGAGAGCGCAATGTTTTCGCAATAACACAAAGTCCTTTAAAGAAGCACACGCCCTTTAAAAAGATACTTGTCGTGCGTTTTCCCTCAACGTCGCTTCTCCCGCGGCCCGTGAGCCAAAATTTCGTTTCTTTGATGGGGTCAAAGTGGCCGACGCCGAAATTCGGATGCCTGCTCGAAGGCAGTCTCTTCTCGCGGGGTGTCCTCGTTCCCACGAGTCTGCGTATCCTTGGAAGACGGCGGAGAGCGCATTTGAATCTGCCGGTTGCGCTCACCCTCCACCCCCCTCCCCGCGCCCCTCTTCTCTTTCTGTCTTCCTCCCTCTTTAAATACACTACTTACACCACGCAACCTTTGCGTAACCTTTGCGAGTATGCGAAGAAGAAGGGACGTTTGTGTGTCGACGGGTGAATCGCACGCGGTTGAATCGCGCAGTCTTTGATATGCTGACGTTGCTATTATCAATTCAGATGAGGCAGGGCGGCTCGGTCGTTTGGCAAAACTGCGTTTGATCTGGCTCACCCTGTAGATACGTAGGTAGATAGATAGATAGCTGTACGCACATGGCTCGTGTGGGTGGCAGCCTTGGGCATTTTGCGTCAACTCTCTTCGGGAGAGAGGAAGAGAGGCAGAAGAGGAAGAGAAATAGAGAGAGAGAGAGAGAGAATTGGATCGGCAACGGGAATGTGAAATTACCATGCCCCTCTCTTACTTCGGCTTTTATCGGCGCGCTTCTGCTTAATTCCAAAATCCAGCTTCCGTCGGAAAGACGCGCGTATTGGAACTTCACGCGGCAAACAAACCCAAAGCTAGGAGCTTATTAATAAACGAGACGAACGGCGGATTGAATGAAATGTCAGTTTAAGGGGTTGAGTCAGCCGCAGTTTGGAGAGAGATAGAGAAAGAGAGAGAGAGAGGGGGGAGAAAATAGTATGGTATTATCTTCAGAGTCGTTTCGGAAAAAGCAGTACTGTCTATCTTTTGTTCAGTGTGATTTTTATTCTGTCTCTCACTATCTTTCGTATTCCAAGTTCTTACAATTTTCGCTCCCTGCGCAAACACTTTTAATTATCCGCTATTAAAGCATTTTAGATCTCCACCTGGATCCCGCCACTTTAATTGCTCGCGTTCGCTCACCCCCCTATAATTGTCCTCATCTATTTCTCCGTTAAGAATTAACTTTTCCGGGCGTCAAGTTTCCTCGAATCACCCCGCGCTGCCGCGCCGGACGCGTCGCGCAGCGCGTACATTTATAAAAATTAATCGTTTTGCTCGGTTTCCTAATTTGTGCGACAACAGGGGCGGAGGGAGGGGACCGTCTTAAATTAGATTGTATGGACATGTACCACTGGCGACCCTCTTGAATCATAAAGCGACGTATGCGGGCTTCGATCGTATTCTTTTCGGCAATCAAAGTGACTTACGTTGCCGAATACTTCGTGTTATTCATCTCATGTATGTTACATGTTTGTTATATTAAATAACTTGCGTTATAAAATTTCTCACTTAATTTATATCAAATTAAGTATAGAAATACGAGATTAATAAACAGAAATAAGACGTTATCTGTTTATATTTTCCAAGTATATGAATTTTAAGTGCGTCTTCTTCGTTGAGGAACAAGCGTGAGGAATAAATTATTTTTCGTAACGACGACTGCAATAATAAGCAATAATTGGACGGCACGAGAAGAGACAAAGAAGATAAAAATTTGCACAGCAATTCGTGAATAAGCCTGAGTGACTTTGCTTCGATTACAAAAGTACTTGGAAGGCACTGAAAAATTATGCCGATGCCGAAAACTTCCGCTTAGATCGGGAGGAACTCGGTTGAATTTCCTAGTGTGTTTCTCCGCAGCATTATATTTTTCTTACGCTTCTTCTCAGCACGCCCTACGACCTTCGCCGTCCTCCTCTCCGTTCTGACCGACGTGTGTAACGCAATAATCATTTAATTCCGGCAGTCGTACGCGCAGCGCTTGGCGCCAAGTCAATCTAAGCCAACCGGATATGCCTCTCTCGTCTGCCTCGTTCAGCCACTGACGTAATCCCGAAGTTTAGATTAGGCGGGGGAGGTAGGGTACTCTGTCGTCGCTCTCATTAAGGTCGGGCACTGTGTAAAAATCCGCCTTGTGCGCGTGTGTGCGAGCGCGCATTTTCGAGAACGATACGCCGCAGCTAGCTGATTGCGCTTCTGCCGCGAATAATAATCTGTTTTGTTTCATCGACAATTTACGATTCTGCCGGCGGTCTGTGGCATCATGAAGCATTTATCGGGTAACAATTTATTGCGCTCTATTATCGACGGAAACGGATTTAAATGTGCAGCGCAGTGAAACGCGCCGCGCGCGTCGAAATAAATTACGCGGTCGGTCCTCCTATTGATCCGCGCATTAATGGAGATTAATATATTAAAACGGATTATGAGCGGACTCCAATGTTATACAGGTTAGCTCGTTACACATAGGGCTTTAAGAGTTCAATCAATTAAGTTCTCCAAGTGACGTCAATAGCGTGTGTCATAATTGCATTTCTACGCCACCGTTATTAAAGTTACTAAATAAATTTCGCCGCGTATTCTCGAGACGAAAGAGAGAAAGAGAGAGGGAGCGCGCAAGACAATTTATTTATTACTCATTCAAAATGTCATTAGATCGCCAGCTGTCCGAGCAATAAACTCAACTCCCGTCTCGATGTCACCCGCATTATTACGAACGCGCCGTGTACTTAATATCTCAATCTGGACCGTTCTCTGTCTGCGTATCAAAACGCAACCATAGATCATCGACGAGGGGAGCGACGTGATGGGGTATCGAAGTACCCTTTGCTACAGTTATCATCTACAACGTCAGACAGGTCACCGTATCCCGCCCATACTCACGCACCGTCGTCGTCCCTTTTCGTTTTTCTCTGTCTCTCCTTCTCTCCCTCCCTTCCGCCGTTTCTCTGCCCGATCCCCTTTCGGTCTCGCGCTTTCCACCCCGCGCGAAACTGCTAATGAATATCGGCCCTAAATATCAGTCCACGGGGATCCGGCGAGGGTTCGTCGGTGCTCGTCGGTGCATATGTCCGTATATTACGGGGGTTTACACAGCCCGGTTCCCCGCGGTAACTTCGCACGACGGCCCCCTCTCCTCGCCCTCTACGCTTACATGGTCACGCTCGTTTGTCCCGCGTTAATTCTTCGTCGTTCTCGGATCACCTTGTCTCTCGTACAGCTCGTTCCGTCGTTTCCCTGCGCTGTCTCCCTCTCTCCCTCCCTCCTCACTTTCTCTCTGGCTCTCTCGATGGAAACTCGTCGCCCGACACCATATGTCCGCTCTCATCGTGGCGGAGTCAAGGCGCGCCCCCCCCCTCCCCCGCGCGTCACATCCCCTCGCATGAAAATCTAATCCGGCGGAATCCGGCGGAAACTACCGACTTTTGCAAATCCTTCCACGAGTCGACGTCCACGAAAATCGCGCACGGCAAGCACGGCTCGCGAGCACGGAAGGAGCGACACGGAGTGACTTCCGGTTGCTGTTTTCGTGTAGTACTTCAGTTTCGAGTCTCCTGTGAAAATGCGAAACCTCCGCGCGGATGTCGGCGCGACACTTCCTCCTAATCTCGTCGCGAGACGCTGCGTGCGTCGTGAGTCATTGTTATTTCGATTTCAGATATTCGACGCGACGTAGTGTAGTCGTGAGGTTTTGGAAAATAACAGACACTACAGCTCTTTCATTATTCTCAACATTTCTCCGCATCGTCATATTAACATTACGGTAACTTTTATTTTATAACACCGAATTCTCTCTTGATTTTCGAACCGTCGGATTAATCCCCCCTCGATGACGACAGGTTGCCGTAATCGTCGAGGCAACGATTCGGCTCGAGATCGAGATCAATCAACATCGCGAAGCAAAGACAACAATAGAATCCACGCGTCTCTTTCTTGGGGGCGAATTCTCAATCGCTGAAATTGCACAAGAGAGACGACGAATTTTCGACGCAGTTGCGCGATTCGTCGTAAAAGAGGCCCCAGCTCGGATACGGTAATCCGGATTAAGCATGCTTATCTCGATTGTTTATGTGGTACAATGACCTAACGAGCCGATAATCAGCGCGGGGGCGATATTCGGAAGCGTGACGCGGCGAAAGCTTTGTTTCCGTCGCGAGCGCACAAAAGCGGGCAGAACTGTTTTCGTTACGGTGAACTCAGCCGCGGCCTTGCCGTGATCGCGATGACACGCGGTGTCTTATTAAGCGATGATCCGACGGCCAGAAACTCATCGGGAACCATCGATCTCCACGGATTTAAATCGCATACGTCGCGATGATCGCGCGTGGCCGATTAGATACGAGCGACGGCGATTCGGCGAAGCTCCCCTCATTAATGCCGGCGCGTCGTTGTTTGCTGTTGTCATTTTCGGATCCATCGCGCGCGACCGACAGTTTCGAAATCCTGTGTCATACGTACGGGATGCAGCAGCGGCGCGGCGATAACGCGGCGGGATGTCGCGAACATGCGGAATTGACACGCGGCATTAATTAGAAATAGCCCCCGTCACTGCATTACGCCGGCAGCAGGAAGTAATTCGCGTTTGCCGAATTCAGTGAAATAACGGAGCCGCGCGTGCGCAATTGCGAGAAAGAGCAAATCGAGTAATAAATTAAAAGCCGACTAAGGCAAAAACGAGCGACTTTGCAGCGCGCGCGATTGCGCACGCGTCGTTGAAAATTTTCCAAGATATCGGCAATTGGCGGGCGGTAGAAAGCCGGACGATAAGCCTCCTTCGAAAAACATCTCGAGCTCCTCGATCGAATCACCGATCGACCGATACTCGCGCCCGGATTCTTCCTCCGTGGATCCGGACTAATCGCTTTAAATTGGACCAATTTCTGCCAATTACGTTCCAGTTTCCAGATAGCGTGTACTTACGGCAAAGCGATCGTTCGTCTACCCGCAGGGGTCCATCTGTAGCCCGCGCGCGCGCGCGATAATTGTACGCGTCGCTTCACGATACGTATTTTACACGTATCGCTCTCTCGGCCGGCGCGATAATCATCACCCACATATCCCCAATTGGTAAAGACAATCGCTAATATGTTTCTCTCCTTGATTGAGAGTGAGTCATGCTGCCCGCCGAGCGGCGTCTCGTCCACTCCGACGCGAGAAAGAGAGACGGAGTGAGAGGGCAGGAGGAAGAAGAGGAGAGAGAGAGAGAGAGAGAGAGAGAGACACCCGCGGTCTCTTCTCTCGCATTTACCACCGGCGAAACAATTGTTCGACGGGACAATCAAGTCTAAATTCGTGGCGCCAGCCGGCCGCCCGCTGCGTATCCGGCGTTGTCCGACTAGTCTGCCAAGGTGGTGGTGCCGGCTCGGCTAAAATGTGTGGACGTCCGTTGTCTCAATGATACCGCGTATCGATACTTAATTAATGCGGGTCAGCGATGATGTCACTTCTCTCGCACGTGCGTGGCGCAATAGCGTCGATTTCTCGTGCGACATGCCACGGATGAATTGCAGTCAACAACGAGCGAGAGAACTTCATTTTCCGCTCGCGAAAGTGAAAATTGCGCGACAAAGGCGAAAATTTTTATAGCGGCCCCGGCGGTGCAAATGTATGTCACGAGTGTACAGTTCCACCGTTGCATTCTTGAACGTTCGCCTGCCTATTCGTCAAAGTATGAAGCGTTTTTACGGCTTGGAGCGCACGATAGAGATGAGTGGAAACCTTGTTCGTTGAAATCGAAGTGATGGACGTAGAAAGGCGTAACGAATTAGACATATTCTGTAGCGGATACCGGAATGTTTGATTTGCTTTCAAAACCAAGTGAGTCATGAAAGCTCTCGTCGTGAAAAGATTGCAGGTAAAATTGCGGGAATCTCCAGTTTATTCTTTCTTTCACGTGTTATTTCTATGGATGGTCAAAATCTCATTTATTTGAGACAAGATTCCTGAGAAGCGAAGAAATCACAAAGAAATGTTGTAAGTAGCCAGTTTCAGGTAGTTGCTTGATTGTGTACGACGCGGCAGACTCATAGCGAGTTACACACAAATGACATTCGTTAGAGATTTTCACAAGATAAGTCGCCGAAGATAAGACCGACACTTCGACCTCACATTTTCTTTCTTATATCTTCACGAGCGAGTAGAAAGGTTATACATATTGCGAATAGAAACATCGAAATCCCAGCAGCAAAGCTAATAATGCTGGGGCAAGCTGCAAGAATGTTTAAAAGGTAACAATGTTGCAGATAGTTTCTTGGCTGGACTCCTCACGGCGAGTCAGTTGTAACTTCCTTCAGAGATCCTTAAATTACACACAAAAGGAAGCCCTGCGTAACCGACGCTTTTGTCATGACCTCGTAATTTTCATCGTCGCGCTCTCATCCTCGCCGACTCCCCTGCTCCCCCTTGCTTTTCTTTCTTTCTTTTCTTTTCCTTTTTTTCCTCTTTTTCGTTTCTCGCCGAGTACGACACGCCGGGGGTGTCGTGCGGCTTTTCACACGCCTGCGTCGCGCTGCCGGGAGGAGAGCCGTCGTTCCCGTATTCGCGGTATGAGAGTAAGCAATTTTCTCCCGAAGATAGAGCGGCCCTGGGACGTCCTCGGTGCTCCAGGGAGAACGTACGGCGATGCGAGCGAGTGAGTGAGTATGATTGATGCGGTTTGTCGGTCTCGCCTGACGTCCAACATCTCGTCTCGCGTCACGCTCGCGGATACTTACGCCCCAGACGACGACACTCTCGGTAGTACACCCCGGCTACACACACCTTGCGCATTCAGCCGCGGCTCAACTACCCCGCAACCGCTGCGCCTCGATTTCCCAGCGTACGCGCGGAGAATGATCTACCGGGGAAAGAGAGATGCGGCGTCCTTTCCTGGAAAATTTAGTTAAGCTTCCCTCCGTTACATGCACTGCGCCGCTAACTTTTTTCACCGGAGAAGGATGGGATATTGCACCACCGAGGAAAACCGGCTCGCGATGAATTTAATAAATGGATGACACACGCGTCCTCTCTCTCTCTCTCTCTCTCTCTCTCTCTCTCTCTCTCTCTCTCTCTCTCTCTCTCTCTCGACAGCTTTACATAAGTACTCGCGACTATTAGAAAGGAGAGAAGTAACCGTATGTCATGCAACTTCGCGGCTTAGCAGGGTGCAGTCTATGCGGTAGGTGTATCGAATTACGCGTCACAAGCCAAGAGACAGAGAGAGAGAGAGAGAGAGAGAGAGAGAGAGAGAGAGGGAGATGAAGCGCAGCGCTCGAGAGATAAGTTATCTGCGAAATATCGAGAGCAGCGTCGATGCTCGCGGCAGAATGGATAATTGTTAATCTTGGCTACGTTTCTCGTATGCCGAACGCAAGCGATTATCACGACGAATTTTGTCGTGCGAATCGCGATAAGGAAATGAGCACGCGGAATGAGCGACGGAGGCGGCGGGGGAGGCGCGAGGAATAACTGCGCACTCTCGCCAATTCCGTCTCGCGCGAAATCGACGCATTCTTCACATCGGCCGGGACCGGGGCGGCATTCTATAATCGAATCATAATCTCGTTCTTTATCGAGCAACGAGCGAGCGACGACGCGCGGAAGAGGCGCGACGAGTTGACGCGCGAGCTGGCTCCCTCCCCCGCGGTCGATGCATCCGGTGGACCAGCGACGAGGACGCGCTTCACGCGCGCCGGATATTAAAACGCGGAAAGAAAGGCGACGGCCAGACAACGGTACTGCCGAGAGGATATTCCTGGTGACAAAAAGTTAAGCCGACCGCACACACAGCCTTATCGGGCTATACATACGTGAGAGACGTGTCGTTGCACCGAAAATTCCGGATTATCGGCTGGAAGTCGCGCCGGGACGGTTTCGGCGATGTTAAAACTGTGTTTGAGGCGCACGATAAATTTTTATTACCGCCCGATATCGCGCCGGATTTATCCCTTCGCGCGTATCATAAAAGGCGTCCGACGTTCTCCTATCGGAGATACATTGAATTTCGTGAAAATTTAAGATAAAGCGACCGTCCTACCCGTGTTTACCCGAAAACGAGCTGTCGCGAAGGATTTGTACAACGTCGCGCGAAATCCTGATCAACTGATATTAACGTTCCGTACAGGTATATCTCAGCGGAAAATCACTCTCTGACGCGTCCTCCAATCGCGACTCAGGTTCATCGTCCTGCAGCAAATTTGCGAGGAAGAAACCGCCCGAGGTAGGTTTTTCTCCTGGAGCTCATTACACAATCACGTTATTATCGCGTCCTATCGCTCTTCTATCGCTCTTCCTGAGCATCGTGTGAAGCTGGCCTCTCGTCTCCCTCGAGCTCGCTTCCGCGCGAAAGGCAGAAAAATATGAACCGGGAACACACCCCCCCCCAACTCCTTCAGAGAACCTACGTGATCTAAATACTCGTCGCGAGCCCCCAGCAAGATTTCATTTCTCTTTTGAAATCTCACCTGAGAGAGAGAGAGAGAGAGAGAGATATCAGAAATCACCCCTGCGGCCATAAAGGCGCAAGCTACCCTATCGCCTTCGGGCAACCTTGCCTAAATTTTCTAAGATGCTCGGCCGTTCCTGCCAGCATCCCACCTTCACCACGGTGGTGAAGGACGGAAGCCGGGTTGGCACGTACGTGCACGTACGTCCAAGTGTGCGGGGCCAGCGCGCAAATATCAATCAGTGGAGTCAAGAGTGGAATCAGGGTGGCCGAGTGGTTCCACATAATGCTGCAACCGGTGAGGTGAGAGAGCGTCGAGCGCAACGTGTGTTTCGTGTTCGGCGGCGGCGGTGCAGTTCGCGGCCGCATACGCACGCAGACATGTCTGTAAAACGCACCCATACAGAAGTGCGGACCCCCATCAGCAACCCCACCGTCGACGTCGGAGCAACGGCGCTCGGTAGCGTCGCAACCCCACTTCTCTGCGAAATCGACTTGCCGCTCGTGTGTCGGCGCGTCGCGTCGCATCGCGGACGCGCAAAACAGCCTGGTGTTGGTGTGGGTGGAGTAGAAATTGCGAGGGCGTGCCTGGAAGGCGGAGCTCGAGACTAAAATCCTGCTGTGTATCGAACGTCCGTGTGGATGTTCTCCCTCTCTGTGTGGACGCCGGCAGTGTGAGCGTCGTGTTCGTGTGGATCTCTCCGTCTCACTCTTGCCCCGAGAGCGACGCTCTCCGGCCGTCATCGCATGAGAGTCCCTCCACTATCAGACCCGTTAACAGCAGTCGACGTCGAGGCACCCGCTCTAACGGCTAACGTCTCTCACATCCCCGGGCTTGAGCCGGTGCTGGCCGTTCCCGAGCTGTCCTGTCCGGCCGATGGACCGCGAGGAAATCAGTGTCGCTGATAATCGGAAGGCCCTTTTGCGCGCGACACGTATTCACCGTCGCCGCCAAGTCGGCCAGAGCTGTCCTACGTCGATCTGTCCAGCAGCAGCAGGTGTTGACGAATCGTGATCAGCAGGCTGCTTCGAGTGTCTTCCTGACTGTGCCCGCGGAGGAACTTGGAGTGCTTGTGCTGAGTACGCCGCTTCGAGGTCGACCGACGCCTCCTGGAAGGATGAAGTCTGCGAACAGATGGTTTCACATCGGACCCGCTTCATCGCTTGTGCATATTGCCGCTTGAGACGAGAGCCGTATTCTCGAAGAACCACCCTCCGCCATAGACCGTCTCTCTAACTAAGCTCGCTGCTGTCCTGTCGAAAATCGCGTAAGATCCACGGGGAATCCAGGAAGACCGGACTGCACCTCCAGAGGGCTTCCGTTCAAGCGTAGGGAGTCGTAGGATTGCGGAAAAAATCGTGCACGTCGGTTTATTGTTGAGGAAACGTAAAGACCGTAAGCGTGGTGCTGAGGAACGTGGAGGAGGATGCGAATGTCGTGTGCAGTGACGCGGAAGTTGTAAGAGGGTGAACAGACTCGAGGTCCAGGATGATGGAAGTGCAGCAACAACACTCGCCTGTCGGGGTGGGTCCGCTGGACTTCTCGAGACGGGGGGTGGCCGAGGCGTCAGCGTTTCGGGTTGTCAAGCCCAAACAGCCGGCTTCGTCGCTCGTGCACCAGCAGCCGTTGCCGCCGGAAACCAACAACAATGAGAATCTTCAAGAGAATCCGCAGATACCCATCGACGCTGAGGGTAAGACTGATATGTTTTAGAGGATTGTTTATCCCACTAATTTGTCTGCTAACGCTAATCTACTGATGACCATCACGATTGGCGATGACAGCTATTATTCTCGGCGAATTTCAGCCCGCCAACTCGAACATCTTGCCTCTCTCTCTCTCTCTCTCTCTCTCTCTCTCTCTCTCTCTCACTGCATTTTGGTTCTCATATTGTTAGTTAAGATGGAGAACTAATAGAGTTCGGACACGTCCGAGAGATGATAGTCTTCCTTACGCTAACGATACGCCACGTGAGGACAACGATATTAATCCGACAATTATACGACATTAATAGAATCAATATAATATTCCCAGGAAAAACGCAGCGCTGGTTAAGTCATAAAATGACGTCGATACCGTCTATTAAAATAGATGAAAGTTCTCGGTCAAAGAGAAGTCAGCTTCTCGCGCGTCGCTTCCGCATCTCAATCTCACGAAAGCGTGGAGGAGCAGCACGCGACACATCACACACGCATTATCGCTTCTCGGAGCTCAGGATTGCACGTCAGGATTACGCGAGCCCACGGGCGGCGCATTATCGTAATTAAAAACCCGGTCCCCATCAATTATCCCCCAACCAGCACACCTCCCCCCTCCTCACAAACCGATCGAGCCGGTGAGCGCGGATCCGCACCGGTGGCATTCCCCGCGGAGGGGGGTCAGGAAGGGAGGCAGGAAGAGAGGAAACGTATATCCGAAATAATCAGTCGAAATGCGCATATCGCATAGCCTGAGCCTTTGACGTCCCTGCGGCTGACGCTCGCTGACGAAGCGCCCCCGACCACTCACCCCCTGCCATCTCTCGCCTGTCATCATCCTATCTATTACCTGCCTATTATCCCAGCGGCGTGGCGTTTACGCGGTAGCTTCCGGGCTCGCGTCGACACCTGAGCTTGCGCCACGCACACGCGTGCGACTCGCGCGCGGCTCCGCGGCGCGCACGCGGTGCTCTACGCACGCACGCACGCACGCACGCACGCACGCACGCACGAACACACGCGCGCACAGGTGCGTAGGGGCCGTGCTGCACAACGGTCCGTTCGTTCAACAGGTGAGAGGGGATGGTTGGCGGCATTAGATGGCTGCCTATACTAATACCCGACTACTAATCGCGGTAACAGGTTAAACGCAATAATATCGAGCCATAGGCGTTGAGCTGGAGCGGTTTAAGGGATAATTGCCAGGTGATAGGCAGCTCTCGTCGAGAGGGTTCGCTGATCTTCTCCCGCCGCCGTCCGTAACCGCCGACGGCTGTCTCTTTCGCGTTTAACATTATTTACCGAATAAATGTGATAGTTGCAGCGAGGGTGGATTCTCTCTCGCTTCCTCGAGAAAGTCACGCGCAAGAGTGTGAGAGCAAGTGCGCAACATGTCGCGCTTCTCCGAGCTTGGGAGCGCACCTCACTCTCTCTCTCTCTCTCTCTCTCTCTCTCTCTCTCTCTCTCTCTCTCTCTCTCTCTCTCTCTCTCTCTCTCTCTCTCTCTCTCTCTCTCTCTCGTAGGTTTCGCCAAATACGCGAACTTGCGGGCGTCGTTTCTAATGAAAACCGGTGAAGAATGCTCGACCGCAATCGTCCGATGCAATCGTGCAAAGTCCATTTTCTTCATCATCACGTCACTTCCGTGTTAATCCCGCGTCTCCGCCATGTTCGACCGCGTGAGATTCCTTCACCGCGACGTCGGTGCCGCTTCCGAAGGGACGATTCTTCCGATGTCAGAGAGGATTGATCTTGCCGGCCTGTCGATTCATCGCAGATGCATTCGTCGGTGGTCTTCACGGTCGGGAAATCACGCTGGCTTTGCCGTTTTATAGATTTACGACCGGACGATAGCGCGAAACGGACTACACAGGATAAGCGTCGCGCGAGCAAACGGCACCGATATCGCGCCGATGCTCTCTCTCTCTTTCTCTCTCTCTCTCTCTCTCTCTTTCTCTCTCTCTCTCTCTCTCGTCGGCTGACAAACACGCTTTACCTGCATTGTGTATACAAACGTATCGATGTTGTTATACCCAACCACCTTATCTCGAGAGCGCACCGCGCGCGTACGCTCTCTCTCTCTCTCTCTCTCTCTTCCTCTCCCTCTCCCTCTCTCCTTCTCTCTTTCTCCCTCTCTCCCTATATAGGAAAATATGATTTATTTCTGATAATCCTACGAGAATGAGACAGTCTTTGCGGCGCGGAGCGTCTAATCTCTCCACGCTATCTCAGATTATCCCGGCCGGTCCTATATTGCAGGGATTACGGATTTCTCTCGTGTTTTTCTTTTTTTTTTTTCGTTGGTTCTCGGTATAACCGCCCCGCCGCGCCGGGGCGGCGGTTCGGTTCTATCTATCGATACAATCGATCTCTGCGTTTTCACGGCAATCGCGCTGAGAGCAGTGTTTGCGAAGATGCATCAGCATACCGAGTTGACGATGAATTTATTATTCGAAGGATAATTGTTGTAACTAAAATGAAGCAATATTTTTATTTTCCGGTCCCTTTATTACCGAAACGTCGGCGTTTTATCTCTGCGCAATTGACTTTATTTATCGTTTGCCATTTGTTATAATCGATCACTGATATATTTTTATTTTAATGTACGATTTCCCCCGGTGAGTTTGATATCATTTCTAAAATAAGTTTGAACTTGATTTGAAGATAAAACGCAATCGGTATAATCAAAGTGCACACACTCACACGCGCACACAGACGCAACTATCTATTATTATTAAAATAGAATATTGCGGCATATGTTGTATTTCGCGCCGATTCAGTAATACCACCTATCACAGGGCTGTAAAGTTTCATTTTACCTTTCATTTTTTGTTAACAACTCTTTTTCGTCCTTACTCGATAGTGAAATGAAGTGGCCGTCGAATGACGCATACTACACCGATATAGAAGAAGACAGAACTGATTTAGTGCGATCGAGTCGAACGATTAGATAGACAATCTGGATTGCGCTCATCGTCGTAAAGCTCGGATTTGATATTTTATCGCGTCTATGTAAAAGAAAGCCGACATGGATTACGGCACGTTCGTTTGTCGGCCGGACCGCAACTCTCTCGATTATCGCGATTAATTCCTCATTGCTATGGTTGCAGATTTCTTTGTTACCGCGCGCTATTTTGATATTGCAAGTTGTTAACTCCCGTATTATTGAGCAATAAAACGGATACTTATGTGTGTGTCGCGAAATAATCCGAAGCTTAAACATAAATTAGATATATTGAATCATCGATTTTATTTATCAGTACGGTACAGTAATCGTCTCATGTTCGACGACAGGGCAAAGAAAATTGCCGCGAACGAGTAATCAGGTCTGCAATTTTTCCGACACGTCGATGTAGTCGCACCGAGGTGATAATTAGACGTGTCGCATAATTTTTCATATTGCTTGCGTTAAGCGGACGGCGAGAATTCCGTATCGTCTGATTAATCGCCGGGCCAGCGATTTGGCGTGAAGTTCGAACTTTGATGCTCCAGCAGAACGATCAAAGAAACCAGCCAGGATGGATGGCGGATGTTCGGGGATAGGAATGCAGGTTTCGGGGAGAAAGAGAGCGAGTAATGGCCGGAGCAAGGTTGATAAATAGAGGAGGGTTTCTCCTCCTTTCTAATAAAGACGCTCTTGTCGAGGGGTTGATCTTTCCTACGGGCCAGGAATACTAAATTTGTCAGGACTTGAGATGTCATTGCTGCACGTTAGTGGTCGGTGGTGTAACGATGCATAAACGATTGGGAAAAATGCGCGATCGTTTCGCCGTTTGCGTCGCCATCTTTTCGTATCGGATTTCGCGCACACATCGCGGGTATCCACTATCTGGAGAAAAGAAAACTCGAGAACAACTTGTTGAAATGTTCCGAGAATTTTATCAGGATTCAGAGAATTTCAATAAATTGATATATGTATCAAATAAATACTGTAATCTAGTAAACAGATATACGCGCACGTACTTACACACATTTTACATCCTGAGTTACTTTACTTTCCTCAGTTCAATAGAGAACATACAGATTCAGTTTGTCTACAAATGACTTATTAATGACTTAATAATTGTAACGCTTCTTTCCTTTTCATTTCAGGCGGCTGCAATGTTCGTTTAATGTTTCCGAGACTGTGGGCACCTTTCGGGAATACCACGGAAGTCACAAACTTGCCGCCTTTACCAAAGAGTCACTCAGGTATGTGTGCGCTGTGGGTAGAGTCCGTAATTCACTTTATCGGCAAGTTCGCATATTCCATCGAATTAGATCACCATACTGTAAAAAATCTTTCGACGTCGAACTTGGGTACCCTCGATTTTCCGCGCTTGACACATCACACGAGCGACCCATACATATAAATCTGAATACCGAATACATATAAACCTGAACACCGTATGATGTACATAATTCATAATTCTTTTCAAATACATCCCAATAAGAAAAATTGTTAGAATAGTTAAAAAAGTTAAATAGTTAATTAAATAGTTAAAAAAGAAGGAAAATTCATACAATCAAATTCTTTTAAAGCGAATTAAAAAATATTGTACACACTAGCTTCTTATGATATAACGAGTGATTATAAGTTTCAATTTTAACTTGAAATTCTCTGTGTGATTTCTACTGTGTGACTG
This sequence comes from Harpegnathos saltator, assembly GCF_003227715.2. Classification (NCBI taxonomy): domain Eukaryota; kingdom Metazoa; phylum Arthropoda; class Insecta; order Hymenoptera; family Formicidae; genus Harpegnathos; species Harpegnathos saltator. The sequence goes on from NW_020229904.1 coordinate 178,210, forward strand.
CAACTGAATATTTTTCCTCTCTGATAAAAGTCATTCGTCTTCTTTTTTTTTTTTTTTAATATCACTGATTTCCGTCGCTGATTTGAGATAATTGTCCAAGAAACTGCGTCGCATTTTAGATTTACAATCGGCTGCCGTACATCTTTTGTGCACTGTTTGCCTCTCATTTCTCTCCGAAAGGTGTAGACGCGCGGGTTGTAGCGCCGACCTTTCGCCCCCGATGATGGCTTCCTCCTCGAGCCCGGATGACGGCGGGTTTTTATTTGCCGATCATTAAGAACGACCGGTCGTCCGACGATTGGGATAAATGGTAGCACGCGTCATGCCGCGGACGGACATGGGCCTTTCTAACTCCTGCCGGCCCAATTGGAGCAGATTAGAGGCGCGGGCACAGGGATTCGGACCGTCGGCCCCTTTGTGCTCGTACCTACCCTGAATTAGTAACATCTTGTCATGTTAAACGCCCGTGCATACTCTTCCTACTCCTCCCGTGTGCACTCAGCGCGTGCACGTGGCCATTCATCTGCCCATCGTCGTTTCTCGCCGTGATAAGATCGGCCGCGATACTTTTATCGTCGCTCTTCCATCACCAGCTCCACTCCTTCAAGATTCGCAGTGCGCAAACATGGCGTTTCTTCAGCAATTTCGTATTATTATTATTTACATGGATTATTACTATCATCTGCATCGTCGTGCAAAGGAGGGAAGAAGGGGTATTTTTAGGAAGGCTATTCCCAGATAAAAAGTGATTTATCATCATTAAAGCGTATAGCATCGATGAAGTGGGAATCTCCGACAAACTCGGATTATCGATGAAAGATTTAGCATTTGCGCATACAATAAGAAGGAACATTAATGTCACTCGTTCAGTTCTAAAAGTCATTCAAATAGGTACATTAAAAATTGCACAATATGAATAAAAATAAGAGAAAATAAAAGTAACGTATTGCAGCGTATAATATAAGGGGAAAAGTATGTTTTGCGCATTATTTACTTGTATATTTATACTTGTGTATATATATATATATATATACTTTACTTTTCTACTACTTGTATATAATTTATCGTCTCCGATTAATCAAAGTCTATTTGAGTTAAAATTTCTCCTCCTATTTTTTTTGTTCATCTATATACTCTGATATCGCACCCTTCACGATAAGATTAGGCTTTCATTAGAGACTGATGCCCGGGTAAAAATCTGTTTTTGAAAACCCACATCGTCCTGTCGCTCGGCTTCGCTGACAGCCGCCATGACAGCAAAGATCGCGCGCATTCTTTTTCATGAGCCGGCTTCACAGAAGAAGGGGCTTGAACGTGAAGTGTGTAACGGCTTTAATAGCCGTAGATCGCTACGCAGTAAACGACTGACGGACGACAGAAGATTAAAGTTGGCCGTTAACTCGATCTAATTGTCCCCCCGACTTGGCCTTCCTTTATTAATCCACGTCCACAACCGTCTTCGGCATCGTCGTCATCCCCTTGTCACGAACCGGTCTGCCGTTTCGCCGCGTGAAACGCATACACGCTGAAAAATCGTCTCGATTGAGTTTACTCATTAAAAATATTCCACATATCGATTAACGACTGCGCGCGTCGAAATTTCGCTTCCCAAACATTTGCAAGCGAAATGTATTCGTGTGTCTCAAAGTACCCTCCCAACGCACATTTCAACGCAGGCCTGGAAAACCACCGTTGCAAGTTTATTTGTTTCGTTAACGACTCGGTAATGACATTACCGTTTTTACCAGCAACGGTGACAGTAATGCAATTACATTCCTTGATTAACGCTAACGAATATGATCGTTACGTGGCGTACATACAGAACACATGTACGCGAAATGGGCAGGAGCGAGTTTTTACAAAAAAATAGGTTTTACAAAAAAAAGATGTTCAAGATTTAGTGAAAAAAGTGAAACGAAAGTGTAACGATAACGGTGACGAGTTACTCTCTGCGGGAATATTTTCACGCAAGTTCTCCGATGATAAGCTTAATAAACTTATTTTTTATTTACGGCGTTGCGCACGAGTGCGCTGCTAACGAACAACAAGATGACAAGTGAGGTTCTCACTCCAGATCATCCGCTATATCCACATGGTAGCTGCACTCCGAAAACTTTGCCTCGCTCATCCCGCAACTGCGAGAGCACTTTGCGCAAACATGCCCGAGCTACGATGCGTGCCGGTGGCGGGGGCCGCCGTGGCAAAAACCATTTTCAAGTCGATTCAAGAAGTTTCATTCACTGTATCGGGGGCTGGGAGCCACTACCAAGCGGACCACGTGAGATGCATCGCGACGCGGCCGTAGATGCATGTGTGCGTGAACGCGTCTCTAACGCAGCCTCCGTCAAACCCGGACCAAAGTTAACCCATCTGCCGGACGGTCGCGGGGCGTTTTTCTCGCCGGTTCTCGCACTACCCGTTTTTAGCGCATTCCAGTCGACCCAGACGCGGCATTTGCGTAAGCAGTTCTTCCTATCTCGCTGCGACTCACATCTGTCCGGACTTCCTTCTCCTTTTTGCTCAAACTGCCGTCTCGATCCCTCCCCCTCCCCCTCCCCCTCTACCTCCCTTCCGACGGTATCGCGTGAAGCCGCTTATTGCAGTAATCATCAAGTGATTTGACCAAGTGCTCTTCGCGATTTTTCTCGAGCGGAACGCCGCGAATGCGGCTGTAAATAAATTTCATTCGCGTTTCCAAGCGTTTGTGTGTTTGGGTGATGCTTCAGATTGATCAGTTCCGGTATCCAACGCTTTCGGACTAGCCGCGATTCACATCGATAAAATAATACGCAAGTTATCGCTCCAGAGGAAGAGTGAGAGAGCGAGAGCGAGAGAGAGAGAGAGAGAGAGAGAGAGAGAGAGAGAGAGAGCGCGTGAATTTGAAGTTTAGGATAACATACCTTCGCAGACACGTCTCGGTATAAAAAGAGACACAAAGTGGGATATAACGGTTGTAATTTCATTAGCCCCTCCTTTTGTCTTCTTTTGTGTTTTTGACCGGCAGAGTGAAGCACCTATCTGTCTCCTCGGACAGATCCCCGCAGGCGCGAGCGTTTCTCATTACATTAGGCCACTCTGACTCGAGTCATATTTTGATTCGATTGCAAAGCCACCAGGAGACACGATAATAATCGACCCCAACGACGGGGCTCGCGGAGAGCTTTAAATGCGATTAACCGACACCGGTGCATCGCACAGCCCGGCACGTGACCGCGTGTCGCGCGCACGGATTATAAATATAATATACCGGGTGTGCGCGCGCGCGCGCGCGAGACGCGCGATATGAATGGTCCAATGCGAAATTGCCGGGCTCGAATCGAGGGTTCGTGAAATAGAGCCGAGAGCGCGCCCTTTCTTCCCTCAAGACGCGACACGCGTGTACACGCGGTCGCCTGCGATCCTGCGATCCTGCTGTCGCTGTAAATCACGACGATCACGAGGTGGATCGTGATTATTAGAAATACCGTGAATAGTTCCCGGACACACTCGACTTCAAACCGCGTCGATTTCGGCGCCGAAAGAGCTTCATCCGTGTCTCATTTGTTCCTGCTCGAAAGGAGAACTTTGCACAAAGGAGCTCCACTCGTGCGCTTATCAGCGAAAGGATATTTTTTACAATAGTTGTTTGTGTAATATCGAGTTGCAGCCAGTTGAAGTCGGACTTTTATCAAAATTGCCGCGGTTCGGCAAATATTATTTCCGCAATATTCAGGATCATGTGCTTGTTCGAGATAACACGGCCGACAAGTCAGTCGAGCATCGCGAGATCCGATAATCGTATCTTGTAATCGAATCTTGATTTCTCCAAACTTTCTCATCACACGCGCGCGCGCGCGCGCGCAAATCTACATTGCGACGATAACAGGGTAAACACATTCCGCGCGCTTGATCTAACAAATACATCAAAATTCGCGACTGAATCATATTTCATTCGAGCCGGGCGACAGATAAAGTGACGCGGACGTACAAATCAAAGCTGCGTCAGAAATCATCGATTTGATAATCAGAGAGAGAGCACAGTAAATTCCGATTGACGCGCGATACCGACATTGCGATCTGATGCAATTTGCGACCGTTACCGTGAAAATATTAATTTAATATTCCAACAATGATGAAAGCTTAATCTCTCCGTTGTAAATTAATTAGTCACGGTACGTTAGAGCCATAATACATCATTACGTGACACGTGATATAGCGGACAGTCTCATTAACATCTAACGATAAATAGCGACGACATGGTAAAACTGTTACCCCGTCAATCTATTATCCTATTCTATAACTATTCTGCCATACGAAGGTGTGGTTAAAGAGCTTACCCCAGCCGGGCACATTATTTATCTCCCTCCCCCCCCCCGTTTTTCCCCTTCTTCCCACCCCGTCCCCAACCCGCCTTATCACACTCGAGCGTAATTTCATTTCACAATGCTGTTAACGGTTAATCACGACTCACGACACTCCGGCGGATGAAAAATTCCGAAAGAGCGCGCGAGGGCAACTCATTAAGGGCACTGCTTCACGAAAGCACGTCGCGGAAGTACTTTTTCGCTCTCGACACCTCACTATTCGCTTCTCTCCTCGCGACGTCTCATTAGCGCAACATGAGACCCTGTCATGACCTTTCGTGCCCTGCCCGTCGCCCCTTAACACCCTCGCGCCAGCACGCTAGAAAAAAAGGCCCAGTACGTGACTCAAATCTCATTTCTGACCTTCGGGTCCTTCTGCCAGAAGAAACTCTATTTACCCGCGTGTGGCTCTCCTTTGCCGGATTCTTTCGTATCCAGAGCGTACCCCACGCGCGTGTACTTTATACGTGACACAGCCGTCGTCCAATGATTGGCCATCTTGGTCCCGTGACTGGTCCGTGTGTGAACTCTGCTTTATCAATTACGCGAAACGTCTACCTGCTCAGAGATGCTTAAACGAAGCCTTTTTGCGATTCGACGAATGCTCGACCGATGCTCAAGTAAGGCGCACCCTGCCGCAGCAGTCAGTCATTAATCATCACCATTAAACGCTCAATTGCAGAACGTCTGTCCTTCGGAGTGGGTCGCCTGGTGGGCTCGCCGGCGACGAGGAGTCCCTCGCCGTCGCAGTCTCCGTGCCCGGACTCGCCGCCGTCCGACCGCCGAGACGCCGAGGTAGACGTTGACGTCGAGGAGGAAGTGGACGTAGACGTCGAGGAGGTCGGCGACGAGGACGATCACGAGGACACCTCGAGTCCACCGCGATCGTCGTCCACCCCGTCTCCGCCGCCCGTGAGCGTCGCGACGTCGCCCGTGTCGCACCCCCCGAAGAGATCCGGCGACAGCTTCAGCGTATCGGCTCTCCTCAGGCCGGATCCACCCTCTGCTCACGTCCAGAATGCGTCTCCGCACAGAGAGACCACCGCGATCGGCGCTCATCCGCCGCCACCCGGCTCGTCCATCCTCTACCCGCCGCTGCACCTCCAGAGCGGGCTCCTGCCCCCTCACCCGCATCACCCCCTCTCGTACCTGCACCCCCAGCTGCTGCCGCATCATCTTCTACCGCCGCACCTGCTGCTGCGCGGCGTTCATCCGGCTCACCCGGGACTGCACTCGACCCACACGGCGCACGGGCTGCACCATCCCCATCCGCTCGGCGACGTTTACAGCTGTGTCAAGTGCGACAAGATGTTCAGCACGCCGCATGGCCTCGAGGTAGGTGTATGCGTGCGTGAGCGCGCGACGCGTGCTCTTTTTACGGGCGTGCTGCGTCCCGCCGGCTGCGTCCGCGAGCTCTCGTTTTGATTCATTTCTGATTTGTTCGCGCTGTCGGCGCGGTGAGATCCGCCCGGACGCCCGCGCGCCGCCTTCTTACGAGTCAATCGCCGCGCCGCCGGGACGGCGCTGATTATTCTTGCAGGACGCGATTGTTTCCACCGACTCTTCAATTTTTCCGAGTAATATTCCCCGCCGATGAGGCAGAGAGGTCTTACTTTTGCGTTGCGACGCAGGCTTTGGTATCTTTGTTTTATATGCTGCGTATTATATGTGTGTTGCATTCCATAAATTTCACTTTATATACTCTGCATCTGCTAATTTTACGCGTGACTAAATTATTATGCAGTTACGTCGTCATGTCTCACTTTCTCGTTGGCTTTTCCTCTTGCGCTTCCCTCGGAAGCGCAAGTCCGTCGCGGCTCTTTACTAATTTATCTCGTATGATTTTATGATATACTCAAAGATGTCAATGAGCGATACGTTCTCGCAGGTACACGCGAGGCGATCGCACAACGGCAAACGACCATTCGCCTGTGAACTGTGCAACAAAACTTTCGGCCACGAGATCAGCCTCACGCAACACAGGGCCGTACACTCCGCGGAAAAGGTGTTCGAGTGTAAACAGTGCGGCAAGGCTTTCAAGAGATCCAGCACGCTCAGTACCCACCTCCTGATCCACTCGGATACGAGACCGTATCCCTGCCAGTTTTGCGGCAAGCGATTCCACCAGAAGAGCGACATGAAAAAACACACCTACATACATACCGGTGAGTAGTTTGTGAAGCTTGATTCGAAGAGTGAAACTTTCTTTCGGGGGATTTGCTTCCCTCGGTCGATCGATATTCGCCCTGTTGCTATTAGCAAACAGTGTTCACATCACAAAAAGAGTCAGTTGCCATAGAGGAAAATTTGTTGCTAATAGACATCGTCCAGTTCCATCGCTGTGAGCGATCGCAATGTAAGCTCATTGCGGGATTTTGGTCAAAATTACTCGACTTTCGTTCAGACCAATCGATTGGGAGCGCTAAAGAGTTACCCGGATTGAATCCGCTTGGCAGGCAATTGTCTCGACGACTTCAGCTCGTCAACTTTCGGACGTTATACGAAAGTCGCGCTCGTGATTCCGATGGGTATCGTTATCGGGGGATGCGAGGGATCAATTAGTTCGGCGAGTTGCTGCGATAAATAATGCAGTCAACCGTCTGGACCGAGTCCTTTCGAGAGGATCCAGTTGAATACGGCACATGTGGCCGATGCATTTCAGGGACGCCGAGTCCCACATTGCGAGTTTCGCTCGGTAATAATCGTAATGTCCTTCGGGGTGTGCTTCCCTATTCCCCGTTTCTCTCTCTTGCATTTAGCCTTCTTGTCCTTTGCTCCCACGATTTCGGGTGGTATCATGGCCACCCCAATCTTGGAATGGAATCTCGCTCTGTGACGCAACGTGGAGTCTGTGCGAGACACGCGAGTGGGTCATCTCTTGTCTCGTGGAGGATATTTCAACTATCGGGCTTAGAACGGAGGAAGGATCTCTTGGGTTGAAATCGGACGAGTGGCGAGCATCATCCTCGGGAACGTCTGATTGGATTCTCGTTGGGGATGGTCACTTATACGATCGGGAGAACTTATAAGAGTCCCTCCTCCTCTCCTTCTCTCTCTCTCTCTCTCTCTCTCTCTCTCTCTCTCTCTCTCTCTCTCTCTCTCTCTCTCTCTCTCTCTCTAGCAGGTGTTAGAAATTCCTCGCTACCTAACACGTCACAGATATCTCCATGAGGAGAAAGCCACATCTCAACAACGATGATATCGGATTATTGCCATAGCAATATCCTTTTATCTTCTTCCGCATCCACGCGATGCGTGTTTATGTCTTCGACAGCATCGCTGTCGGGCACGTCGAAATCTTACGAGGCACTGGGCAAGAAATTCGGCGGAGCAAGGCGGCAGTCGCGGTGGTGATGGTGTTAGTAGTGGCGGCAGGACACTTGACACTTCGGTGTCTCAGGGTTGATGGAGCAAAGTCCTGAAGGAGCAGGTACCTCGAGGACGGAAAGAGCAACGAAGGAGAGAAGGCGCCTGCCGGAGGGTTCCAGTCGAGACTCTGGGTTTTGTATCGTCTCCATGGCAACCCCTCCCGATGTCTTATCAAATTATCACCTTGTCCTCCCCCATGCTCCACCCCGCCGTCACTCCTCTGCTCTGGCCCTCCTCTCCCCACGGCGACGCTCGTCCCTGCGAGTCTCCCGAAACGGTCGAAGGACTCAACGGGAGAAACGGGATACAAAGCGATGGTCACTTCTGTAGTCTTTCCTAACAACCGGCGGGACCGCCTATGGGCCTCCGTGCAGCACGCGCGTGTGTCCACCTACACGCACCGCTGCGTTCCGCGCGGAGGGTCGTCGTGGGACATTTAATTCATTATTCAGGCGGATGAAAAATTCAGGCGCCGCGAGAGCGCCGACCAATGACGTTCACGGTCCGCTCGCGGCGCAATTGCGCCGTGAAACGAGAATGAGTCCGAGCCCTTTTTTTTATCCGCAGGAATCTTCCGCCCTCTCGGGGGACGGCTTCCTCTCCCGCGGCAAAGGGTGGCGAGCATGCGCTCTTTGCAGATTTTCTTCCTCGATGAGATCGCTTCTCGATACGCCTCGCGTGTGACCCGGGATTTTTATCTGCGAGTCCATCTTACTGCGCTCGAAAAGTCATCAGGCGCGTCTGAATCATCCACGCGAAATTTCTCACTCTGACCGTTCTCGCCCTTCTCGCGAGGATATGGAGCAGTGTGTCGTAAGATTCGATTTTACTCGATATTCCGCCGCAAGATTCACTCCGGTGAGAAATCAAAATCTAATCAGTCTGCAAAATTTGTCTCACCCGCGCCGCTTCTTCAGCAACGTACACACCTTCGCCGACTAGTACACACGCTCGTGAAATCGATTCGACGTACTATTTTCACTCCCCGCGCGACCTCCCTCCCTCCCTCCCTCTCCCTCTCTCTCTCTCGCTCTTTTTTCTCCTTTTTTTTATCATACGCACGAGCAAATCTCGTTGCTCCCACGACCTGGAACGACGTGCCGTCTGCGTGCGTACGTGCGTCAGGCAGCGCCGGGGGTGTTCTGGGACTCCGCTGCTAATGATAATCAATTCTCTCTCTCTCTCTCTCTCCCTCCCTCCCTCTCTCTTTCCGACACCCCCGTTCGGCCGACGGCCTACGTACCCTACGTACCGAGCACGGGCCATGTGCAATAAGGGTGCGGCACCGTCGGATTCCCCGGGGAACAGCGTGGCGTAACGTAAAATCATTATTAGGTAGGTAGGTAGGTGGTTGCTGGTGCACACGAGGGGTGGAAAGAGAAACGGGCGGCTGGGGCGAGCGGGGGCCGAAGCGCCGCTCACGGGGGTTGGGAATAAGAGCTCTGCAAATATTGTTCGTGCGCGAGCCGGCAACCCGGAATAGGCTACGAGGGGTCGGAGCGTTACTTCGCGTTACCTTCGCAGTTAGGCGAACGTTTTCGGGGGTGGTGGTGGCGCGACGGGAGCGCGACGAGTCAAGTGCGCGGTCGTTGCAAGGGGTTGACGAGCGCAGTGACAGACTGGCAAGTGGTCACGAGTCTCTCCGATGAGAAAACACGCCGGCTCCGCGCGCGCGCGCGCGCGCGCGGCAGAATGTCTTTGGGAGGGTAGAAGGGAGGGGGGAAGGGGCGACGAAATATTTTCAAAACCTCGTGGGGTGGCGCGGCGGGTGGTGAGTTTTGATAGCATCGCACGACGTTGCGGCCGGCTGGACGAATGCAGCGGCGGCGGCGGCGGCGAGTCATCGAGACGCGCGCAGCCTTTTCATTATATTTATTACATCGAAAGAGTGCTATTGTATTTTCGCGGCGACGCATCGCGGGCGTTTTTAAACCGAGGCGGACTTTAATCGATTAGTTTCCCCGATAAAAATACACGCGTGAGTTGCACGGAAGATAGAAGGATTTATCGTGTCGGTCTGGCTCGAATGAATTCGCAGGTCTGCAGGACTGTGCTGCTGCTCTCAGGATGCACCTCGGATGTGTGCTCCACCGTCGACCGCCGACGCGGTCGTTCCGGCGCCGATGTGTGCTCTCGTGGAGCAACATTATCGATCAAAATCATCGTCCTGTCATTGGGATGATCAACTCGCGGTGTGTACGCGGTCTTATCCACACACGCGTGATCGTACCCATCGTGTTTTCACAATAAACACAACCTGTCCACTGTTGGTATAAAGTAAAGTCGACGGGTCGAAGTACACAGGGGAAGAACGAGTGCGCATTCTGTGTACTGTGTCGGTCTTCCCGCTCGATATTACTATTTCGAGCGAATGTTCGGCGGCATGTGAGACGAGCTTCTCCCGGCTGGCGCCGAATCGTGACTCTTCTGCTCGGTTGAGCCATCTGTGCGTTGCGTTGTTGCCCATACGTGGGAAATCGCACGCGATTGAGTCTCCAATTGTAACCGTATCAAGAAATCCCTCCTCGATCGTGTGCGATCCTCTGCGATATAATCGCGCGGTAAACCTATATATAAGCGCGAAGAAACATGCGATTTTTTCGTGACGTTTTGGAGCAAGCATGCGCGTAACGCGTTATTGCGTCTGCGTCTTAGCCTCACGATTGCGGAAAAATAGATACGTGCTTCGGAGATGTGTCGCGTCAAGTAGAGTATCTGTGCACGCGTAATCGCGCGGGAAATTAGAGTCTCGTGAAAGACTCCGTAATACGATATCCATTAAAACACTCGCAACGACCGGGACGATTAATTGGAATCGTCGAGGTCATCTCCACTACTTTATCGCGCTATGACGTTGGTGGCATGTAAACACAATTGCATCAAAGCTCTGGCGTCTTCTGTCTTTTGTGCATTATGCATTTACTGCCGGCTGTAATCTTCGGCTGATGGCCCAACTTCCGCCGCGAAGTTAAGCCGACACGCGATTAAGGCGTCTTACCTCCCTATCATTCTATTGTTATTATGGATTCCAGGATTTTATCGCAACTGCCCCTCCCGCGATACGTTGCAATGTCGCCGGGTCTTACTCGGAAAGCCGTCGGATTGTCGCGATACCCGAATGTATCGGCGGCTTCTCCTCTTTCTCCGTCAGAAATCGCTCTCTGCATGCATTACACTGCATATTTAATGATACGTTGTCCTCTACACGTGTACATATATATTTTCTTTTCGAAAGATATTGCAAAATGACTATATATATACACGAGCGAGCATAATAATTTTAACATTCAATCAGAAGATTGCTAATGTCTTTTAATCACACGAATTCTTTTCTAGACACCAACATAAAGCGACCATCGTGACAAATAAACTGCTGTGTGGAGGATCGTTCCCTCCACCTTGAATAATCAACAAGTAACAAAAATCAACACTGCATACAATTGAAAAATCCTAATTACTCCGTCACACACACACACACACACACACACACACACACGTGATCGTCGTGACGCAAACGTGAGGGATCGCAATCGAGAGGTTTCGCCGAGTCATTAAAACGGGGGCCGCGTAATTTTCAACAAATACACACGCGCCGTTCGTAACACAATTAATAATTACCCGGCCACAGGCACGAGCGCACCGTTCTCGCCCCCTCGAATTATGAATTCAGTTGCGGCTGCGACGTACGCGGATACCTGGTCGAACGCGTTTCCCTCGAGCCCGCCTCCAGGGTGCGGTTATCGTATACTCGCGGAGATACAACCTGTACGGGCACCTTTGCGGCCGCGTTCATAGTACGCCTGTGGACTCCATCCCCGGGCACATCTCTCTCTCTCTCTCTCTCTCTCTCTCTCTCTCTCTCTCTCTCTCTCTCTCTCTCTCTCTCTCTCTCTCTCTCTCTCTCTCTCTCTCTCTCTCTCTCTCTCTCTCTCTCTCTCTCTGTCTCTCTCTCTCTGTCTGCCCCTCTCCTCTCCGCGTAGACGGACGGGGCTATTAGAGGTTTCCGGCTGACTTGGCGCCCCAAGCATCGAGGGCGCCGCAACATCCCTCTAAGCTGTTTAAACTTCGCGACATGGTCGGAGGGCCGTCTGCCCCCTCCCCCCAGCGCCCTTCCGCGCCTAGGGCCTCACCTCGATCCCTCTCGTGTCCGTGTTCCGTCTTTACGGCTCGTTAGCGACAACGACGCTAAACCGCCGTGTCCCGACGTGCATCGGGCCACGTGCGGTAAAAAGCGTATTTACACGGCACGTAGAGCCGTCATGTGGAAGCGGTTCGTAGTTGTGCTAATTCTTGCGTGCGATTCTTCGAGGATATATCTTTCGTGATGGTATAGGGAGGAGCGAATCATCCAATCAAATTAACGATGAGACAATCACGGGGCGAATTCGTCACAGCGCGAATTAGGCTCGCTGCTCTCACGAGCTACGCGCTAGTCGTCACAGACTGACGAGTTTCGTCCTGCTCGATCCATGCCATCGCGGACGAGCTCGCGATGTGGAGGCGATAAAAACGCACCCTTAGAGGCGCGGGCGCTGACGAGCTCGGCGAACGGAGCGATGTTATATTATATTTAATGTCGCGGCGGTGTGTGTGTGTGTGTGTGTGTGTGTGTGTGTGTGTGTGTGTGTGAGAGAGAGAGAGAGTGGGTGAGAGGGAGGAAGCGAGCGAGCGAGAGCACGGGCGCGGCGCAAGCAACCGATACCGCATTAAACATGCAAATTCGCCGGTATAACGTTCCACGGGACCGAGGCGTCATCCATATAGCGGCCGTCGAGTGGCGGCGCGCGATGTTCATAGTGGAACGGCATGATTAAATTTCCAGGGATATCGACATGCCGGGAGCACGTCAACCCTCCTTCCGCCCGCCTCTCGTTCGCCACTTCCGTGTCCCACCCGCTACCCCCTTTTACCATCCGGTATATATCTCATCGTGTGCCCCCCCCGGTCGCCCCCCGCGCCCCTGTCCGTAAACCCCTGAAAAGCGTCGTACACCCGAGCGTCGCCACCCCCCTTTTTCACTCCTCGGCCTATCCGCGTAACCACCCACTCGAACAACCAGCCCTGGCGCGGGTGGTTGAAATTAACTGCACCCGGAGCGCGCAACATCGGCGCGTCCGTGCACCCCCGCAACGCCTCCCCCCCCCAGCCGGCTCGTCACTGACACTTGAGGCCCGCGCATACGAGACCGGGATGGGGTTTGATATGCTGTGCATTGCGCGCGGCGGGGTGAAGAGAGAGAGAGAGAGAGAGAGAGACAGACAGACAGAGAGAGAGAGAGAGAGAGAGAGAGAGAGAGAGAGAGAGAGCGCGATGTTCACCGGCGATCAGGCTCGGTCGTTAGTTATTGTTATTTATTGTGAGGGCTGTTGTTGCGAGGTGCTTGCGGCAATGGGCGCAGTCGATGCAATCAATTTGTTTTAACGTTATCCCGGGTATATCGACTGCATCATATTTTAGATTTATGCGAGCTCGACTCGCGCTGTACAGGTCGATAAGGTATCGCGTTTCTGATTCCGCGAAGCGCAGCGCGGTGCGCGAGAGCGGAGAACCAGAGGGACTGGGAGTTAAATATCGTCAGGTCGTGAAACAGGTGTAATGACCGAGCACGAGGTTATTTCGCGCGGAGTCTGCGCGATAGTTTCGGGATAATTTGAGGCGAGTGAAAAGTGATCAGGGTGCAAATTTCTAATGCAGCGCGCTTGCTTCGTCCGTGTTCCATTTCGCGTTGTACTTGAAGAAATCGCAAAAGCCATGGTGTATTTCGGCATAACCGTCCGAATTATCGAACGTGTCGCACTTTCGGATGCCTCGCTCTGATATCTTCCCGCTTCTTCGTCTCAATGGGTCATTTACGAATAAAATTCTATCACGACGTCAAGGACGACGTATGGAACATAGCGTATTATTTTTTTTTTTAATCACTTCGTTCCGAAATTCGCTGCGGCGAATGCTAAATGTCTTTACGCCGATCTAGTATCTCCTCCCGTCGCGTTATCGTTTGGTGGCAGTTGAAACAATTACTTTTGTATCAATGGGTCATTTATTAATAACCACGTAGGCAGAGATGAAGCGCAGGGGGATAAGGCGAAGCCGTTCCGTGGCACAATTGGCAATTAAGTTGCGCGCACACTGAGCCAACGGTAAGAGAAGAAGCCTCAGCGCGCGGATGGCGTAGATCGGATTTGTCACGATTCCTAATGTTGATCGACGCGCTAATAATTTAATAGCCATACATCCGCCATGATCGTCCGGGAGCGGATTATTACAGCGGATCCCTGCGGTACACCGAGAGAGCACTAAGGAGCTAACGGACTTAGTCTCGGTATCGTGTTTCCTTCTTCCTTCTCTTGATTCCGATTCCCCCCCGGCCGCCCCTGCCGGAATTATTGTTGCGAGACGCCACCCGCCGCCGATTTGCGATTAAATTACGCGATTAAATGACGACGGAGTCGTCGCACAAAGCGTGGCACGCATGATTCATGAGTATTAATTCGTTGCTCTCGATCATTACGTCTAATCTAATTAGGCAATCTCGTGGAAGTGCGCGTGTCGAAGGTACGCCGCGAGACGGCGCGCAATAATTCGGAGCCGGATGCGGAGCGGGAAAAAATCCGCTCGTTCGAAACGCGCGCGCGCGCGCGAAACACAAAACCAAATCAATCCGAAGGTGCGGATATCTATACAGAGGAGAGAGCGGGCAGATCCGTCCGGTTCGACACGTCCGTGATGTTTACCATTTCACGGATGCAAGCATCGCGGATAGCGCGATAGTCGTTTTTCCGAGGGAGTGTCCGAGGGTGGCTAAAACGCCGCGGACGTACACGTGTAGACGGCGTACGTGTGCCGCGTTTTACACTCGGCGGATACGTCGTTCGTTCGCGCAGGGGTTGCCCTGGGGGACGACAGCGACAACGACAAGGCGGGACGTTTTCAGGGGAATTTGCGACGAAAAATGTTACGCACGCCGGCGATGCCCCGTGCAGAGAGCCTTTATGCATCTTATCATCCCCGGCGAGTTGTTGAAACAAACACGTAGCTACGCGGAACAGCGAGCATGAAACATCCGCAATCCAAATATCGCGATGTTGTCGTTGAATCGTGAATGACGGCGAGCTCCCGAGCTGCGACGCTCTTTGAATGTCGATATTTTCCGACGCGTCGAGATAATCCGCCACGCGACAACTTGATGCCTGATATTTATACAAGGTGCCTGAAGCTGAATTACACATGAAGCTCTCGTACAGCTTAGACCAAACTGAAAAGAAGAAGAAGAAGAAGAAGAAGAAGAAAGAAAACTTCTTCTACCTTGTACCTTGCCTTGAACAGTCGCGCAAGATTTTGAGTCATTAATTCAAAAATGTCTGTGAATGATTACGTGAATGCTAATCTTGTTTATTATCAATAACTTAAAATTTTACCTGTCCGTTTGGCAAATTAAAAAAATAGGTTTTTTGTTCGCTCTGATCGCATGATCCACACGACAGCAGACGTCGTCGTTGCAGCTTACTTGCGACAAATGGCTCTTTGCAAAATAGAATAAAGGAAGGAGTTTCGTTCGGTTCGGCTTAATCTACGTGTACACGGAAGCGGTTTTTGCCATCGGACATCTCGCACACATTATATGTCGCAGACATTATAATTATTGCGCGATCATTGTATGATGCATGGGCGACAATGGGAAGCGCGAGCATTCACAATCGGAGATACGTGCAAGGATCAGTTGCAAACCGACGACACGCATCCTCTCGCGATCGATCGTTTCACTTATCTTCGCGCTGAGGGATTCCCGCGTTTCGCTGGGATAGGGCGTAAAATCATGGCTGACGTGGGCGTAAACTGGTAAACACAAACGTGACTCAGCGCGAAATTGGAGAGCAGTAACGGCCGCTTGTAAATCGGTATATCTGTATACTGCGAAACGCGCTCGCGAATATCGGCGTTCGCGTTTTTCATTTCGCGCTTAGAATACAAGCAAACGACCAAACGAGCAGCTGCGCTGCGCCGCGCTGCGGGAGCATCCTCGATGAAAAAATTAATTGTTTCCTACACAGCCTCCGCGTCGCGTCGTTGCGTTCGCCGGGTTCGATCCATTAACGGAAAATTAGCGCCACGTACGCGTCGTCCTGCTGCGACGGTGGACAACCAAGGGCGGGGAGAGGAGGGCGGAGGATCCACTAATTTCAGCAAGTTCTCTCCAATCGTGCCCCGCCAATGTTTTTTTTTTTTTGCTCGCCGATCCGTCGCGATGAGACGTACGCCGCTTCCGTGGAAACGGTCTGATTGATATCCTCGGGTAATCCTTGAGCGAGCTTTGAAGATACGGAAGAAAATCCACGCTGTCCTCGATGTGAAATATGAGATGTGGCGCTCTCCTTCGATTCCAACCTCCTCCCGTTTCTCGCGAGGATTTCGGTTAGAGGGCAGGGACTCCCCGAGAGGCTCGGAACGTGGTCGATGAAGACGAGGAGAAATCAATGCCTCGGTCAGCGTCCAATCCACCTTCCCCGTACCGCCATCCCCTTCCGTCGTTCTTTTTCTACGTTTTCCTCTCTCAGTCTCTCCCTCTACTCTCTCGATCTCGTTCAGCTGTTCGTTCTTTTCTCCATAAATTTGGAAACGCAGAATAGCCACGGCACGGTCGAGAGATCGATACTTGGAGCGAACTTTTGGCTTCTTTTCTAATGATCGGTTTTTCGAGACGTTGAGGGCGATGTATCTCGAGAAAGCACAGTATCTCTCGCGTGTTCCCGATAAATAAGAATAAGAAAAGAAATAACGCGTCATAACGCACATGAGATCGCGCGCACGCAGCGTCGTCGAGTCTCAGTCGATCAAAATGCCATCTCGGTTTCTCCTTCTCGAGAGTCGGCTCGCGCCGGGCGGGAGGGACGCGCGCTAAGGGGGTGGTCGAACTTACGACACTCGCGAAGGGCGAGTGCGCGAGCGAGACGGGGGGCGGCAGAATTAGCGGAGGCGAAACACCCTCGCGCGCGCAAGAGATTTCCGGGAGTTTAATATAGTTTTAGGGGCGTCGGCCGACAGCCCGAGGGGTGTAATGGCGTCTTAAACCTCAGGGGCTCTCAGCCTGGAGAAATCCCCTCTTCCTAGGCTGGCCTCGTCGTTCTCTCTCTCTCTCTCTCTCTCTCTCTCTCTCTCTCTCTCTCTCTCTCTCTCTCTCCCCCTCCCTCTCTCTCTCTCTCTCTCTCTCTCTCTCTCTCTCTCTCTCTGTCTGTCTGTCTGTCTGTCTGTCTGTCTCTTTCTCCACCTTGCTACAGTTAAGAATTCGCGAGCGTCGAATCTCAACTACCGCCGCCGGCTGAATCTTTGATCTCGCCACTCCGCGTGCATGTGCGGCCTGCGACAGAGAATGCATCCAGATCGGAAGCCGCTGGCTGCCTCTCGGCTGCACACGATAGGATAAGAGCGCTCTCCGACGGTGCTTGATTTTTATGAGCGCGTAAATTCCGCGAGGCGCGCGCGCGCGCGCGCGTTCGACTTTTTTCCCCTCGCCGCCACGAATCCGCTCCATTTGGAAATTCTTCTATTCTCTTTGAAACCGCAGCGTGTGGAACTCACGATCCCGATCGAATCACGCCCTGGAAATTTATGCGCCGAACTGCGCCGAAGCTGATTTATCGGAATCCGTCATTAGGCCGTTTTGCTTTGCATATCGAGCTTTACCGAACTATTTCGGGAAATGGCATTTCGCTCACACCGATTGCGAGGGAAATTTCTGCGATCGCGATCTTAATGCGGGCGCAAAATTTCCTTTGGTTTATATATATAAATTGAAAGGGAAAGGGTACCTCTCTCTCTCTCTCTCTCTCTCTCTCTCTCGCAAATTGCGCGGCTATGAAGGATCAACTATGAAATTTATTAATACCGTTGAGCATTTTACGGCATTCGAAGAATTAAACGCCATCTGAACGTTCCTTTCGTGCGCGCGCATAAGATCACGTACATTCTACTTGCGCCAATCATTTTCCACATTTCTCTGCGCTCTCGCTTCTGCTTTCGGGAATTTTTTCGTTCGGGCTCGCACTCGGAAATTCCGCGTGCGATTATTGATCCATCGATCATCGTTCCGGTCACGTTGCCGAAGCTGCGCTGTCTCATTTATCCTCTTGCAAGGAAATACCGGCGGTTATGCATAAGCAATCCACGTCACGTCCAGTAAAATTTCCGCAGAGGAGTAATCAATTGCTCGGAGCTAATTACCGGCGTAATTGAATCAATCAAACGTCCACGGTAATTCCCCCCGCGAAGAACTGCGATATTCACGCCGACCGTCGCTGCGAACATCGCATCATCTCGGCAACGCCATTGCTCCCAACGAATTTATTAACGCGGCTATTTTGAAGCAGGCAATTCCACAGAAGAAATAAACCCGACGGATCCAAGAGAGTTCCGACGGCTCTTGATTTTTACGAGCGCGTAAATTTCCGGCAGCTCCTCTTCTTTCCGCTCTGCCTTTCTTTTCTTTACTTCGTTTCCGAGCTACGAGAATCCCAGTAGACCCGGAGTTCCATTTCTACACATTATTCTCCCCTCCCCTCTCCTCCTTCCCGTCCCCTTAATCCTTCGTTTTCTCAAGGAAATGATATTTTAAAGTGCCACCCTCGCCCGCGTACGAGCGCGGAACCTAATATCCTCTCGGCCGCTAAAAAATGCTACAATTCGCGCTGGCTATATCCGCGATATGAAAGAATAAAAATACCAGCATTATCCGCGGCTCGCTAAAGTATACCGTTATATATATACCGTTGAGTGAAATACAAAACACACGGCGCACAAATAAATATATATATATATATATATATAAAACATGTAATACATGTATATAATACATAACGCAATATAATATATAGCGTAATATATAACGCTGAAGCAAAGAAGCGTAAATACATCGGACATGTGAAATCTTTCTTGCGGTTTCTTGCGGATCAGAGAACGATCTTTGCTAACGTTTTATACTGACAGAACAGAAATTTATTTTACTTAAATGAAATTCTTTTCCTGAAGGAAATTTATTATACTTATAGGAAAAAATTTATTTTTCACTCATTTTATTTAATCGGGGGACAACGGAGGAAATTCTTCCTCTTTCTCTCGCCAATCAGTCCTATTCCGCTAATCAGTCATACGTTAAAGGATTGACACCAAGAGAGGAGAGGCATTTGGATCTTCGGATTGGCGGTCTCTGCCAGGCAGAAGCGATATTCCGTAACCATGGCGAAGTCGTTGCGATATAGACGCGAAACGGGCAACCTCGGTGCGAGCGCTCGGACGGTTCTTGATTTTACGAGCTCATAAATTTCAAACGGCCGCCCTGCGCCATCCCCGTCCTGGCTTCCACCGGTGCTTTAACTCCGCGAAAATTCTATCCGTTCCAGCGTTTCGTCCCACCCTCGGGTTCGCTCGGGAGAACTCTGTGGAATTTCATCGAGCGGCGGACTCGTCGGATTCCTACGGAACCTGCCCCTCCCCCACAAAAGCTCGCCATCAACTCCGAATCCGCGCGTGAATCTTGATCCGAAGGGCAGCGCAACTATGCGGGCTGATGTTCGTATAAAATGACTGCACGAGGTGTTGGACGCGATACGCAAAGCTCGACGGACGCTGATATGACGGAATAAAGTTTTACCTTGCTTCGAGGCCGCCGCGATAAATTCCATTTGCCTCGCCTTTGATTTCCAGAGAAACGGCCCGTGCACTCCCCGTGAAAAACGTGTAACCGAAAAATTCAAGAAAAAAGTCTCGGACGATTTCTCCGGGGATTCCGCTAAACTCGAAATTACAATTTGACGACTCGACGCCGCTCGAAGAGAAACTAGCGGACCGAACGTGAGTTTAGGAGAAATCCCGTCTTCTGAAGTCTCAAGACCGTCGATCGCGCGGCACGTTGACTCGAATTTCAGGCCAAAGACGGCGCATCCGCACATCCGGCCCGAGAGAAAATCCGCGGCGGAAGGAGCGGCCGATATTTTTTTCCCGGATAGGAAATCAAGATCGCGGCCGGGTATAATCGCGCGCGAGGGCGATCGACGGCCTCGTCGTATCGGCCGGGCGAGATTGAAGGCTCGGCTAACGAGTTGTTTATGGATCCACCCTCCGCCCGTCGCCGTGCCGATGCCGAGAAGGTGAGGGGGTGAGAGCATGTACGTGTGTACCGGTTGCTCGGCTAGACGTATGGACGTACGGGGGAGTCCATTAACGGGCCCTCCGTTGGCCGCCAGCGGCGTACAGTTCGCATCGTCGTCGTGCCACCACCCCTCAGCCTCTTTCACTCTCTCTCTCTCTCTCTCTCTTCCTCTCTCTCTCTCTCTCACCCTCAGTCAGCAGCAGCCGGGTTATCCCGCCGGTAGTCATGGTAACACGGGGGTTGGTGCCGCCCCCGGCCGCCAATCAGAGCTCGCGGCCAGGATGAGAGAAACGAGCGGCGACCCTTCCCCACCCCCGGCTGCTCTCCTCGCCCCTGACAGAGAGACGAGGAGCCCCTGCAGCGGCGCACACAAGGCACCCTTTCCGCCACTCGCTTTCTCGCTCGGTCTGTCTCTTTCTCCCTTTTCTCGCCGCCGGGGTGGCTGAGATTCTCGCTTGGGAGGAAATCTTAACCGGGCGTGCCCCGCATCGCTGATGCCACCTACAGTCGTCTTGCGAGCTGGCTAGTCTTCCATCCCTCGTGCCCTCTCGACCCCCTTTCTTAGCGGCGTGGAGAGTCTTGACCGAGCGGGATAGAGCCGGCGGCACTGAAAATCGGTACTTCGGGATTAACGTGCATGCTCGCTGGAATGTGGCAGGCGAACGTAAGAGGGAAGCTAGATTGCGCCCCCGGAGTTTCCCCGATTCCCTGACCCAACTTTGTTGCGCTCGGCGAGATGCGGTGTCTTTATAGATAGATCGGACGGCGAATTTGTAGGAAAGCGGTTTTCCACGGCCGAGGACTCTGTGCTTCGTTGTTCGGTTGAAAAAATAAGGGGGCGATGGGGGGGATGGGTGCGTAAGAAGAAAAAAAACAGAATTTTCCCAGTTGAGCTTTTCCGATACTTTCTCATTCCAGGCGGTTCCCAATTTATGTCGTGCGATATAAAAAGCTTTCACACACATAGACAGGCAGCACATAGTCAAAAATTGTATTTCGTATATCTTGAAACGTTTGAATACACGAAAAACGCAGAAGCGACACGAATGCGACAGATCTCCTGTTTATAATAATTAAACAATCTTTCTTTAGTTGTGTAAATAATTTGACTCAACAACAACAACGGCCAACAATTATATTTGCTATTTACAACAATAAATGGAATTACGATTAACTGCGATCAATTAATAACAATTGTTTACTTAACATAAAAAGTACAGTCGCTTGGTCAGCTTTCAATTAAGTGCAACTCTGCCTGTCGATTAATCGGTAAACATCGAATCGTCCAAGATAAGTGTACTTACCTCTCTGAGTACTTTTCGTTTTCTTGTTATCGCAGGCGAAAAACCTCACAAGTGCCAAGTGTGCGGCAAGGCGTTCTCGCAGAGCAGCAACCTGATCACGCATTCGAGGAAACATACGGGCTTCAAGCCGTTCGCCTGCGAGCTCTGCGGCCGAGCTTTCCAGCGGAAGGTCGACTTGAGGAGGCATCGCGAAACTCAGCACGCCGACCTCAACGCGTCGCATCGACCGCCGATGGCTTCCATTCCCGGGCAGAATTCTCTGCCCAGCGGAAATCCACCGATGATGCAGTGAGGCCGCGAGGCAGCGACTGACAATTCGCCGAGTCTCTGCGGACGATGATTGAGGATCGTCGCGATTAACGGCCGCTCCACGAATCAAGGAGTCGGGCTAATCGTGTCATGGACTAATCACTGTGAGAACGATTCGCCGCTGAAATCAAGGACGATGACGATCGCCATGACGACCTGCCTGGCGATGACGGTGCTGCGACGGGAAATTAGATGTCGCAGAAAGGAACGCGAGTTGTAATTGTTTTTGGGAATTGCGAATCGTGTTACGACGAGAGAGAAAGAGGGAGGGAGGAAGAGAAAAAGACGTAGCTTGTCGGGAGGTACTGGCGCTGTGCATCCTCCGAAAGTTGTTTGTCTCTGACGAGTAACCAATCTGTCAAGACGACCTGTCTGAATTTAAACAATCCCGAAATTCGCAACAACCGTGCAGAAAAAATCGAAATATACATTCGTCAACACAAGCAAGTGGTTTAGACTGAGAGACAAAGAGAGAGAGAGAGAGAGAGGGAGAGAGAGTCCTGCTTCGAAACTTGAAAAAACTGTCGAAAAGCAAAATGTTGATATCATCCAACCGCGGGTAATGTACGAGATGCAATCTTTCATGGGACGAATGAAACGAACGTACACGAAATCCGGGGGAGTGAATTCTCGGGACGACGAGAATTGACTGGAGGAGGAGCTCTTGTGGCATTCTTATCGCGAGGTGTTTCCCTCGATCTTTTGATGCTTAGTTAGTGCGAGGAGACTGTAAAAGTTAATATTTATTCGACCGTTTGTTTCGTCGGGGTCGCGTTAGTCTTAGGCGAGTGTCCAACGACCTCGAGGACTCTCGACTCGCGGGATACACTCGCAGGACGAATGGTGGTGGTGATGTGTCGGTGATTTGTCGCGGCCGGATATTCCACGGGGAAGCGTTGCATCCGTTTCGCTTTCTAAGCAACAGCGAGCACGCCCTGAAGTTTGGTTCCTTCAGCGACTTTTATTCGGGCAGAAGAACTTTTTGACGAATCGCTACCTATAAGTTGCAAATGCGCAAAAACGCGCAAAAACGTGGGGATGTGTGGGGCGAGGGGACTGTCGACTGTTTTTGTTACGAGTAACGGCTAGCACTTGCTACTTTAATCGACGTCCTACCTACTGCTAATGGATTACCTGTTACTGTAACTTCTCTTCTTACGTAGATATTCTCGCTACACGCGGTGCGGCCTTCAAGCTAGTCAGATATTTCGAGGAGAGAGACTCGATGAACGCGTAAATGATTTTAGCAGCTGCGTTCATAATCGCAGCGGTCGTTGTAAGATAAGATCCCGAAGCAGCACACTGTTATAAACGGGAATCCATTCCAGGCTACACCACCACGTTATCTTTTGTTGTATGTCTAAAGGCTCGGTGATACTCGTGGGTTTTCCATCCTTCTCGAAATTAGGAACAGACATTCGAGTAGCGTGATCGCCGAATGGCGTGTAACGTGTCAAAGTACGGCGAGAGCGTACTGTATTTTGCATATCTCCCGCACCTGTCGTTCAAGAAAGGGCGTTGGACCCGATCCCTGAAGTTGCAACTGTGACCAAAAACTGTAAATAGCACGTAGACCGTATCCACGGTTAGTCTAAGCATATAAATATATACATATATAAATATGAATATAAATATGAATGACTCGAAGCTATAAATATTATAAATAGAGGCGGGCTCTCGTACGAGTGGCGGAGTGCCGTGAAACCGACTAAACTGGACTGGGGCGGTTCGCTCGCGCCGAGGTCTCACCAAAAAGTTATTATATTCTTCCCCCTTTTTCTCGCTATCGAAGTTTTTATTGTTGTACCATTAATATCATTATGTAATTATTGTAATTAGAGACTCGCTATTAATATTATTGTCATTATTATTATTATTATTAACAATAAACGCTGTTACTATTTGTAAACATTTGTCTAGCTTCGACTGGCGACCCTCCGAGCCTCCCTTGTGCCTTTCACCTGGAATTTCAGCTCATTGCCCGAAATCATTGACTGATGTATTAATCACCGAAAATCACACGAAGAGACGGAATGGAAGCAGCCGCGCGAGTACACGTGCGAGTGAAAATTCACGAGCGCGCAGCGCGTATCTCAGTTTCGGTGACATCCGCCCTTCGTCCGAGTCGATAGCTCGATTAATCAGGGCCGTTGAATCTGGCACTGCCGGATCACGATCGTTCCAGCTTCACTCGCTGTAATTCAGGGTTAAACGGCCGTGCCAATTAAGCAGACTACCCCGAAGAACCCCTTAACGGCCCAATATGTTTTCCGCCGAGTTTCCTCGAACTCGACCGCTTTTCCTCCCCTCTTCGCGCGCGCTCATTATTTCGTTCAGGAGCGTACCGCTGCGATGTTAGGGTGGACGTGAGATTTTCTTTAGACTGTTTTTACCGTATATATCTAGTCGCGTAAAACGCCGCACAGATAGAGCATAAAGGATAGCAGAGCGAGACAAGGAGGAAGTCGGAAAACGTTCGCGAGAGCGAAAGAGAGACGTGCCGAGACAGATAAATGGAGAAAGAGAAAGAGCGGGAGAGACAGAGAGAGAGAGAGAGAGAGAGAGAGAGAGGAAGGACATTACAGCACTGACTGCACGACACCATGACACAGCCACGGGAGCAGATTGGACAGTTATTGCATTCTGGGTAAGATTAATTGATATGGGGACCGGTGGGGAGGGCCGAAGGGCGCGCGGCAACGTCGGCGCTTAAACCTTGTCTCAGGCGCGGGCCGGGGATGAGAGAGAGAGAGAGAGAGCGGTGATTAACCGATTGCACCGTGAACCGAGTGGAACCGAAAGCCACCCCTATGGCGCTCTTCCTAACAGCCATTGAGTAATAGAGAGCCTCTCATTATTAAATAGCGCCAGGCCGTGTGTGTGTGTGTGTGTCAAATATACCGGCGTGTATAACCGATTTCTTCGTCCTGCGACCATTTATTTGTCGCATATGAGTCCATCAGACAGACCGAAAACTCTCGGAGCACGCTCGCGATGCGTCGTGGAGGCTTGAAGCAACCCCCCGCGCGTTGCCGCGCGTAATTGTCGTAGAGCGCCAACACGAAGAGGCAGAAGTTCTCCCTTGATTTTCTCCCTGACGAGCAGATCTGCCTCGCTGGAGGCGGCTCGCTTCCCGATCCTTGCAAGAGTCGCGGGCTCGGCCGACTCGGCGGTGAAGGCGATGGCCGGCCGCAATAAGTCGGATCGCAGCGATAAACTCAGCCGGCGGCAATCCGCGGGCGGTGCTGCAAATGCTGCAAATGCTGCAAATGCTGCTCGTACAATTCGCAGCGCCAACTCCAGCGCGCGGCTACCGCCGTAAT
Organism: Harpegnathos saltator; assembly: GCF_003227715.2. NCBI lineage: Eukaryota > Metazoa > Arthropoda > Insecta > Hymenoptera > Formicidae > Harpegnathos > Harpegnathos saltator. Next base: position 203,000 of record NW_020229904.1, read on the forward strand.
ACTCCGGCGCACAGCGCGGAGCTGTGTACCAATCGCGAGTATCGCGGCGGGCTATTGCCATTTCTGTGGCAGCGTGAGCACTTTAGCGCGGTGTCGCCGCATTATTCGCGCGCGCCGAACGATCGCCCGGGGTTGTACGGTGGTAGCGTGCAGCTGCCGGCTACGGAAGCGTTCGAATACGTTTTAGGGGACAACTCCATATAGCCGGCGTATGCGGATACACCTTATGACTATTAAGGTATTCACGGCCCCTCGGAGGACGCCCCACTTTGAAATATGGCGAGTCGGGCGACCGTGTACATACCGCGCCAGTCAGAGGAGCCCGAACGCTATCCTGAACGGTCGTCCTCTCTTTCTCCTCCTCCTCCTCCTCCTCCAGTCTCCCTTTCTCCTTTCCGATCCCCCCTCTCTCTCTCTCTCTCTCTCTCTCTCTCTCTCTCTCTCTTGACATCGCTCCGTTTCCTTTTTCGCATTCCTTTTCTCGTGTCCTTGCCCGTACGTACACACATTCGGCGGAACGTCGCACGCCGAGAGGTCGCATTTCCCCCTCCCCCTCCCCCTCCCCCGGTTATATCCAGAGCCCGGTTTTCCATATTATTTACAATCCCCCCGTGCGGCGCGTCGCTCCCGCGGCAACTCGGGGGTCGCAGGTCCGCAAACGCGCGAGAGCGCGTTGTCGGCAAATTGGTGGAAACCGAGGACGTCGTAACCTGTCCCGGCCGTGACAACTCTGAGTGATGTAGCGGCGCGAGGATCCGACATACGGATGTGCGTCGGCCGGGGGAGGGGGGTGGGGGTGAAGGGAAATATGATCGTGCGACGATTCTTCAGGGTTGATCTCGACATTGAACGCGGCGCGAAGACGCCGGGCGTCCATATAATCGGTCGTCGATGGCAAACGTCCGGAGTGGAGGTCCTCTCGTTTCGGAAATAACGCTTCATCCCCCCTCCCCCTCCGTCTCTTCTCCGTTTGCCTTTTCTTCAAATTCAATATCCTGAAATGCCGCGACAAACGAAGATTCATATCCGCTCTATCCAGCTGCTTCGACGTCACGTTTATTCGGTATTGAGATTGCCGTTAATTCGCATCAGACCATTAATTCGCATCTCTCGAGCTTCCGCTCCCCTTAAATTCGATCGATATTGCGAGAGGTAAATGAAGATGTTCACCGAGCCTGACCGATTGTCGGCGTTACGTTCGCTCGATGAAAAGAAGCTTTTCCCACGCGTAAGTGTGAATCAACTTGGCGTGTTTATTTGCGCCGCGATTACTCTTAATTCAGCTAAATGATTCTCTCCGACCGCTGGAGGAAATGCAAGGTATCGCGGGGTATCGCGACTCTCGCTTGTCCCCGTTGTTACGTATTACAACAGAGAAAAGCGATGGCGCATGCTCGCGCGTTCATCGGCGCGTATTCTCTCTCAGCGCGGCCGCGACATATCGTTCGCCGGCGCGTTTCATCGCCAGAGATTACGTTCGCGCATCTTTCGCCGCGTCTCGCGGCCACGCGCGGTGATGCGCTCGACCTTTTTTCCCTTCGCCTCTTGCCTCTTGCCTGTGCCGGGAGGCATGAGTTTTGCCGGCCGGGTGCGAGCATCAAAATCTCATTTCGCGCAGATACCGACCGGAAGCTGCGTGGATTTGCGCGTCAGTCGCATTTGCGCGGGCGGGCGGGACGAGCGGATTAAAAAACGTCAATGTCCAATTAGCGCCGGACAACGCGCGGCTAATGGAATTTTTGAGAGGGTAGATTAGGGAACTCGCGAGAGAGAGAGAGAGAGAGAGAGAGAGAGAGAGCCTCATGCAATTTTCGTACGTTGCGTGCCGCGCGCTAATTCGTTCCGCGCGCACGCGGATCGCGACGGAGATATGTTCCTTCCGTCGACGGCGGCGTGCAGGAACAGGCGCAATTTCGCTCTCGCAATCACTTGTAGTTACAGTCGCTGTGTTCAACAGCGGTGACTAATACGCGCGCCGTCCCGGCGCGATTCACGCTGACGTAGAATCCGCCGGAATCTCTTGACCCCGCTCGAGCGTCCCGACGAGCGGGTCAGAGACGCATTATTCGACTTTGTTTACGGCGAAACCGTCCGGCCGCCGTTGAACTAATGAACCGCCGACTGAGCCGACTTCTCCCCCCTCTCCGTCCCTCTATAATTTTTTTCTCTCTCGCAAGCGGCGTGACCTTCGATCGACATCCGCGACGAACTGTCGAGGAAGCGGCCATTTGTCAGTAGGCTCCTCTAATAACGAACACAGGCGACTCTCTCTTTCTTCCGCGTGCCACGCGCAGACTTTAAACAAATAGCTCGCGACATGCGGCAAGCGGGAAGGGAGGCAAACAAATGGTCGCTTACGGTCGCGGGTAAGAAGAGGGCACGTCGCGCGTACCGGTGATCAATCAGGCGTCTTTGGCCGGACCGACTTAATACAGTCAGAGATCGATCGAATTCCGGCTTGCGTGGCTTCGAAGGATGCTCTTCGCCGCTTCGCTGCTTCAGCCACACCGCGAGATATGCCGGCGTTGGAAAAAAAAAAGAAAAACGCGAGATTTGCGCGTTCCTCCGCACGTCGTCCGCGTTTTTCGTCGAAACGCAGCGATAGTTGGAACGCAGATAGAGAGGATAGATTAGTGCTCGAGGTCGACCGTCAGTCAAGTCTCCGAGCAGGACTTTGGGAATCAACGGAAGCGCGCACGAACGGGCTTGGCGATCCGCACGAAGGCGATGACGACGCTCCCATGGGCGTCCGATTCATTACCCATCCTGAATAAATGATCATCCACGGCGCGCGCGGTCGGCTATCCGTGAGAATGCCGGCCGGAGGATACTTCGGAAAAGTGATTATTCGTCGATGCCGTGTCGTCCTCGGCGAAATCGACCCCCAAGGACATCCATCGTGCCTCGCCGAAGCGTGGCATCGTGTATCTCCTACGGTTGCATCATTGATGAGCTGCTTCAACGAGTGTTCAACTCCTCGCCTCTCTCTCTCTCTCTCTCTCTCTCTCTCTCTCTCTCTCTCTTCGGTGTCCTAACTCTCTCGCTCCCTCGCGCCAGCGACGTTGCACCGTCACGAGTTGGGTAGACGAGGGAAAGAGTTCCCTGCGAAAATTGCACGGCGACTCTGTAAGAGGGAGCACTCGCATTTGAAATGTAAAGAAAATAGAGAGATTGTGACGCGCGGGAAGAGAAGAGGAACACAGAAATCAAAGCTTGAGATCAGCGATGAGAGAAAGTCGAAACGGTCATCCGCCCGTTAGCTGTCTGCAAATTTCCATCGGGTTTGATAAAAGAGAGAGAGAGAGAGAGGGCGGAAGGCAGAAGAAAACTGCTTCTGCTGGGAATCGATCCCAATTTCCTGCGCCCGATCGCGTTGTCGCTTCCTGTAACAGCCGGTCGCTAGCGAGCGGAAATATAATCATCCCTCGTGCTCGCCGCAGCGGCGTGCATAATTCCGCGATCGACCTCGCCGATGTCGCGGACGTATCGCCGTCTACCTGGACCACGTAGCAGCCGTAACTCAGTTTCCGAACGGATCGTCTCTTAGGAATACTTTATGCGTGCTACACGTCATTCCAGCCGCTTCTGGCCCGGGGAAGATGGAGGTCGCCGTGGGGTGGTAGGGGTTGCGAAAGACACGGATCCTTAAGTATTCTACGCGTCGTGCGGGACTAGTGCATCGGTCTTAAGATGGCGCCGAGGGAGGAGGGCTCGCGAGGTAGGGCTGCGCCGATACCCTTTCGCCGGGAGAGGAGACGCTGGTGGTAGGAGGTCCTCGGGTAATCATATAAGGATAGCTGGAGTCGCGCGAGGAAGGTCGGGTTTCAACTTTTGATCCTCCGATATCTCCGGCAGCCTGGCAGAGCGGGCCCCTTCCAACCGGAGCGTGTCTGTATTCAAACGGCTCTAACTCGATATAAGCGGCGCTCCCAGAGGCATCCTTTCGCCAGGAGAACGAGCTGGAGGACACCAGACCCTCCCTACCGTGTCGCTCACGCCCACCCTCGGTCTTCGGAAATAAGAGTATCCCGGCGTAGCCGATGCCTCCAATCGAATTTACATCCCGACTGCTTCGCTCCCATCTCGAAGACGCGGGGGTGGATCCTCCTCGACTACGCCAAAGTGCCATCTGCCACCGATCCCGTGGATGGAGGCGCGCGGCGACCACCGAAATGGCCTCGTGGTCCACTACGGCATTCCGGAGGATATGCGATGAGACATCCCGGCCTGGAGACGGATGACTTCCGGAAAGTGCTTTTCCACGGGAAATAACGATCGTGGGACATGCGCCGGTACGAATATAAAAATTTGCCGTTTCTTTGAAAGTGGGGGGGGGGGGGAACTTGCGTGTGAAGGATGACGAAACACGAAACAAGTTAGGGGATGATAATCGGCCGAGGATGCAGGTGTAAGTTTTGCTTCACGCGCGAAACGGAGGATCGAGTTCAACAGTGCTTGCTTGAAATTTAAAAAGCGTAATATGTAACGTGAAGATCTGAGTTGGTAATTATTATGCAGACGGGATGCAGAAGATTTTCAAGAGTCCTGTAATTAAATTCTTAGGTCAGATCGCGCAAAAGTTTCTTCCTTTTTAATTCCTTTTTAATGAGCTTTCGAGAACAGCGATGAAATAATATCATGTATGGTATTATGACAATATATTAACAGTCTTCTGAAAGAAAAATTAAATACAAGTTGGGTTTTAGTGAATCGCAGTGAACTGCTGAATCGATTTCGTTTATAAATCAATTTATTACATTCTACGCGGATACAATCGCATAAAATTCCCCTCTTTTCGGAAGTAAAGTAAGAAGATATCTACTTTATCGCACGACAATAAAAGAGAGAAACTATATTAATAACAAATGAACAACGTGTTTCCTGTATTATCAGCTGTACATAACAAGTCTGATAATCATTAAAAGATAAAATTACAATCGCGTTAAAAATTTTATAATAATACAAGACGCACACAGTGAGCGCACAGCGACATCTCTTGACAATGAATGTTAAACTACTTGGAAATGTATGATAACAAGTTATTTACAAAATTAATATCGTAAATAACCAGCAACGATTGTCTAATTACATTTTATCTTTAATTTATCTTTAAATGCAAATAATTTATCTTTAAATAGAATTGAAGACAAGAATGAACTTTTGGCCGTCGATATATAAGTCTGAAGTAACTCTATTCGTAATAAATTTATTAGACGTATTAATACACAGATACCGATATTTAACTTTGCAAGATTACTTTTGCACGGATATATGGATTAAAACGATTCCAAGTCGACTTATAGAGCTTGCTTTGTGATTTCTGAGTTTGCTCTTGCATATTTTAATATATTTGAAATTTTGTCATGTACAGCTTATACCAGGGAGATGATAAGGGAGAGGGATACGATTTGAAGAATAAACATAGTGGTAAAATGAGAGTCAAGTATATTTTCTATCGTATTTTAATGGTAGTCTTATAGAAGAGTACGCCGCAGCGGCTCGCGAGGATAATCTCCTCCAAAGCTCCTTCGCAATTTATGTTACTATAAAATGGTTAGAAGCCACAGATTTCGCATTACATACCCTTGCGATATTATTCGCGACTCTCGAATATATTCGGAAAGGTTATTTAATTGCGCTGTTACTTTCGTCGATGAGAAGAAGCCAATCCGACGCAACGGACGTGCACTCTAAAACTCGATTGGCTGCGGATGTACGCGGAAGAAAGCCGGAAATAAGTAGACAACAGTATACGACCTGGTAAACTTCAAGTACTGATAGTAACAATATTGCACTAATATTTAACTATGCAGTTTATATAACGACATTAGACGTACTTGCAGTCTAAAAAAGCGCCACGTGATGGTACAAAGAATATTAAGCGGTAATAAAGTTTTTCATTTGCCTCATTTGCCCGCAAAATCATAAGATCTCTCGCAAATTAACCACAGTGATCGCATATCAATTACGAAACTTCGGTCTCAATTTCACGGCTCTCTCCCGCTTCGTGTCTACTTTAGTCGAAGAGATCGCACCTTTTCGTTCTATCTACACTTAACAACGTTAATGGTAGTCATACTGCAATTATACTACAACTTTCCGCTATAACGCGCCTCTTTTTAACGAAGACAAATAATCGTCATCACGGTGAAAAAAGGTATATTAGTAAATATCGTTAGATATCCGAGGCCGTTGATCGATCAGTCGTTATCGTGCGCGAAGGGGAGCATACGTCAACAGTGAAATATCGTCGATCATTTATTTCAGAGCCTCTTCAACGTAACACACCCTCGAATCACATCCTCGATATGTTGCTAAACGACGTAGCATTACTTAACGCAGTCCCAGTGGCCAATGAGGATCATAATAATAACGTGCAAATTTCCCTTGAAACGTAATTGACGTATAGTACTCTAATTTTACTTCCGATGCTTGCGAAAGAATGCGCGGCTCCCTGCTTAGAATACTTTTCTACAGCGAAAAGATCGATCGCGCTGTGACGGTCGTTTTGCTCGTCTGCTTTGTGTCAACCCAAGGGGGAGAAAAGTCTGTCGTTTTAATTTTTTTTAGAAAACTTTGACATTCATACGACTTCGCGATAAACGGCGACGGCTGTTCGAGAAGAGCGCGAATCTACTCGTGCGTCGGTCGTTCCAGTCGTTTAGAGGAAACGTGACGACGAGATTCAATATAGATCTATTCATTACATCTATAGTATCGACGACGTGCGTCTCGTTGTAAAAAGTAACGGTGTCGTAGTTAGATTTTGGTAAACATTATGAAGTCCTGAAACGAGCGTACTGAGTTGTATTGTGTTCTGGCTGTGAGATTTTCGTGTCTGTGCGCTTTCACGCGCGCAGGATTCCGCGCTGGTACGCGGGTGTTTCGGGGGGAGAAAATAAGGACTGAAGCGAATGATCGCTGAAGGCTCGTAACACCAGTTTCTCGGGAAGTGTTAATTTAAGCAACGGATACTTCAGACACGTATATCAAACACGAATTTGTGTGAGAAATAATTGACGCTACTCTAAATGAGGAAAGATCCCGCATGCTGAGTGCTGAATCGTTCCCCGCTAAATCATAATGGAAATTTTTGCAGAAACAAGTGCATGGGAATTGCAATAGCTCCCTCGTCGATTGTTAAAGGTCTTCTGAATTCTGAAGATTCACCGGGTGCGAAGTTGGGGGTGCCTCGTTATTTATAAATGTCCCAGGATCGAAAGCTTTATTCGCTCATTATTTTTCCTTCGTTTTTGTATATATATATATATATATATATATATATATATAGACCCTGTGAATTACAAAATATACAATATCGTATAATTATAACTTAAATTACAGAATTAACGCGAACGCTCAACGAGCCGACAAGACGATGGAAATTTAATATCACCAACGTAATAATAAAACACACGACTTCGCGGGCAGAATGCAGGGCGGGGGTAGGAGGGGGGGGGAGGGGGTTGCCTATCGATTAAATCTGCAGGTAAACATTTTGTTCCGGCTCGGTATAAAATTTTATCGGGGATACAGCGCAGCGCGTTTCAATTAACATACACACGCGGAAGGTTTTATTAACAATTCTCGATTAATTCATCTGGCTTAGCAACGAATTATTTGGCACTTGACCCGCTTCGAAGTCCCGTTGCGACGCTATCGCTATAATACGCCTCCCTCTAATAATCGTTCACGGCGGGAGCGACGCTCTCTCGAACGTCCGTTCGTTTGTCCTCTCGGCATTCACGTCGCCCAGGTTTGAGACTCGCAACACAATTCAGGCCTAACTTCGTTTATCGTTACGTCACTTACAATTACACACGCGCGAGAGAGGTGTCCTCAACCTTCTTGTCGTTACTACCACCCGCCTTATTTCACGGCAATCTTATTCGTGACGTGACGACGAGACATTTGCCATTGCCAAAGATATTGCACCGCGTTGTATTTTTACCTTTGCGGGTTGAGAACACCTACTCGCCGTGTTATTACACGCGTCTCCTCAACTCAACGTGGAGTTTTCGGTAGGAGGGGGTTTACTTTAGAAAACTTAATCGAACACATACTCACAACTGCCTGACATATATGTAAAGTCTATACATAACATCGTGCGAAGTCGCTTAATTCGCTCGCCAGCTGGAGCACATCTCTCTTTATTTAGCCGCGAGCTCTTGCTTGCTTTAACAACTGTATTTCGCTAGACTTAGGTAGATATTAATAATAATAAAACATGTAGTAAATATAATATATATATATATGTGTTTTTGTGTGGGAGTGTGTACACGCACACACATGTGTATATATACATATATATATATATATATATATATATATATATATATGATATATAATTCATGTACCGCAATCCGATTAAACAATACGATACGTTTATCCGATGAATGTCGGAGAGCGGCGGCGAACGCGGCGCAGGCGCTAATTATTAATTAGAATCTCCTATCTGGTAAATTTGGCGCTATTTAGCATTGTTCAATTTGTCCGCCGATTTTTGAGCCGTGCTTTTCCGTCGCTTTTCTGAACGCAACTTTCCGAGGCCTCGAGTTTTCGACGATACGACAAAAGTGTGCGAGTCGTTGCACCGCTGAAAGCAAGTAACACAGAACATTGCCGCGAGTGATTATTCCGTTGTTCCGTCACCTTTCGTATTACAAATCCGACGACGTGCGTGTATTATGTCCCGAAAGGATTATAAAACATATCCGATGGAGTGCACTCGATGAGACGCGTACGGGAATGCGTTCGAACAGAAATTTACGTTGTCCGTGAAGTGCGATTCTCCGATTTTCTCTCTCTTTTCCCCCCGACGGGGAAGTCCGTCGGGCTGATAATCGGTCGATCGCGCGAACTGTCAGGCGGACGACGATTTAGCGGGAGAAAATATTTGCGTGAGTTCTGCGCGCGGGCGGCGTTTCTGGGCGAAACACAAAACGAACGACTCGACATTCCCGAGTTACATATTCGATCGCTGCATAATGTCGTTGCCGCGCTGGTTGCTTCTAGTCAGTCGCGGATCCCCGTCCCGAACGCGAGCGTTGCGTATTTTCTTGAGGGATGTCGACATGCCGGCGACGTCGCCATCCTCTTTCGGTAGATGTGGCAGAGCGGGTTAACCGAGGGCCGATCTCTTCGTAGTCTTGCCAGTCGCCTGCTACTGTATGGAACATACAGTCAGATGATGCGACAGAGCGTGGTCCAATAAAATAGGAGTGCCCGCAGCCAATTCCGTACCGGCGTCGGCGCAATCGTCGTCGCAGTCGAAGTAGTTGCTCTGCACAGATAAAGGGAGTCCGTTATATCGGCATTGAGTTGAGGCAATGATCAGCGGCCTGGTCGAGTCAATTGGCAAATATATATTCCAGCCGATAATGCGCCGAAGCAGCATTCTATTGGCGATATCTCGTAGTGCTACTACGAGATCACATCAAGTAATTTATAGTTTTATAAATATTTTAGAGACGTGTCAGAGTTTTTGAACGGAAACGAGAGTGTACAGAGCTGTCGTTTCCAGATCATGTGACAATCTCGTTTTGCTCATCAGAGAATCAAACGTTAGCGTTCTCGTTGGTGCTTGCACAAATCTTTTTAATTCACTCAAGGCCAAATGTTCGACATATTAGTTTAGACGTGAGAAGTAACGGCGATGAAAATAATAGCTTCTAAAGTAGTTTAAAGAGATATATTATTGATAGTTTCTGTAACGTCCAAGTTAATGATTTGCGTTTACGCGAGAAACTTCAATTTTCTAGTGAACTTTCTAGCGAACAGGTTTGTACGTCAACGGTCTTACGTGGACATCACCTGACAGAAACGAATCAGGATTTTCCGAGCGTAACGGCAAACTAACGAACCTAGAAGTGGCGGCCAAAACGGAGCAGTAAAAAAGCTTGTTCCGCGACGAGTAATCCGTAACGGAGCTGTCCAATTAGTATACAAACCAGCCAATATCGGCTTCGTTTGCGCGACTACAACCGTCGATGTCGTTTTGCTCGTGCCAACTGCGTGCGGTGTAATTGGCTTGAAAAAAAATGAACCGCGCTTTTAATTGAATTTGATATTACCCTGTTATTGCTTCAAATAGAATTTTCGACTGCCAATCAACGAGAAGTTCGAGGAATTTTATGTTCACGAGTAAACCGCGCGGTCTTGCAGGAAAGTCTTGCAAAAGCACGACGTATTGCGCGAAACGTTAAGCAAGTTCGCTGTGTAACACGAAAGGATCTCTCCTTGGCTGCGAAAAGCCACGAAATTGCCACTTCAAAGAGGTGTCGTGTGTGTCGTGCGTCGACAGAATTTTATTCTTTTTCTTGTTTTTCAGGGCTTTTACTTCATGAGAGATCTAACGATCCAAGAGGGCGAAAAAATCATAAAGAGACTCGTGATTGCCGGGCGATTGGATTTGTAATTGCTAGCAAGAGTCAACCTCGAATCGCTCGATGAACCAACCTACATCGACAATCTCTCCTAGGATATTCGGCAGGATGTTCTATCTGACACCGCCATCTCGCTCGCCGAGTCTCTTATCGTGCGTAAGATCGCGCAAGGAGTCGCTCCTCGTAAGGAGGACTGAGTTGGTAGCGATTGGCACGTCGAGTGTCTCAATCGAGTGATTACCTGGCAATCGATGCACCGGCAGCTATCGGTCAGTGAGCAAGTTAGGCCGAGGATCTCGACGGCCTCCTTATAGAGCTCGGCGCTCGACTTCCGCCGTCTTGGCGGCGACGTAGGTGCGCTGACTGTGCCGGTACCCGATGGTCTCCTGCCGCTCTTCAGCCTCGACGAGAACTCTCGAGACAAGGAGGAGGTCGACGTTGATCCTCGCGGCCGATTGTCGTTAGTGAGCAGCGCTCGACCCGCCGGAGACGCGAACAGTTGCAGCATGTCCATATCCTGCGGTCATACGTGCTAATTAGTGGCTGATATTAGTGGCTCTTGCAGTTGCGTTTCGAGTTGTGTAACGCAGAGCGGGTCGGTTGGACTGTTTAAAATTAACACGCATCGAACGCGTGTTTTGCTCGAAGGAAACGGAATTCTCCGGTTCTCCGCAAATTTCTCCGGTCGAGCATATTTTAGCGAACGGAAATCCTGCCTCCGTCCGTTCCGAAACACGTTCGGTTCGTTCGCTGTCGCTCGACTAATCTTCTTCTCCACGTGCGTGTACGTGATGTCTAGATTATGTAACGTGCGCTGAACTTCGGTTACAGCAGTTAGAAGACGATGTTAAGATATGATAAAATATGCGAGCTTATATGCGCTGCGCGCTTGCTTGCAGCTCGTTGCGAAATATCACGCAACGGCGCTTGAAGAAAAAAACTTCGCATATCGAAGTGACGCGAATTTTCGCTCGGAACTCCCGGCGGCGACGAACTCCACCGCTTGGCTTCCGCGTCGGAAACGCGGAGGAGAAGTTGGCGCTGTAGAAATTTGGATAACAGAGCGTACAGTGACTTGGAATCGCGTCCAGTGTCGCGTGCTAAAAACGACGCTCGCTACAGCAGCTGAGAGAGCATTATTCGCCTAACAAGATAACACACGCTCTCTCTCTCTCTCTCTCTCTCTCTCTTTCTCCCTGTTGCTTACAAGAGTAGGCTGCTTTCCCGGAGTCCTATTCGTTTCGGATCGTCTAGGGCTCGGCGAGACCTCGTTCACAACGCGCCCTCGGGCGCAAGACTTTTCTAACAACGCCGAGTCTCCGAGTCGCTAGGCGAGCATTATGATGACGAAAAGCGTGCCGTGTATCTCGTCGAGACGGGGAAAAAGTAGTTCCCCGCGCGCGCGGATGACATATATTATTAAAATTCTTGCGCCAAACTCGATGCCGCCGAGCACTTTTGTTTTTGCGCCGCATGGAGCGCAGCGTATACACAAGACAAAAATCTCGTAACGATTCCCTGCCGTGTTTCCCGTCGCGGGGACGTAAAAGCGCGTTATTAAAATTGCGCGGCTACACGAGGGAGGAGGGGGGAGTCACTTCATTCCGGGATTTTATTTTTTAATCGTCTCCGCAACGGATGCTCTCTCATATGTAAGGCGGACATTCTGTAGCAGTTTTTATCAGCGCGCGCGCGCGCGCTTCATCTTTCCGCGATATAAAACACATTCTGGAAGCGGAAGACGAACGCGTTATTAAAATCACGGCACTCTGTGCGGGGGCCCCGCGCCAGCTGGCAAATTTTATTTTCAAGCGCGTCTTCTAATGATCGGCCTGTTATGTTTAAGACGAAAATTCTGTCGTACCTTTTACTCTCTCGTAAGCTGTTGCTCACAGTCGAAAGCAAATTACAAGCACGTCGTTAAAAATGTGAAACTGCGCGCGCGACCTCCTTTTTATTACTCTGACAAAGAAGTACTTTCGGCGCGTGGGATAAGGATATATTGAGAGCGACAAAAACGAAAGGAGATAGAGGGGAAGAAGAGAGAGAGAGAGAGAGAGAGAGAGAGAGAGAGAGAGAGAGTGCGGGGGGAGAAAAAAAAAGCACGAACAGACCTGGATGACGATAACATCAGAAGGCGACTTGCTTAATTGCGGACAGATCATTAAAAATCGCTCGCTAAAATGAGCATGTCCGCGTAATGAACGCGCTTCCATATTGTGGATGCGCGAATCGTTTCGCCGGAAGAAAATAATTGGGACTGAATAATTGGATTCGACTTAGAAAGTTAGGGAACTACGAATGTAGCTGTCACGACTGCCGTCCCCTGAACGGCGCGCGTGAACAGTCTTCCACTTTTGCGAGACTTTGTCGCCGTCGATTTCTGTCGGCGCGTTACAACAGAAAACAGAGGGAAAAGAAAACGAGAGAAAAACAGTAATTACACCGACGTACTTTGGGCTCGCCGACATTATCTAACTAGATCGATGGTTGTTCGCGTCGTATTTTCGTCGGGCAGATTTTTCATCGAGTTCGCTGAGAATCTCGCCGAAACTAATTGCGATTGGCAAAACTGGCACGCTACAGGGTGGTTTTAAAAGCATCCTCCCTCTCTCACTGAGCGCGGAACGAGACTCGCGAACTATTGCACATTGTGAACTTTCGCCAAAATGCAAGATGCACGTTTAGCGTGCGCAGCGGGCTTCATCTACAAGCGCGGTCGAAACAGCTTAAGCTGCGCGCTTAATGTACCCCAGCTTGCGTCCAAGGTGGAAAATGGTACTGCGCGGAAAATCCGGCGAGATGCCGCGCAAGCTGCATGCAGCTGGGAGAACAGATTCGTTAAACGACGTCGCATTATCCCGCGGATTGCGGAAGGCCCCGGCTGAACGGATTAGGCAGCTGCTCGTGTAATTTCGGTTCAAACAAAATTGGAACGTCGATCGCAGTCGCCGTTTGCCGAATGTGTTTGTTGAGAAAAAGTGTCGATCCCAATTGTGACAAAGTCGTAGGATCGAGAAATCGCGAGGAGCCTGCGTCGTTAAGGCAAATCAGTCAGAATCCACGAGATGAACGCTAATATCGCGAATATCAAAGCGCCGCGCTAAACTCGCGCGGGAGCGCGAGCTTGAATCCGATATCGCGAACTTTGGGAGCTGAGACTTCCAATTATATTCCGATTAATAACGATAACCTCGATCGGGCTGCGTCTTGTCGACGAGTTCACGGCGAAACACACTTGAGGGAGGGAGAGAGGGAGAGGGGGGGAGAGAGAGGGGGGGGAGAGAGAGAGAGAGAGAGAGAGAGAGAGAGAGAGAGAGAAGAGAGTCGCTCGCTCGGGCGGACTCCTTTGTCGGCAGGAAGTGCATCTTGTCCTTTCGCTGGGAATCTCTCCAAGGTAGATGTGGTTAGCGCACCTTTAACGAAAACGTCGATATGTCGATGTCACCGACGATTTCGATAAAGGCGTGCAATTAGCTTTTAGCATTGTGCTCGCCGTACACCACGGAGGTGGAGAGAGGGAGGGAATAGGATAGTAATTTAATTAAAAATATATTGCACATCAGTGCACACACACACACATGCACACACACACACACACACACACATACACACACACCACACAGAGAGAGAGAGAGACACATACACACTCACACACGTAACAAAGCCGAAGTTTATATTCATTTAACGAGCGCGCTCTCGTATTTGTTTAATCGTACGATATTCTGCAAAATAACGGGTTTCTGTGGTATCAGGCATATATAAATAATTGGCGCGCGGGACGTTCTCGTTTATTTCTTCAGCGGATACTGTAAATAAACGACGATCAATTCGCATGGGAACGCGCGCAAGTGCTTCGTGCCAAGCGGCGAGAATTTCAGCATTTTATCGCGTCTCAAATTTATCGTACGGGAGAAGATATTCCAGTGGGAAAGGAGAAGACTGAGGACGTCGCGACTTTCTATTCGGACCCGCAAACATTAAAATCGAGGCGTCTGCATTTGGCACGGTTCACACTTGGACTGTTAGACTCGCCGCTTTAACAGAATACCGTTTGACCCTTCATCGCGATCGATCGATTCCGCGTGATTCGCCCGGCCGAGTGATTATGCCTCTTAAGCCGAAAACTTTCTTCCCGGCCGTAGCCGCAATTTTTCTCTCCGCGGGCCTTATTTCATCAAACGTTCAAGGACAAAGCTCGAAGGATGCGTCATCTCCAGGGTACTTGACGACCGGACGAAAGACTCTGATGGCAAATGACAAAGAGATCAAATAATGAGCGATAACAAGCGCCAAGCTGATTCGGATGTACAAAGTAAGGACGCAGGATCCCGGTCGGTCCTCTGGGACGCATATCCCGTCGCCACTCGTATCTTCAGCTGCGCCCGAACTTTCCTCGAATCTTTCGGCGTTGATAGATAACCCGGTCGAGAGGGCGAGCCCGGATAAAACGAAGGTTTTCTGCCGCGAGGTGTAGGGAACACTGCAGAGGGAGTTTATGTGGTGGGGAGGGGAATAATTTTTTATGGGACGTTTATGAGAAACCTGCTGCAAGATAGCCTCTCCGCGGTGTATTATGTCGTCCATATTATATCCCTTCTTATGAGAACGAATGGAGGAATATCCGTCTAGGGGCGAATTCACAGACCTCGCAGCGAGGTAGTCGCTGTTCGCGCAGTTTCGCGAAAAAATAAAAGCGAATTCCATCATTTTCTTCTGGAGGTAGCCCTCCGACTTTTCAACCCTCCCATTCTCCGGTCTTTTCTTTTTTCTCAATATTGCGTTCGTCGCCGTCGTGTACTTAGCGAATTTGCCGCCCGCGGTAGGTTGGGAGGGAAGGTTCCGAGCTGGCGAGTAATTCAACGCGACAAGGCTTCGCTCGCCTTTTATGTTAGCCGACGTTACGCCGGAAACACAAAGGCCCGTTAATAAAACGATGAAGCAACAACGACTAATTTGGAACAGTTAGCGCAGCTCCATCCCGGATCCGTCCGTCATCGCGTGGAAGTTTCATCGGTGTTTGTGCGCGCCGAGGGAGCTGCGTTATCTCGCGATTCACATTGATATTAGATATTCTCCGATATACTCTCGCGCGACGCACGGCTCATCATTAAATAACAAATGCCCGTCGCATGCCCGGCATTACCATTCATCGTTCAGGCTTAGGATAACGGCGATAACGTATTTAATCGCGCTCGCGGCTCGCGGAAACACAGGCTAGCACGCGCGGAGCATTCGCCCTCATCCGCGTGATTAATCCCCCTTGTAACCCCATTGTCAACAGAAACTATCCCGCGAGAGGCGGGCGCCACGCTAATGAAGAGAAGCCACTCGTTCGGCAGCTAATTAAGTTAATTAATACCGACAGTGACTGCGGAGAAACTTTCGATAGCGAACGATGAGAGAACAATCCGGAGGGCGGGGGGGAGGGGGAGAAGGGCAGGAGGAAGATGAGGAGGAGGAGGAGGAGGAGGAGGGAGGGAGGGAGGGGCAGGAAAGGGAACAACGTGCGGCACGGAGACGGACACACACCCTCGACGGAGGGAGGACGATTCGCGAAACAGAATAATTACGTGCGTTTCATCGTGCCGATGGGCGCGTAATGGGAGAACGCTGTTCGCCGGGGATGTTCAGTCGGCGGGATTAATGCCGCGCGGTGGCGGTATCGCGCGCTTATGCGATCAAATTAACAGAGCGCGCGCGCGTGGCGAATCCGTTTTTATTGAAACCGGGGATCTTTATTAAGCCCGCGCCCCCTTCCGACCTCACACGCATCACCCCCCCCCCCTCTTCGGGGGCGGTGTATCCAGATTCTTTGTGTCTCGCGGCGGCGATAATTATCACGCGCCTGCGGCGCCGACCGGCGGGGATATTATCGGCGGGTCGGCGAATATCGCCCAACGCGAGTCTATCGCGTGTGCGATGAAAAATTCATCGGAGCCGCGTCGCGATTTCGATCGGTCGGCACGGAACAGTCGCCGCCGACGGAGAATCGAGCGCGCGAACGATGTTGTAAATTTTTTTCCCTCCCTGCCAACTTCCTTTTCCCTGTAAATAACGCAATTTAATCCGCGCGAAATAACGACTGACGTGCGAGAGCGTGAGCGAGAGCGCCCGCGACGCGATAAAACGGGACCGAAACGCGAGCCCCCCGATATATATGTAATACTTTTTGCAAAGCGAGCCCGCGAGTAAAGCGTAAAAGCGGCGCGCAGAAAGATCGTTAATTGACACGAACGACACTGGCTTAATTAATGCATTTCTCTACGCTTCGATAAGCGGCATGCCATAAATCGGCCTTTTTCCCCGCCGCGCCGCGCCGCCGCCGCGTTCGCGCGGTAATAATTGCGGGGATTCTCCCCCCACCCCCTCCTCCTTTGCCCCACCGACGAACGCTAGATTTTCGCGGCGTCTCGTGGCGAAATTGCCGGGGTCGGCGGGCGAATCCGAACAAATGCACTTTCATCGGCGCCGAAACGCGCGCCATTTCCGCGCGTTCCTGCTTCCTACATTAATTACCCTATCATGTAGCATTCAGCCGGTCCTTTGCAACATCTGCCGGGCATTCCCGAATGTATTGTAATCACGTTGGTTAAATGACGTCGCTGTCGCCGATAGATTACTCGAATAGTAATACATATTGGCACACGGGCCGCGGCGCATCGACTTTGTTATCAATTTATGCGTCTGTGAATGTATGCATCGTTCGCGGGCAATTACAATAGGCATTGTTCCCGCGGCAATTATTATGACGATCATTTCCGCGGGGAACGCGCTACGAAATGGCGTATAAATGTTTTAACGATGTTACGTTTATGTCGGTCTTTCTCTCCCCCCTACCTCCTCACCCCCTCTCCCTTCGTGTGCGCGATTAAACGGTTTACGGTTCTGATGTGATTCCGCGCTAATCCAATATCGATCGCGGATAAATAGTGTGACTGATATTAAATAGCGGACAAGAGAAGCGTCAGGCAAGAGAGTAATATCGGGTATCTCGCTAAGTTCGCATATTGCCTGTGTCGGCAAAAATCTGGTATAAATCACGGAGAACGTAAGAATTGTAATATTCTAATATATACTGTTTGCACGTGTGTGTGTGTGTGTGTGTGTGTGTGTGAGTGTTTGCATATGCATTTTCCACACGACGAGCATTCATTTTATTCGATACGGTGTAATATCTGTGCAAATGTACGCGATCTTCCGTTTATATCGTATCACGCAATTAATTCGATTCATCATATAAATAAACGTAAAATTCTGCACGACCGATAGTGCATATTCATTTAACACTGATAATACTAATGATTTATAATTGCGATGAATTATGTATTACGTTACTCGTCGTAATAATTCCGATTTCATATGCATTGCGGCGATTAATGTTATCAAGCGCGCACGCGTACAAAGCTATCTAATGGATATCTAAGCGGATCCTACCGTGCATTTGTATGTGCAAATTATCCTGCAATTACACAATAATGATAATCATTCGCCGACAAAGAGCAAATACATCGATAATGCACGAGAGTCGCGATTATTTATCGCGTGTTGATAGACACGAATAATTTCGGCGAGAAATTGAAACCAGTCATTTTAATTTAATTGGTAACCGAATCTCTCTCTCTCTCTCTCTCTCTCTCTCTCTCTCTCTCTGTTTATTTATCTATCTGTCTCCTCGTCCTTCCGTAATTTAATTAGAGCGCATATAATCATAATCAAACGTTGTTACTATCGTTACACCGCAAAATCTTACACGCAACATGCGCAAATTACAGTTACACGATTGTTTGTTTAATTACATCACGAGCGCTCGACAAATCGGCTATCGTAATTGAAGTTGGCGTATTGTTATGCATAGTGCAGCGCACACAGCGTTGGCCATGCAATTGCGCTAATAATTGATGAGTCTAATCGAGAGTCGCGCATCAGCGAGACGCGCGCTGATAATAGAAACGGTCTAATTGCATATTTCGCGCGGTTAAATGGGGCAGTGGGGGAAGGGAGAGGAGGGAGCAGACAATTCTCGAGAAAAACATAACGCGTCTAAATGATAAACTCCCCTCGCGCGGTGCGCGCGGTTAACGTTGCGATCGGACGGCGGTAATGTCACGCGACGATATTAATACGCGCTCCAATTCGTATGTTTGCGCATTGTTATCTAGTCTGTTTGTCACTTTGACTACGGTCCTCTACGAGATTACGACGATAACGGTTACCGTAAATGACTATCGGCCAGCGGTGCGTTATGCAGCAACGTTTGCGGTTAACAGTCTGATTACACATTGCATTGCGTACATTGACAATGGCCCGTGCGAGTACAAACTCGGGCACACACGCGCGCGTGTATACGTGTTGTCTGTGTCTGCCGAATTAATTACCATCAAATACACTACCGACTTAAATTAAGCCGAAGCGGACGTTTCGTAATGAAGCAACAAGAAGACCATTTAGCCGGAGGATAATGCGCTCGTCATATGTGCGCGCAAATTACAATCCAGCTGTCGAGTAATTCGATGGGGGCCGCACTCCTTTGAAGCGAGTCGGTGAAAATGTTTACGACTGAACCGGTGAGAGGGAATATCTCACCGATAATCGATAAGCGCGTGCTCATCGACTGCTCAGCGAAAACATCACTTTCTCGCCTCGTGTCATGTCGGTGTAAGATTTCGCTGCACTGGGAAGAAATGTGTCTGGTAATTGTAACTGCAGTCTCACGGTGAAAAAATTGTAGTCAGGAGGGCCGTTTTTGTAGCGAGTATCACTACAATGTCGGCGATGATAACTGCATACGGATATTGCAAGCGCTACTCTGTTTGTTCGAATGAAAATGATGCAATTGAGGCCGACGGTAACAATAATTTTAGTAATCTTAATAGCTATTCTTTTTTCTTCAACGTGCAAAATCTGCAATGCATGAATTCGCTGTACGCTCCGGCGCCTAATCTGTTTTCTTATCGTGATTTCAAATCGAGCCGAATCAGGAGCTTCCACGCGCCCTATGTGACGACACATGATGGGTCAGTGTTTGCAAATTGCACCGACAACAGTCGTTTCTATTACCTGATCCTCTTAGCGCGATTTTATTAATCACGCCGGTGGTATCTGAACCATTAATATAGCATTTCAGCGGATAATAGATCGTTCGTGCTTCAGAGAGATATAGCGCTCGGCTCGTTCCTATTATTCCAGCGAGACAAGGGGCGGATATAAGTGAAGCTGTATGATCAGCGTAATGCGAGACACGTCGTATGGACAATGCTACGAAGCTTCGTACGATCACAAACGCGGGGGATTTATGGATGATGGCGTCTTCGGGCCAGCGCCGGTCGCAGTAACACAGCTGCGCCTAACTGGCTCATTACGCGCCGAATTATACTCACCGGCAACGACTCAGGCGTGTGGTCCAGCACGTATATGCTGTTCGTGTATCCGTACAGCATCGTGTCCAGATCTGCAACCCAAGGAGCGAACAGAACATTAAATTGGATCTAACCAGTTGCGACCGCGCGCGCGGCACACTAATGCCGGTAATACAGCGCGTACTCGCACTCGGTCCGCGTCACCGCAGCATTCTAATTTACGTCGGATGCTGCGGCAGTACAGAGGAGAGCAATTTCCTAATTCGACCGGGATAAGAGCACGTTCTCAAATTCCCCGACGCGTTCCTCCTCACTTCTCCCGCGCGGCACCTCTACCGCAGCATCGCGCTGCCGCCCCGCCGCGTTTCCTTAAGGAGACCTCGCGAGTTGCTCCGACGTCATCTCGCGACAATGTTGCGCCTAACTCGGGCTTCGGTACGTTTATGCACTTGGAACTTTCTTATTGTTACGTCACACACACACACACACACACAGAGTTACGACGTTGCGTCATCAATATCATACGTTGCGTTATTATTCAGCTCGGACGCGTCGATCTCTGACGCGTGATTCTTTGGATATATTTATTCCGCTGATCAACCGGCGAATCGCTCGCGACTCTGCGTTTTTCATAGTCACGAATTTCACGCGTGGTTCTTGCGGGCGAAATAATTTTTCATAGCGCAGCACACGCGTCCGCGAATTTAATTTATCACAGCCGCAATGTCGATTGTAAATAACGCTGACGTAACAGCCATCGGACGGTGTGGCCAACGAGTTTTTCCGCGTTGACGCTCGCGCTGCGGCAACGGAAAAAATTATTATCGGCGATGAAAATAATCGAGAGGAAGGAGAAACGCCGCGGGTGTTATAACACGCTCGCGCAAAAATTTAATAGCGGCGAGCGGAGGTCGATTGCGCCGCCAGAACCGATGCTTCCGCCGGCACGAAATTTAGTGATCCGCGAATCAAAATATCACGTCGGGCTCGACGGCCGGCGAGCTCACGATGATATCCTGCTTGCGGTTACGATTTACTACGATTGCTGCGATTCATCACGTACAGCACACAAACGATAACATCCAAAAGTGCGCACGATAACGTGTGTGCCTTACCATTTCGTAATTAATTATTGTGTGGAACGAAAAGTCATGTCGAGGAACATTCACTAAATTCTTTTTCTCTTTATTCAAATCGTTCGATCGTGCATAAATCGTGAATGCTCGCTGTTGGATTCTCAGAAATATCTTCTGTCTTCTGCACTACCGAAGAACACCTTTAGAGACTTTCCTCAACGAATCGTAAGACGATTCTGTGGGCAATATCCTGGAAGGAACTATCGAGTACTCGGGCATTCGTATTCGTACGGCCATATTGACGATTTATGAGTCGGAAACGCGGCGCTGTCGGACAACGAGGCAATTTCTCAAAAATTGCTGCGCGATATTCTGCCGAGGTACGAGAGGCACTTCAGGCCTTGATGACGATTCATTTCGACGCGGAAAGGTTTCGACCTTCGACCCCGTCTATTGTATCGCATTCACAACGCCGGGCAGATATACGGGAATCAATTGGATCGCAATGCCATCCAGCAACGGTCGCCCATCAGTCGATTTCCAATGGAGCGCTGCAACGCGCGCTATCTATTGAAAACTCGAAACCATAGGCGTTACAAAGGGAGGCGAATGGGAGGCGCGATTTAATATTCGGGAATATAATTCTTGATAGTTGCCGAATTACGATATCGATTAGAAGTGGCGGAAAACAAAATAACATTCTATCGAACTTTCCAAGGGGATTGACCCAGATTGACCAGAGGTGCGCAGAGATTTCCATGAAATCGATGATAAACCGCATGAATTCATTCTGAAGATTTCAGAAACTCCAACGTCGTCAAGCGTAACATTTCGATATCGTCTATGCGCAATTCCGTTCTTTCGTGCGGCTTCCCTCTTGCACCGCAATGTGGCCAACGCTTTCAGCTTTATCACGCTCATTCCGCGACTTGTGTACGCCATTTGCGAAACACAAATACGTTTTACGTCGTCTCCATCGCGCGTCTCTCCGTGTAATTCGCTCGCCAGCGCTAAGCTCTCTCTCTCTCTCTCTCTCTCTCTCTCTCTCGCGTGAGTTTCCGTTATCACAGAGACCCTCTTTCTACCACGCTAAATCTGCCCTTTCGATCTTCAAGCTCGAGTGACACCGCGTGCAGAGCTTTACATGACACAAACAGAGCTTTCAAATTCGGACGGTCGCATTTGACGTTATTTGTCCAAGCAATATACGGAGATACCGTAGATCAATTTCCATTCGAATGAGGAAACAAGCGCGACACCTCCCATCGCGATAATCCAATTCGATCTAATCGATCCTCCCTGGAAAGGAGATCAACTTCACGTCTATCAGAAACGCACGGGTCTCAATTTTTCAGCGCGTCCTACTTCAGGCGGCTGCGAATACAGATATCGATCGCTGTATCGAACCAACCGAATTCGATCGAATGTCGAGATCAAGGAGTCTCCTTCGCCGAATACCGTTGCGGTAAAAGCGTGCCTGCGTTCCACGAACAAATTCCCAGCTGCAGTTCGAAGAAATTCGTCTACGCGGAGGTAAACACACTTTCGTAAACACGGAAGTCTTGCCCCCCCACTTCTGCCGCGTCTCTCACGCAACCTCTAGGGCGCGTGTAGGACGCGTACACACACGACACGCGAAAGCGGCGGTGGCGGTAGTAGCGTTCGGTAGTGCCGAAAATTTCAAGGCAATCGTGATCGCAACTCGTGACAGAATCGACGCAGAGACATAAAGCAAAGAGAGCAATCTCCTCGGAATGCGATCTCGGCCGCGTCTCTGTCGCTGCTCTGTCTTCGTCGCCGACTCGTCGGACAGACACGCGGCGCAACGTCGTGATGGACCAAGCAACCTAACCTTAACTCCGGACTTAACCTGTGTTGTGTAAGTATACCGACAATGATATCACTCGCGATGATATCGCTTAGATTCGTCTGTTGGCTCTTTTGCGACGAGATCAGTGTTATCGTCGTACATTGAAACGAAGGAATTCCTATCTGGGAGAAGCATGTAAATACGCGTCGTCTCTCTTTCTCTCTCTCTCTCTCTCTCTTTCTCTTTCTCTCTCTTTCTCTACCACTCGCCGTGGTTCGCTGACTATCTCGTCGCAAGTTCGTGGTTTTCCATGCGATCGCGCGTGTATTGTCGGAATGTTAGAACTTGTCGCGTACTTTTCAGGACGAAAGCGAAATGAAGTGAAATGGAGTGAAATGAAGCGAAGTAACTGAAGAACGACCGGCGGCTGGACTCGGATGCGGAGGACTCGACGCAGTCAGGGCGCAGCGGCGGGTTTCTCTCCGGTCGACCTGGACAGCTGGGGTGTCAACATGAAATGGTTGGTGAGTGTTTTAATTAAACAATTGGAACGCTCGCGAAGCGTTATTGCGTAGCGCTGCCATGCTTAAGCGCGAATCGCATGGATTCCCAGCGACAAAAAGGACGATCGACGGCGCGCGATTGCGCGCGCTGTGCCAACGCGTCCAATAATTTATAAAAGGCGTTCCTCGTATGCTTTTAAATCCGCGCGGCCTTTGGTCAAAAGATACGCGGCACTTTACGTCGCTCCGGCCGGTATTTTAATTTACGAGGTCGGCGCTGCGCGCGCCGTTTAAAGTGGATGCACAACAGCAAACAGCTGGGATCGATGTACACGATATAACAAACATTTTGAGAGCTGTGCCCTGATTCGACAGAATCTAACGTACCGATTTTGCGCTGCCTCGCTACGACAAACGGAAGCGTAAACGTCGGCGTAAAAAAAGCAACGCGCGAAAACGATACCCGGAATGTAGCTTGAGAATTTGCATATGGAAAACAAGTGGAGATTGAAAAGAGAAATAGCTATCGCGCGATGACGATTCCCACCGTGGCTTTCATCGAGGAGATCGAGGTCATCGTGATAGCACGTTACGAAGTAATTTACGATGGAGAACGCGAAACGGAGAGTCGTCGATGAGAGAGCATAATCATAAATCGGTTGCGCCGAGGTGTTTAACAGATAGAACGCGTAATAACGTTGCTCGGCCGAGAGCCGCCTGACCGGAAACCGATCTCGCGCTGCGCGAAGTGTCGCTGCGAAAAGAAGTTCATCCTCCGCGACGTCACCGCGACGAGATCGGACGATATTGTCCCGCGTTATCAATCAGAGAGATCGTGGCCAACGTGTCGGCGCAGATACGCTACTTTACACCGTCGGGAAACGTAAAGTAAAGTAAAGTAAATAAATTGGCAGCAACAAGTACGCGTCGTGTCGGAGAAATTACGGAATTATCGAATTCACAAGCGCACGTCCAGGTTTACTTCGACTTTTGTAAAACTTTATAAAAACGGAGGACGCTTACGTGCTCGGCGACGACGTTAATTCCGAGACACGTTCATTTCCCGAGCTAGTCGAAGTTGGACAAAGTCCAAGAGAAAGATCTTGAGAGTTTCCTCGGGGGGAGGGAGGGGCGATCGCAAACACAAATGGGAGAAAGAGATGTACGTTACATCGATTGTGTCTCCAACGGAGCATCGGTGAGAGAGCTTCGGAAGACTTTAGAATTTCACTTATTTTATGTCACGCTCTTCCCGCGGAGCGTCGATAAACGCGAGCGTTGCAAGGTGCGATATTTCTAGTTCATCTTCCATTTTTGAGACCGTCGTATTTCGAGTCGTATATCCAGCGTCCTTCGATTTCCGGGCAATAGTCCGTAACAATTGCCGGTGCGCGATGGGGACCCGAGCAGAAATCAAATATGGCAACTTTTTATGCCTGATACGGCATGATTAGGCAAGCCATAAGAAGGTATTATGATTGGTCCTTATCCGGTCGGAATGTGGCAATTGTCTTGCCAATATTTTCCGGATTATACCCTGACCAGCGACGACGTCATTATTTGGATGCCTGAGGTTTGTGGTCCTAATGGACATTTGATCACACTAGAAAAAAAAATTTAGTATCTCTAACAAAACTGTTCAGTTGAGGCATTTTTTAACAGCAACCAAATATCTTGTTTTATATAACAAAATATTTAGTTGTCTCAACTAAATATATTTTTCTGCTTTGTTCTCTGGACTCCTTGTTCTCTGGATTTTCTTCTTAGACTTCGTATATAAAAATTAAGCATTTTAGTTATTTTATCCATAAAAATTACATAATAACGAAATATTATTTTACATAAACTAAAATAATGCCGAATGGATGCTATTTTGTCTTTCTGTGCACTAAAATTTAGATTTTATATATTAAGAAAAAATTATAGTATTTTTAACAAAATTCATATAGTTAAAGCTTTTTGGTTGCTATAACAAAAGTATTACGTTATACGAACAAACCGTAATCAAACAAGATATTTGTTTACAGGAACTAAACAGTTTTGTTGGGCATATTTTAACCAAATTATTTTGTTGTTACAAAATTTTGGTTCACGCAACAATACATTTTTCCTAGTGCAGGTTTCTCGATTTCAGGCAATTTTATCAGGGCATTATGCAACAGTGCGTTTCACTTCTTATTACGTGATTCGGATCCGATAAAGTTATCCGGGCCTTATTTGAAATTTGGGAACCGAACTGAGTTTTAATGCGGCCGTGGGACGATGTTTTCTGCTCAAATGTCCTCTCGTTGCCCTCGGGGCGATAATTAAGAACGAGCGGAATCGCGATTCCGCGCCGCGGTACATCAGTATTACGGCTTCGTTGGAATGCTCGGCGCATACGAGGCGCTCAGACGGCGGAAAGCCGGCGAAAGAGACGGAAATACAAAGCTGCGGTGCACACAGCGCGGCGCTGCGCCGAATTGCACCCATAAACCGCATCGCCGTTGCATACCGCAAATATCGGAACTGTTTCGCGCCGCTGATGTATGCCCGTCCGCCTCCTATTTTCTTTACGCATCGCGCGCCGCGCGAGAGCTGTAATCGGCTGTAACTCCTGCGGTCCTCCCCTAGTTACTCGTCTCGTTTCTCTCACGCTTGGAAACGCGTTTATCCGAAAATACATTAAAAAAAAAAAGCCCGCGTGCGCGCTGTGAGTTCTCTGGCAGTTTTGTGAAATATCTCGCGAAAAATTCCGCGTCTCGAAAGCTGACATCGTCGATCACGCACGCTCTCATAGGGAAGCGGCGAATTGGATCGATAAAAGGCGAGGGGGAGGGACGGGGCAGAAATTTATCGATCATTTTCCGTCAGTTGAGGTTGCATTTCTATGTCGGAAGTCGATCGTTTGTATCTCAACGAGGGTACATTGAGCGATCACTGGGACCGTAATGTGGGGCAACAATCCACTCTCTCTCTCTCTCTCTCTCTCTCTCTCTCTCTCTCTCTCTCTCTCTCTCTCTAGGCGTAGCCCAGATGCATCGTGTATGCATCGCGAGTAACTCGAGTGCAACGACGAGCCAATCTCGGGGAGCAAATCTCCTTGTATTAGACGATGAACAGCGATGCTGCGCCGCGCGGTGGAAGCCAATTCCCCGCGTATTCCGGCGGCGCGAGTGCGCCGATTTTTACGCGTGACGTGACTGCGTCCTACGCACATGCTCGACAAAGAGTTGGCTTTGAGCAATTTTTTTTTTGTTTTTAGCGCGGAAGAGCCGCGCTCCGGTAGCAGCGCGTCCTGCACGAAACAATCGCGCTCGCTCGCAAAGCGTATCCGTAAAAAATAGAACGAGTCGCCGGTGTCTACGACAGGAATCGAGAATTGACCTATCAGGTTATTTAAAAAATCCTCCCCCAACGAGAGTTTCGCTGAATTTGCGTGTGCGGATTCCTATTGTCGCCTCTGGATTAAAAAAAAAAAAAAAAAACGGAAAAGAGAGAAAGGGGAGGAAAATACACACACGTACAAAGAGAGCGAGGGACGCGAGAGATCGACGTTCAAAGAGATGCATGGCGAATAATTGGTTCTGGGATAAAGGAGAGACGAATGAATGAATTCTTTATGGCGGAATGAAAAAGGGAAGTTCTTTGTTTTATACGTTCGCGTAGTCAAATTCTCAAATAGCTCCGCTTTAAGGAAGATACGAGTATACGCCGCGCTTCTCATCTACGACGTGTTATCCGATGGAGCATAAAGAAATCGGAGTACGCTGTATAGCAGCGACCGTGAGAATTTATTGCTAATTACTTTTCCATGTCGACCTATTCGACCGCGAACGCCGTTCGTTGTGGATTTATCGCCATTATTTTTACGCTCCCTCGTGAGAGCACCCCCGGCTAAAGTGTATGCGGACGTTCGAACAATCACGCGATATGACGCGAAAAATACGATTTATAGCTACTGATCGCCGCGAGGCGATATTAGGCCCGTTCCCTCGAAAGTATATCCCTCGAAAAAGGGGGAGCGCTAGGCGAGGCTGGATAAAACTTAACAAGAGCCGTAATAATATGTACCGTAACCGCAATTAACGCGATGTTAACGCGTCACTTGCAAAGCCCGTTGGCTATTAATCGATTGGAAAATTTTAGGTTGACTAACATGATCAAAATTAACATCGGGTAAATCGGGTGATTACATATAACGATTGTTGCAATCGTGATTACGTTACGGTTCGATCGACTATATACGCACCGGTTAATAATTAATTTCTCATCAATCGATTAAATTATTCACAGTTACATATACGAAGACTGATTAATTTTGATTGATTTGCCGATTGTTTTACTCGAGATTTTAATCAATGAATATCCAACACTGGTCATTCGTTATCGGAAACCAATGATATTTACCGGGGGTCGCAAACAACACGTGAGATCCTTCTTCGATGTTGCGCTTCTTTTATTCTGCATATATGACATATCATATATAATGCTAATTACAAATTGACATGAGATCGACTTTTGCTAATATTAGCAAATATTCGAACGTTATCGTGCGCAAATAAAATCAGCTATTTTAAATGTGAGGTAAATTGGAGTTTGCAAGCTTTATAGCAGCGGATTTTCATCATCGAACATTTATATACTCGCGTTTCATCGAGGATTCTCGATGCTTTAGAATCGGATTCGCGTCGTTTTTGAAATAACGAACAAATCAGGACATTGTTTCTGATGGATATCCACCTCCGCTCCATTCATTGATAATTATAGCGAAAGTCTCGATAATTATAGCGGACGCTTGTGAATTAACTGCGGCGAATAGCTACTCACCGCGTTGAAAAAAGGAATAAATTTTACAGCGCAAAGTACAACGTATGCAAAGCGATCAATAATCACGACCGGACATTCCGGCGGATCGGATTAGAGCCAATGTCGTAACTTTGCTGATTCGCAAAGTGCCTGTACTAATCGACGCTGCAAATGCAGCGAAACGGCAAATTCGGCTATAATTACGACTCGGCCGTTACATTTTGCTAATGGCGATAATATTAATACCGCGATGATTTATGGGCATGCAACGTGACGTACGAATAATTGCAATCTCGATGTTCCATAATTCAGCTCGCAGCAAAGTCCGCGGCATTTATAAGACTATATACCCCAAAGAAATTAGACATTTTGAGAAATGCGCGTAAAAATGTGTGATCGACTCTAAAGTAAAAATAAGTTTCAGCCGCGTCTATAAATTATCACATTTTGTAGGGAGTATAATTTATATTTTATCGAAATGAAAGAAGAGCACACTGCAACGCGGACAACTTATATTTCTAAATAGTTCTAAATAACTTCTAAATAGTCCTCGCGAGAGACGCCGACAGGTGCTCGACGATCAAAATCGCTTCACCTCGTTTTTGCTTCGAAGAGGGAAAAGAAGAAAAATCAGGCGCGTCTCGTATCGACAGATCGATCGCGGAATCGAAGTCGCACATTCAGGAAATCATGCTTGTCAACTGCGCGCACGCTGTCGCTCGATGCAATTTCCATACAATCAAACAGCAAACACGGGTTCGTTATACGTCGATGCTCCGTCGCGGCGTACCCTTGTAATTCCGTATGCAAATTCTATGCCGCGATCCGGCGCGCCGTAGCAGGAGATCAAATCAATATCGTATCGGGCAAGCCGGATGCTGCGTCCTCCCCCCCCCCACTCGAGTAACTCTAGCTTCGCTTTGCCTTCGTTCTAATCGTCGCACGTCGTTCTAACGAACGCGTCGGGATTCATACAGATTATATTTATAATCGCGTATTAAATCGCATCGCGAGAAGTAATATCCCGTGAATAAGCGAAATCTTGTCGCGCCGAAGCGAGTGATTTCTCGTGTAAAATTCAGCCTCGTTGTTTAATCGTCAGCACGATTTACCTATTAACATGTCGCTATCGAAATCCGTTATCCTTTTAAATTACACGCGGCGTGTGAAGTTCGTTATGCATTTAGCGCGCGCCGTCGGAGAACGAATTGTTAATTAATAATTTCGAACACGGCAGGAAGGCGAGAGAGAGTGAGAAGGGGAGTGAGCGATTTATGTAGACGCGCGAATTCGAGCAGTTTATTCCTTGCGTATTGTTTCACCGCCGCTGTTGAATTCCAATGAGCTTTGTCCTTGTTTTTTTTTTAATCGCGGCGCGATCTGTTTGTGTTACAAACGCGCGTGTGCAAACGGCGCAGATAAAATTCGTAGAAAGTGTTACGTTTTTTATATCTGGGACAGTTAGCTCACATTAGAAGCGACCGAGAGCCATTGTCGGGGTATATCGACAAAGACAGGGGAGACATTTGAGATTGATGTGCGGTAGATAGATACCACTGATAATGGTAAGTAGTGTAGGAGTCGCTGAGGCACTGCGACAAGGCTTCCGGTTCCCATACATATCCATCTATATGTCCGCGATCTAGGCAGCTGCGGAATCTGGTCATCCATCTGCGTTAATCCGAATACGAGCCACGTAACGTTATGAATCACGGTATTTGATACTCGCGTAACAGCGCGATACGTTAAAGGTCGAATTAAAATGACATTTCCAAATGCGTCTCTTGGAAATGTGCAACATGCCTCTGCTGCACCGTCGTAAAATATATTTTTTAAATAGTGACAGTGGCCCGATTTATGATAATTGCATCTGTTTTTCCTTAGTGAAGTCATATTCTCGTCTTAAACATGTCTTAAGCTTCTCACTCTAAATTTCATATATTACCGATTATAACAAATTTCGAATAGAATCCAACTTTATAGTTATGATAAGCGTACTGCTGACGGCGATAGTTACTCACCGACATCTCAGAAGTCGAATGATGGTTAATGTTATATGTCTATTTGTTAAATTAGTACAGTTATTTTACAAAACTAGATTATCAATAAAAAAAAAAATGTAAGATTGTCACGTCACGAAATAGTACTCTAGAGTAATTTCCGGGCAGACAGAGAGAAATAAAAATCTTTCCATAAATTAGAAAAATATGACGCAATAAATATTCCAAACCTTCAAGCTTTCCGATAAAATCAATGTTATGTACGTAGCTCAAAACTGCTCGAGTTATGTATTTTATCGATGTATTTTCGCGATGAGGTTAGTTGCTCACTAATTGGGATATTCGTCCCAAGTATCAGATATCACGTTCTTCGAAGATCAAAGCCGCGAAAGAATTCGGGACGTCGAGCGTGAAAAGCGAGCCGCGATTTTCTCACGTCCGAATCCTTTTACGTCTGTACAAAAAAAGAAAAAAAAAAGAAACGGCGAGAGCTAACGGAGTTACAGAGTGAAATTTCCGCGACGGCTTTTCGATCTTTTCACACGGCGCACTGCGGGCTCCAGAGATTAAGAGATGTCGACTGCCGTGTTTAACCAGTGTCGCACACTACCGCAGATACTCGCGTGATGACGCTTTATTGCGCCGAGATGCGCGCGGGTTTTTGCCAGCCGATGCACCACTTTGCAGGGGCGCGGGGAAGTTGATAAACAGCCGTTGCTCACGACCTGTTACAGGCACTTTTTTGCGCTCATTTAAACCATCCCGCGCACGCGGCGGCGCATAAAGTCGCCCGGTCTCTATTTATCGGCGAGCGCGCCGAGTGCGCTTAATTTATTCGGCCACGCTTGCTCGCTTCCTCTCTCAGATTCGTTTCGCAAAAATCTCGCGGACGCCGTCGTGTTTGAAAAATTACGTGCGCTGAAACGTCACGTCCCGTTGAATCGGCCAACGCCGAGGAGAAGGCTGTGAAGTGCGTTGTCTCCGTTTCCCATTTGTGAGATCGTAAGTACGTCATTAGGCATTTTGTAAAATAACTCAGTCACGCGACATAGTGAGGAGTCGTATTAAAGACTCGTGTAATACAAGCGGGCTTATGTGTAGGCGCACATAATCCTACTCACGAAGTTTGTGGAAAAAGTACGCTTCCGCCGCGAGGCCAATAAGGCGATAACAGAATCCAATTAGCCTTCCGTTCCCGCCGCACTCGCTAGCTTCTTGGGAAACTCGCCGTTGTTAAAAGTCAGTAGCTTCATGAGGCACACTTTTCGAACTTGTTCCGTATAACCGCGTTTCCTCAAGGTTTCTCCCTGAGAAACGAAGATTTTAATTTTGCTTGCAGAGCATACCACGTCATTAAACTTTCACCAACAATGTCTGATACCCCCGACGTAACTTACATTCCCTTTCTATTCACCTTTACCGGTCTTTCACTTACGTGTCTGTCTGATAACATGCACTTCTCCATTTAGCCGCGGCCGTACAGTCGTTTGTTTGTTTAAGGGGACTGGAGGGTCAGATTACTGATGGAAAATCGTGCTTGTTTTTGATAATGATTTTGTGACGAACTGAATAAATGTGCAAGAATGAAAATTTTACATATATTTATGTAACATACGAAGAGTAGAAAAATTTTGCTTTTAAACAAATACTCATATTAATATATACGTTCACTTAAATTTTAAACGCGTTTTCCTCGAAAATTTATCGTTCAACTTTTTGCAGTGATTTCTCCGAAACTGAACTTCGTATCGATTTGAAATTTTAAAGCAATAATATTTGTTCATGTGGCTCTCAGATGAACCATGGACAACTCCGTCAAAATATTTCATTTCGAGATATTAATTTTCTTATTGTAAAAGAACTTAAAAATTTGAATTTTTTCCTAATAATAGCTGCCATTTTGTTAATTTTGTTCGATTTTTTTTTGTAGTAGTTCACCGGATAATGATAAGCCTCCTCAAGATTTCTAGCTAAGATTCGCTCCGATCGGACCACCGAGAGCCGAGATATTATTGCAAAAACGATAACTTGAAGAAAGAGGAGAGTATATTTCAGCTATATATATCGTATATTTATACGAGTATTTGTTAATAAACAAAATTCTTCTACTCTTCATATGTTGTATAAGTACACCACACAAAATTTTCATTCTTGCACATTTATTCAGTTCGTCACAAAATCATTATCAAAAACAAGCACGATTTTTCAGCAATCTTGACCCTTCAGTCCCCTTAAGTCACGGTCAGAGAAACAAGGTGGGAATGTGCGCTGTGATAGCTCGTTGCCCGGAACTTCCGACTGTAGTGTAATAAAGTAATCTCGCTATATCGGGGACGATGTTGTACGTTGACGTGATAAATCGCATCGAATCGAAGTAAAACGAGACACGGGACGAAGGTAAACGCTCTTCGCTCTCTACTTTCACCGCCCGAGTCCGTAAGAAAAATCAGACACCCTGCCCGGGTCCGGCTGACAGTAGCGTGACACTTTGCTCTACACTTTGCTAAGTGTAGAGTTACCGGCACGTGAGTGACAGAGAGGCGCTGGGGCGGAGAACGGAAAGCGCAGCCCCAATCAATAGCCCGTGATGAACGGTCCAACGGCTATCGGGACAGCACTGATGGCGTATAGACGCTCGGTCGGCCCTATGAATTATTCAATGTTAGCCAAGTGGACCTGGGTGTATTTGCTCTTAAACCGAGTCCGCTCCCGTACGGGAACACTCACCTGATCTCGTCCCTTGACCCAGCCGTTACTAAACGCCACAACTCGCGACGCTCTATTGACCCCGAGTAAGTCAGTCCGCACGCGTGACTTGACGCCGACAGAGCTTCGCACGATAAGGGCGAACGGGAGGAACGCGCTCTTAGCTCGTCCGACGTATTGCGAAAGTTTGCGATACCCCGCACGTAAGCGTGCGCGCATTGTGCTAACGCGTAAAATTATCCAACACAATTACGTCCGTCTCAGCGCGCTCACGGCGCGAGTATCGCCGGCGGCATTATAAACTGCTCAAACATCGGCCGCTCAAACTTCGGCAAGCCGGGAGGAATAGTTCCGTTCGTGCAACGGAAGTCCCGTCTCGGATATTACGTTGTTTTCAAGTCGACAGGGAGTTTCCGCTCGCGCGGAGCGAGCGATATCGATAATGATATCCATTCGGATCCTAGTTTGTATTTTTAGCGTCGACTGCTAACTTCGGTCGACACGCGCTTCGTCGAGCAGCGGCTCACGCGACGACACGGCCGTCAATTTCCTAATTCAGTTCACGCGGCCTCGACTACGGCAGCTGCTGCATCTGCTTCCAGCACGGGCTGGAAAAATCTGTTCGAAAGATAACGTTCAGTAACGAACACGACAGGCAACTACGAGGTAGTTAGGTGCTACCTAGTGAGGCTACTACGTCACGGTTATCAGTCTGCCTCATAACGCTCCGTTACTACTCTTCGTACTTAATAGCGACCTAGTTTGCTTTACAACCGGCTTTAGTACCGGGTAGGTAGGTTACGTTTCCGCATTTGCCAGGAAGGAGCTCTTGATCCCCCCACGATCTTCTATTACCACTAACGCTAGCCGCTAGTTTCCCCGATGTAACGATCATGCTGAATTCTATCCGCGGTATTCGTCGTAAAGAAACGGCTATAGCGAGATTAGAGAAAGAGCCGCTTTCTCTCTCTCTCTCTGTCTCTCTCTCTCTCTCTCTCTCTCCCCCTCTCTCCCTCTCTCCCTCTCTTTCTCTCCTTGCGACATATCAATCGATGTATTATTTTTTTATTATTATTTAGTCGTATATTAGTCATATTATTCGACGTATTATTTCGACTTAACATACATTCTCCTCTCTCCTCAAAGCATATTTTTTTATGTATGCTCAAGCGTTCCATTGGCGTCGAGTGGTTTCCGTCAATTACGTTGCGTCGCGTTGCTGTTATCTCAGAAGCAAAATTACAGAAATTACTATTATCCTGTCATCGAAGTCTCTTTGATTCACCAGAGATTACCCGAATTTCAGTTTGTAACAATTTTATCGACTCACTGACACCAACACAAGCAAAGGCACACGAAGCGGGCGCGTATTTAACGATCGACATTATTTTTAATTCTTGTCTCTTCCGGCGACCAAATTTAATTAGATCGAGCCGTTCGGTTACGACTTCGATATCGAACTCTCGATGGTGTCAAAGAAAAGGCAAGAACATGCTGACGATAATTACGATCGCGCTATTCGCGCTTGTAAGCCGGTTCATCAATTATCGTCGATAAATTGTGTTCGGCGTAGCCGTTATCGGGGCACATTGCCGCCGTCTGTGCGAGTAAATATAGAGACGCGCAATATGCATCGCGACGACACGAAATCGCAGTGATTTATACGCCGTGATGCGTGTCGCATCATGTCGGAAACGCGTGTTATCAGTCTCAATTCCGCGCGATTAACGAACTTTCGCTCGAGTTCTGTTAATTACGAGCGAGCGTCAGCTTGCCAGCTTTGTACTCGTGTTTCGAGGCTCGGGAGACCGTCGGTCGTCTTCTTCAGATTGAATACACCACTTGAAATATCGTTATTAAGTCGGGCGAGTTGTCGCGGGACGAATGACATTCTGCAGATCTGGATTTCTAAATCCGCACGAGCGAGAAGGTACGCGCGTTAATTTACGCGGAGTAATTAATGTATTCGACGCCGCTCGTTGCATTTTAATAAAACTCGTCTAAACTTTTTCTACCTTTTAATCCCGTTAGCGCGTTTATCCGACTTCGTAATAAAGCGCTTACATTTACGACGGCTCTGCGAATCATTATTAATTATACAAGAAAGCAGCTGCTTCCTCCGTGCGCTCGCCGCACGACAGTTGCCGATCTAGAATTTCATATTAATTAATATAACAGACGCGTGGGATGCCGCCGTGCGCGTTATTATTAATCTCGATGCACGCCGACTCATCCCTCCCCCCTCCCTCCCCGTCGCAAACTGCTTTCGCATTATAATTTCGCTCGATGTGGAGTTCACGAGGAGCGCGCACATTATTTCGTAATGCATTTAAATTATTGCGGATGATAATAGCGAGGAGATTAAGCGGCGTTAGCTCGTAAAAAAGACAGCCAATAGCGAGTGCGAATGAGAATGTCGTCGCGTATTTGATGGAATATTGCGCGCAGTGTGGAGAATCCGGGCGATAAAACGCGACATTTCAAGATGAGCCAAAATGCGAATGCACTTTGCCAGTTGCGTAATGACCCAATCGCCGGCAGCAACGCAATGTGCTTCTTGATTACACCCGCTTCTCGCTCGCGCTCAAGCCGACAGAGCATAAATGTACTAATATCGTGAAACAACGACACGTGCAAACGATAACGGCAATATATCGTTCACCGGGGGTGGCTGTGTTCATCAGCGATTCCGACACTCGCGCATTTCGCATTCGCGTTGTTCGCTCTCGCGGAAAAAGCATCGAGAGGCGAACGAGCCTTTTTTCTCTCTCTCTCTCTCTCTCTCTCGCGCGCGCGCGCGCGTGCGCCCACCACGACGTCCTTCATAGCGCTCTCTCCTTATACTGCCGATGCGTCAAGCCGGTCGTGTTATAAATTTTAAAGAGCTTAATTCCGCGTAATTAGCAAAGTTTCTGGGTTGCCGTAGGGGCAAGGGAATGGCCGAAGGACGGGGGAGGGGCCGCAGGAAAGGACGAAGACGAAGAGGACCCTTCGAAACTTTTTAAGACCGAACTCCTCCAAGCGCGCCGACATTTTTCGGTCGGTCGTTATTTACTTTTTCACGAACCCGGCAGACAGTGGGTTGGCGGGGGGGAGGGAGGGGGGAGGGAGGGGGAGAGCGAGCGGCCGCCGCGAAATCGACGACATTTTGATTTATGGAGCGAAAATGGAAATTCAGCGTCAGGACACGGCGGGCCGGGGTCCGGAGTCCCGCGGGACTCCGAGACGCCTTTATCGCATAGCGGCGGCAATTTTTTCGATCTGCATCTCGATCATCGTCGTGCGCGTCGCGTAGGGGAACGATCGCGAGAGAGAGTGCTTTCTCGTGAGATTTATGACGGCGCGATCGCGAGCCGAAAAATGAAAACCGAAAATGCGCCGTGAAAGGGATCGATCGTCTCGAGAAGTACAAATCGACATCTCGCTGGAACCAGTCGTGTGCCGGCTGCATCGTCTCACAGCGAGATTCACTCAGCTTCGAGTCTCATTTTCTTTTCGTTTCTTTGCGTTTCATTTACACCGTAGGTCAATCTAGACGCGCGTGTCCGCGTGCTATTCAGCGTATCGTTTCGACCGTATCTCTCTTTGTTAGTGTTGCGATTCGCTGCGCTCTTAATTCTGCGTCTTGATCAAGTCTGCCGCAACGTCAGTCGTAACTCTTGCCGCAGTTATTTCGTTCGACGGATGATCGAAGTTCCTGCGCCAAGGACTCCCGGCGTTGGTGCAAGGAGTGTGAGAGGTTGATGCGCTATTTCAAGAAGCTATACTGATTACGCTTCGATCGCCAATGAGAGCTTATCTCGGCGACTGCCGCTAAAGATGGCATCTATATGTGTGTGTGTGTGTGTGTGTGTGTGTGTGTGTGTGTGTGTGTGTGTGTGTGTGTGTGTGTACGTACGTTTGTGTGCGCTGTTAGTAGCCGACCGCCCCTTCACCCTCTTGACCCGTCTCGCGGCTAAACCGCGCCAGGCTCGGCTAATAAGTTATTACGTCGTGAAAATAAGAGGAAAATTGCAAAGCGGTTTAGCCGTGAAAACGGTGTCAATTACCGTCGATATCGGTGATACCGGCAATGGCGGAGGAGGAGGTGTGTTTCGCGGCTTGTATCCTTCGCGCCGGGAAATGCTTTTACGACGCCGGCACAAAGGACGGCGCGGCGAGGGGGAGAAACACTTGGAGAATATTTCTAGGCGCTAATTTTCTAACGCTGTTACCGACCGAGATTGCAATTAGCAGGTGTGCGGGAGGGGGCGAGGAGGGGAAATTAATTTATCGCGTTCGTCGAGGGCGGAAACGGTGGGATGCAATCTGATGAGACGTAACGAGAGGGTAATTCGTTATACGTTGGTCGGGGGGTAATTTGTTACGTCGCTTTTCGCAGCTGAGTGATAACCGTCGCGGTGCGGCGATCGTGAAGTTTGAGGGGTGGACGTGAATGAATGACGAAGAGCTGATGTTTATCGACTTCGTGGCGGAAAACTGCCGACGGGAGTTGGGAACTCGTGTTCTTCAATGACTCAATCGCATTTAAATTCGCATTATGTCACAGCGCGGCTCTTAATTTAGCCTCATCGATCTCGTCGTCGTCGTCGTCGTCGTCTGTATTTTTGCTCGTATAATCGCGACGCGCAAACGTCAACAACGCACCCAATAGCGCCCAGTCGCGGCCATTTATTGCGGAACTCGCGAAACCGTGTCGCAGCGTGTTTACGCGGTCTAATAAATTTGCCGGGCTCCCAAAACTCCCCGAACTTCGAACTTTATGATAAAGCGCCAGTGTCACTTACCGGTAGGTGTACACGGAGTTCTTGCCGCCTCGACGAGGTCTTCGCGACTCCCGGGCGGCGCCTCCAGCATTGTCGCGCTGCCGGAAAATTTCTTTACGCACAGCAGGCTCAACGCTGTGGAAGTGAGAAGCAATTATTGCGAGTCTCGATCTGATAGCGGGCGAATCTAGAAACTGCGCGAGAGAGGAATCACTGCTACCTCGCGGAAAATTGCAAAGTAAATTTCAGCCGGCCGAGAGATAACTCGAAATTAAAAATGTTAGCCGCCGAAAAGAGAGGGAAGGAGAGACGAAAAAGAATCGAAGCAAATTCGCAGGAAGGAATTCTTAATTAAATGACTTGGCATAACTGCGGTATAATTAGGGCACGCTGTGCGGAGCTTGCTTAGCATTTTCAGGCGATGTAGTCCGCCCGGCATTCGATAGCTCTTTCCCAGGAAATTGGAGACGCCACATACATATTTATAGACGGCGCGGAGTCCTTCGGGAATTTGGCAAGCAATCGGAGCACCGTTCTAACCGTCTCGAGATAAAAAGGATCAGGAGCGCCTGACCTAACTTGTGTATATCGCTTCCATTCCCGATCTTATTCTATAGTTTTTGCCGCAATGCCGATGCGAGAGGGATCATGTAATATACGTACTAGGTGCGCAACTAAGTTTCCGGGTGTTTCACACATGGATGGCGCTAACGACACATGTAGTCGACATACATGTCTGAAGTTGGGTTTTTTTTTATAGCTTGGACATCTGTTAACAAATAACCAGTCGTAATACCAACACATATCGCAACGCAAAAATATTTTTTCTAACAACGAAGATGTCGGAGTTTCGTGCCAAATAAACAGCATTTGCGGGAAGCTTTGCTTTTCTGCTTTAACTTGAAAAAAGGTGCAGCTGAAGCACGTGGTTTGCTTGAGGAGGCCTACGGCGAACATGCACCATCGAAAACTACCTGTGAAGGTAGTTTAAGTAACGCCTTTACGAGGTTTAAACGAGGTTTAAACGCTTCAGAAGTGGCGATTTCGACACTGAGGACGGAAGGAGCGCTCCGGAAGACCAAAAACAAGCCGGAGGACGTCGATCTGCAAGTGTTATTGGATGAAGATGATACGCAAACACAAGATCAACTTGCGGAGCGGCATTAAACACGACTCGCCAAGGTATTTTCAAACGTTTACATGCCATGGGAAAAATTCAAAAGGAAGGAAAATGGGTGCCGCATGAGTTGACTGAGAGACAGATGGAAAATCGAAGAGCCACTTCGGAAATTTTGCTTTTGCGGCATGAAAGAAAGAGTTTCCTGCATCGAATTGTTACTGGCGGTGAGAAGTGGATATATTTCGAGAATTCCAAACGCAAAAAATCGTGGCTTTCATCTGGCGAAGCATCGACGGCACGGTCAAATCGCTTCGGAAAGAAGACAATGCTGTGCGTTTGGTGGGACCAGAAAGGAATCGTGTACTATGAGCTGCTGAAACCGGGCGAAACTGTCAATGGGCATCGCTGCCGATAACAGCTGATCAATTTGAACCATGCATTGCTCGAAAAACGGCCAGAATGGGACACGAGACACGAACGAGTGATATTGCAGCACGACCACGCTCCGTGCCATCGCACTTCCATCGTCCGGGACACCATGAAAACGCTGAAATGGGATCTGCTAGCGCACCCGCCGTATTCGCCAGACCTGGCCCCTTCCGATTATCACTTGTTCCGGTCGATGGCGCATGGCTTGGCTGGGCGACACTTGGCCAATTTCGAACAAGTGCAAAATTGGTTGGATGAATGGTTTCGGTCCAAAGACGCGTCGTTTTATCGTCGCGGTATTCATGTATTGCCAGAGAGATGGCAAAAATGTGTAGCTAACGAGGGACGATACTTCGAATAAACCATTTTTTGTATTTCTCTTGAAATTTTCCATTTTTCATTGATCGAAAGAGACCGGAAACTTAGTTGCGCACCTAGTACGATTGTGCGCCAGGCACACAAATTCGTCGTTCGCGAGGCTTACGAAGTTTCTCTCAACAACCGAGGACACCTTTCTTCAAAATTTCATCAGACGCTCGTGTTGTCTTAATGTTACACGTATCTGTATACTTTGCGTTAACGTTTATCGCGATGATTTCTTTTCACAAATATTTTACGATTTCTGCGATCTCGACTGCACCGCGATTAACTTCTGAAAGCAAACACATCACTTTAAAGTTCCGGAGATTCGTTCACCGATATACCGAAATTTGTCTATGCTTCACCGAGAACGCCTCGTCGGAATGTTTCCATTCGTTAAAACAAAAGTTCGTAAGAAGAAATTTATCAAAAGTTGGAAATTGAAGTTTCGGTGAACGGAACGATCACCGCTCTTTCCGTGCCCCATCCGTCATCCGACGCACCATGTGATGTGTACGTGAGATGAAATCCGAACGTTCATATACACAACGTTGCATTCGAGGTGATTCGAGAGCTGCACTACCCAAGAATTTTATTTATACTTTAGCCGAGAGCCCATGAATCTTCGCCATTTCGTCTAGAATGGTCTCCGGCCAAGCATGCAGTTTTGTGTTGAGATAAAAGCGCAACTTACATTCAAAAATAGGTCGGGGGAAAACATTTGAAAGCGCATATTTTGCGACAATCTAACAACGTTTTTAAACTGATGCAATATGGCATCGTTAAAGAATGATGTACAGAATGCTTTTCTTTCGTCAGAAATATAAACCTTCATTTGGTCAATTTAAAATATTCTTACTACGGCTATGATTCCTTTGTTTATCTAACGTTTCCAGTCTTGTATCGCATATACAAAGTCTAATAAACACGAAAGAGTATAAAAATAGCGAAATGAGTGAATGAATGAATTCATGTCAGAAGAAGAATAACCACGGAGATAAAGCACGAAAATGTAGAGTTGTCGATCCGTTCGTCTTTGTACTTTTCCCGCACGTAGCATCCGCACGTATCACGCGACCTGACGTGTCCATAGCTCAAGGGATAAGTTTCTAAATAATATTACAGCCGTAAATCAAGGCATGATTTATCGACTTACCCCGCTTTACGTCTCGCCACGTGTTCGTGATTTCGCCGAATCTGCCCAATCCGTTTGGTGTCCGTCCATATATTCCTCTCACATCGTTTCGATATTCGGTTTTCCTCGATCCTGCAGCAATAAAGCGTCACGGATACTTTTGTTATTATATATGAGGCTGATGTATAATATTAATAATAATAATAATAATAATAATAATAATAATAATAATAATGTAATATAATATTTTATTCGCCGGTACAATATATACGCCGTGTTTATATGTATAAATAATATATAAACTTATAAGTATTTCGTTCAAATAATATATAAACTTATAAATTCGAGATACGTGTACGCGAGCAATGATTACACATGCAAAAGAAAAGGCTTTTCTCTTCTAAATGTTAAGTCCGAGTAAACTGAGTAACTCATGTGGAGCAAAAGTTGCTTCTGTTCCCAAATACGCTTCATTTTTATCTCACTTTTTACGCGCGAATTGGCAACTGTTAATCAAACAGATCGATCGACGAATTGCCGTAACGTCAGAAGCCATTTCGTGCGTGAAACTTTATGGACGAGTGCGCAGCCAAATAATACATTTGCGGCGGACCATTTTCCAGGCGGGACATTTTTTTTCCTGCCCGTACGTCGAAACTTCATTTCATTCTACGAAATCTGCGGAGATTACATTCGCGTCCGCACCCAAACGCGACGCAATTTAACGACTACGTGTCTCACATGCGACAAATGCATAATGCGGCCGACCTGCATATGCATGAAGTCACAGAATATATATGCGCATATGCGCACCGTGATGTACGCGCCGCGGACCACAAGAGGGCAAACACGGGCAACGAGCAAATAACGGGCGCGCCGCAAAACGCTGGAGTTGCTTTGAAACGTTAGAATGTTGCGACTCGAGTTTTATTGCAGCCGCGGCCGGTGATGACAATATAAGAGACGCCCCTCGGCATCGTCGATCCCGCCGTCGACGTCGCGTGTTCGTTTCCCCACGTCATCGCGCACATCAGGCCAACCCAGAGAACCCAGCGCTAAATTCCCCGCACGATCAGATTTTCGTCGGTCGGACCCGCTAATCCACGCGAGAGAGAAACGTGTCAGGTCACGTAACAACGAACTTCCCGACTCGAGAACTCGTCGCGAGCAGCCGCTCTGCCGCGATCGTCGCGATTTCTATTTAACTTTATCGATGGACGTTACAGTGATCACCCCAATTACCGTCCCTGCAAATCAACCCGGCCGCTATTACGCTCCCCGTAATTACTTCATCGTGCTGGCGCACAGCGGCGCACCGGGGACGCGACTTTTACAGCGAGCGTTCTTCGCCGCCGCCGCCGCGGCGAATGAAACGCGGCCGACAGCCGTAGGTACTTTCCGCGATTGTCAGGCGCGAGTCGAGCACGCGCGAATAACGCGTCGGTGGGCGAAATTGCTCGTAAATTCCATGGGCCACGGGAATCTTTTATCTCTTAATGTGACTCGGTGCGCGCTGCCGCGCGCTCCTTGCGGTGTCTGCTACCGTTACCAGATAAGAGACGTTACCTGCCTGGCACCCTCCTTAATCTCCGCTTTTTCGCCGCGCTGCTCGCTCCGGTCGATTCCTTTAACGTGTCTCTCCCACGCTCTCGCAATTTCTCTCGCGGTTATTTCAAGCGCGCGCCATTCTCTCGACGGCAGAGAGAGAGAGAGAGAGAGAGAGAGAGAGAGAGAGAGCAACAGAGGAAGCAAGTGTTGCGTACGTTTCCGTCGCGCGCGTGTGAGTTCCGGTGGCCGGCAGCTTCGGTCGCGATAAAAGACGACAAAGTTGTCGGTCGGGGGAGGGCGGCGGGCGGAGGGATGAATAAGTGATGTGTTTTACGCTCGGCGAGCTCCGCGCGATATTCCGGCGCTTCAATCCGGCGCGCGCGAAGCAACAACTGCGACTTCAATTAGGACGAACGTGTTCTTCGGGACGTCAGCTGCGTGTTCTCCCGGGGGCATGCTGTAGTAACGTTAGCGTAATAATTGAGATTTCTCGGGAGGATCGCGCATCACGACCCAGAAGGGCAAAAACGCGGCGCGCGCCGCGACGAGCGCGAATTACGCTCCGCGCCTTCGAAAAACTCCGCGCCAATAACCGGCAAAATTATCGATCGGACGAAAATACCGTGCGCCCGGCGCAACATCGACATGGCATACGCCACGGTATCGAAAAAATTGCGCTCGCTCCCGTGAGGGACATATTTTTCAGGAATGACTATTGC
Source organism: Harpegnathos saltator (assembly GCF_003227715.2). NCBI lineage: Eukaryota > Metazoa > Arthropoda > Insecta > Hymenoptera > Formicidae > Harpegnathos > Harpegnathos saltator. The sequence goes on from NW_020229904.1 coordinate 245,704, forward strand.
TGCGCTACGCTCGGCCTTGCTCGCGTCGGCTCTTGTTTCTCCCGTCTATCTTCTCCCTCTTTCTCTCTCTCTCTCTCTCTCTCTCTCTCTCTCTCTCTCTTCCACGTTATTAACTAATTGTTATTGGTGCGGGGATAAATGTTCTTTTACAACAAATGGATCGCAGCAGGGTCCGGTAAAAATCATTTGGAAACTTCGGTAAACCGAAATTTCTCTTTCAGCCGTAATGGCTGTGGAAATTTCGCGCTCACGCGCGCGCGTCCCTTTTAGACATTTCTTCGTTAAATGCTTTATTTTTGCGACGGAATTATCGAAGCGCGCGGCGTGTAGCTCGAGGAAATTAATAATCGAGCAAAAATACCGATGTATATATGTTATCGGAAAGCAACGTCGTGAAAATTACGTGCCTGACACAATATGCACAGAATGGTGTCCCACCGGAGAAACGTCTCGTGAAAATGTTGAAAACGTATGCGTATTGTGCGCGTCTGTTGCGAAGCCGCGAAATAACTGCGAACTTGATTTCCCATTGGCGCTAAACCGTAAGCCGATATGACAGACAGGCCGCTGGGACATTCAAAGAGAATATTAATACTAATACTCAAATTCGCGCATTGCACTTTTAATTCCGGTAAGATTCGGTTGCAGAGATATACCAGATATGCAAAGAGAAATGATAATAAGACGGTGGAGGGGTGAAATTTCGCAAGAGTTAAAACACTCAAGTGCCGTGAGAAATGTCGGAAGATAAAACTGAAATCGGGAATAATCGTGACGCACGGGACACGCAAGAACGCTGTCGGAAACTTGATTATCAAGAGGCACGGTAGTGCCTATATTACGCGAAATTGCGAGTTGAAACGAGGTGAGATATTCATATCTCAGCAATGGCTAAACTGATCGAGGTTTCTTCAATTCCAATCGATTCGGCTTTAAAAAATAGAAAGAAAAGTGTCTTTGTATGTTTTGTGTACGTTGTCACTAAGTGTAGATATTTTTAAATAAAATCCAAATCACAGAAAATTTCGATTCAGTAAAAAAGTAAGAAACGTTAGATCGCAGAGGAGAGGGGATTTGTGCATCTCACTTTTCCGATACCAAAGGCCCGACACCAAGCGTGCTGAAGAAGCAGTGAGTGCGAGTGAGCAAGCGATAGACAATAAGAGAGAGAAGAATATTGCTAGAATACAGGAGTAGAAATGTGCGAGAAAGAGAGAGAGAGAGAGAGAGAGAGAGAAAAGCCAAGATTTTTAGCATTATATATTTTTTATTGCATTGTTATATTAACTAATTTATTGTAATAAGTAAAATAACCATAAAACTCAGTGTTCTAGTAAATAATGAAGACTGTTTTTCAAGTACCAGATTGTGTATCATTGGGAATTTTTGATACATTTATCTTCAGATTGCAAATCGCTCTCATTTGCAGAGTTGAGTAGAGTTTTTCAGTTGATGCTATTGTTTTGTTATATCATTTTTTTGTAGAACAGTTTTGTAGAGTTTTATTTATAGTATTCAATAGAAGAATTTATTGTTTGAGATATAAGTTTGACTTGTACAAACTTATTACTTGTATAACGAAAATAATAAATTATATTGCCCAAAGATACATGCTCATGCGGTACGATGCACAGTACTAAAAGTGTAAACATTGCCGTTTATATCATTTCTTTTGCAAAGTAGTGTCGTAGAGTTTTATTACAGTTATAAATTTTTACTTGTAAAATTTTATGTTACATATGTAACTTGAAAAGAAATTATTTGAAATTTTTAAAAATAACACAATACATGTTGCGCGTATACTTGGCGCCTCTTTTTACCTTTTTGTTTAAAAAGGTAAACTTTATACAACGTTACGGGCTCTCTGAGACGCGTCCGGTGGGACAAGGTCGCGCGATTTTGAAAACAACATGTATATAAGTACGCAACTGCCGCGACCGCTTCCATTATTGTTTACGCCGCGGCGTCGGACGGATCGGCAGATCGCCGCGCGTAATAATTTCCGAATTTTCACGCTCGATCACAGTATACGCGCGAGTGTAACATGTAATATTCGTGCATGTGTGTGCGTGCGTACGTGTGTGTATGTGTGCGTGACGATCCGGAGCATCTTAAGCAATAGCAGTGTTCCATGATGGTCTTTAAAGGTAAACTTTTATTGGTTAACTTGGTTAAGTTGAAGAAGCTAGATTGTAGTCTCGAGTCTTCGTATTCTTGATGCCGAGCGCATTTGTCGCTGTAATACTAATGAGAAAACTCGCTTTTTGTTACAGATCTGCTGGAGTTTGCGGCCACGCAATAGCTGCGGTTACCGGGACGCAGTTTCGACGGACGCCGATGCCGCACCGGAGGATCCGGTTCGGGCCGAGCAGAGTCGGCTTGAAGGTGAGGTTCACTGATCGTTTGTACATTTCTTCTTGATTCATTGCGATCGAAAACCGAGTGATTGGAATAAAAGCCGTTGAATTGCGATGGCAAAGGATCAATGTTTGTATCTGCGCGCGCGCGCTTCCGCGAACTGAACTCAACCTAACCTAACTTTTAACCTAACGGTTTAACTAACGAAACTATATTTTTTGTTACAGATCCGCAGCAGAACGCGGCTGACTCTGTCTGCTGTGTATCGGTGAGTCAGAGAAGAAAAGACATTTTTATGGTGATGGGTGTTTGCAATATCTCGAGAAAATCAATGCGATTTAATTATACTTTTTTTCACACATTGCTCGAAATAATCAGGAGATCGTGTCTTTCAATGATCGTATTACACAACAGAATCTTTAAGATATATAATATATATTTCTCTCTTTTATATTTACTCTGAATCATTAGACGATACAGATATAAATGCTTTAGTTTGTTATTATATTGAAATCAAGATATGGAATTATTTGCTGCGATTCAATCAATATAACTCCTGCTTCGAGTAGTGTGTAATGTTAAAATTTGATCAGAATTGCGCCATCGTACGTGAAATTCACCATTATTTATCTTATTTGGCTTGATAAATTTTGTGTCTATCGAGTTTATCAATTTTCTACGCGTACATTCTACATTTTTCACGCGTGTCAGAAGCGATAATATTTCATTTGAAATGACCGATAAATTTGGTACGCGCGTTTATTTACATTACAACTTAGTCCTTACGAAACAGAACGTGCGTTTCTTTCGAATTACCGTTCGCGAAACAAAACATTTTCGTTTTTTCTCCTGTCTAAACGTAATTTTCACTCGCGATTGATTCTACGTGAATCGCGTCTCACGTATACATTTTCGGAACGTTGCAATATCGTGTTTACTTCTTTTTGGGATAAAAATCTCATCTTTTGAACGCGACCATATATGTTTCTTTGTCTCGCCATTCTTTCTCCTTAAAATCCGATCGAAATTTATGAAAGAGAAAAGATAAAGAGACAGAAAAAGCGACAAAATATTATAAAAAAAGAAACTCGTCCTGTGGATGCTGAGAAGACTGGACATTGGACGGATGCAGAGTCACAGGAGTCAACGAAGGTCGGTGAGTGTGCAGATCAAACGCTCAGAAAGCGTCATATTTTATAATGCATGCTCATATATAAATCGCATTGGTTCTCGGTCAGAGATAACAAAAAATAATGCGCGATAATATGCGTCCATATCCAATTTAATATATCAAATTACGTGCGAAGAAAGAAGCGCGACATATTGTTATTTGGAATTCTCGTGAGGTTCTTGCGAGGTTCATTATTTTCAATGTTCACCCGAGCTGTGACATAGATAAACAACATTTTTTCCAATGTGCTATTTGGGGGGGGCACTTGTTCAACTTCTACCATTGATTGAAGAACAAGAGCTTCGTCTGCAGACTTTGAAATGCGTTTTATTTTGAAATGATTACCTGCGGGTGCCTTTCATTCGCGTTTCTTGATTTCACATCCTCTTTCAAATTTTCCTGTCCTAATATCATTGATTAAATAGACGGTGGTACGTCCGCTTAGTACGGGCGTCTACGAGATGATAGATATTACTGTAGCGCGATAAACTTCTAAAAAGTTCTGAAGCCGAAATGTATGGCTCGTCCGTGTGGTTGTGTATGTGTTCTTCTTACGTATGAATGTGTACGTGGGTTATGTGTACATGTGTGTGCTGCATGTGCTGAACCCGTCCCCAACCGTAAATTTCACCTTCGGTGACATTTCCTGTGCAGAGAATGACCTGGCAGAGAGGGGAGGGGGGATAGAACGGAGGATCGTCGACGATTAGCTAGCACTACTATCCCGCTAACGTTTACCGCTTTCTTCTGTTTACCGGCGGCCTAGTGCCTCGTTAACGGTGAAAAATCGTTTGGTTGTCGGTGACCGTATTAATTAGTTGTTACAGTTAATTATAGCGCATTTTCCGGGCAATATTAAAGTTGTTTTATCTGAAATTACTAGCGTTTTCCAACGCACCCACGGGTGATGTAAGACACCGTGAGAGGGAAAGAAACTAATAAAGATGTTACGGAGTCTTCGATAAGCGCGGAAATTGGCGCGAAAGGAAATCGATTGGTACTGCGGGCAAAAGAGAAATATGTTGGCCGAGTTGCACCGCGGTGGGAAACCACATATCCCCCTCCCCCCCCGTTGCCCCGCCATTCCCCGAACGTCGTCTTGACGCACCCCCTGTAATTCGGCGACGTATCGGGGCGTATTTATCCGGACGCCGTGAGATACGCGCGCACACCTGGAAGACGCGGCATGGGAAAAAGGACGGAGAAAGCTCGTGACCTCGAGGTACTGACGGGAATATAAAGCAGGCGGCGCTGTGCGGCGGAACGGTCTCATAAGCAGTCGTTTCTTTGTACATGTTTTTCTCCCTCGTCTACCCTCCACGCGTTAGATACCTTAAGGAACGGGAAATTCGCTCGGCGGAGGCGCCGTCACCGCCGCCGCCGCCGCCGCCGACGGATTTCGAGAGAGCGACGGATGCAAATTAAACGCTGCCGCGGACGTGAAGGGAATGGATGGTAGTCGTCGTGCGTGTAGGCAAAAGAAAAACTCCGGTGGTTTTTGCGGGGAAGGGACGAGTTGACTGGTGTCCGTTTAAATCTACGGGAGAAAGGAGAAGCCACGCGCGCGCGCGACTGAGGGACAGATAATTACCGGCGGATAATGAGGCGTGTACTATGGATGTTTTACGGCATGCGAGTAAATACAAAAGTAAATGAAGTGTAATACTTAACGTAGAGAGAACGCCGGGGGCCGCACGGAAAAAGATTAATGAACTTACTTGAGGAAGTTCTCCGGAGAATCAAAATGGTATAAGTGGCGCGCAAATTGTTTTTCAACTATTGAAAGTTTTTAACGTCATCGGGAGTTCCTCACGGTAATTGCTCCAAGCGGAATGAAAAATATTTTCGCACTTTGGCGGCGGACTTCATCATCGAGTATCTCCTTGTCGTTTAGCGATTAATTAACGTGATCGAAGAACTAATAAAGAGAGTTTACCGGATTACGCTTTACCTCTCCTTTAAATTCTGTTATTCCGGCGGAGGAAAAAATACTCGGGATTGAAATTTTTTCCGTAATATCCTTCGCCGACTAAGAGGTAATGAACCGTTTGACAAGTGTCGTAGCTCTTAGGGGGCGGCTAAAGTGCCGCTCGAAGGTAATTTCACAAAGGAAGGACGCCCTTGACGCCACTTCGTGTGTACAGTGCATCTTGGAGAGTAATTAATCATAGACCCTTGAGTTTGCCTATCGAGGACGACTAACAGGCTCCTCCGGAAATTAAAATATGGTTCGACAGCATTTCAGGGCCGAAACGGAAAGGGAAAGGGTGATTACTCAAATGGCCAAAAGTCGTAAAATCCGGTGAACGAGAAACGAAAATCGAGCCTTCGGCTCGACGATAAATTCGTAATGAAAAGGAAACGAACATGAAGTAATATTTGACGTTTAATTAGACTGTTAAATTAAATGTTTAATTAATTCTTACCTGCAGCTATTTTTCCGTTTGTACTTCAATCTGATCGACAAACACACACACCACCGCGAATTCGAATTTATAAAATCCCCATTAAAGTTTCTCGAGCTTTAACGTCGTTTTAAAGATGTCGACGGATTTACGCGGCACTACGCGGCGGAATGCTCCGGAACGGAAATTTATCAGCGCTCAATAGGATCGTTAATAGTTGAAATAGCGGGAACTTGGTGGCTGTACTACAGGTGATCCTGCCTTCGCGAGGGCATCCCAATTTATGAACATCCCGTATTATATTACAGAACAGCCATGTCGTAGGTAGGTGGTGTCGCGCGCACCTTTGCCCCACGTCCTCGTACCATCTCCCTGCAAAGGGATGATACGTTCTCGTCCTCGATTCCCGTACATCCCTCAACCAAATCACTGGTCGTAATTTAGGAAATAGAACGCTCTCTCGCCCGCGCGCCATTACTCGGGTTAGTAGTCAATTCGTCGTGTAAGCCCGACGATCGTGTAACACGCGCGGTGTTCTCGCGCTGCCGGGAAATGACGATCTATTTACGTTAACAAATTAATAAATTAACACGATACACCGCCTGCCTCCCCCCTTATCGCCTGCGAGTGATCGCGGCGTTTCGCGTCGCGCCGTCGTAACACTTCGCGCTGATCGGATGATTGCAACGTCAAAGGAACCGCCGCACCAAACAGAGTCGTCCATTGACGAAATCGCGCAATGATATTACAAAGGGAATATGCGAGTTATTTGGATAAGGACGCTACAACGTTTGCGCCGTTCCATCCACGGGCGGAGAGGATATTAGATTTCGCGATAAATACCGCTGCGGAAATTATACGCTAAATGCAATTCGAATTCATTACACGACCTCGCACTCGGCTGGAAACGTCGAAATTTGCATATGTCTCTTCGCAGGATTATTCGTCTCGTCACTGAACGCGTCGCGCAGTTGCTTGAGTGTCGGACGGCGTCGTGGGTCGAATTTACATTTTATTATCAGTCAGCTGGCCTCGCAACGGAGCGCATCCCCATCTTCATTTTTGTAGACTCGGATTCCGACGGCAAACACATCTCCGCCGACCGGTGGCGATTCTTCGTCGATCTGCCGCGCGCGCGCGCGAGTTTCGTTGAATATATCATATTATTATACAAGCGTTCCGCGTCGCTGCGCGGCATTGCTCGTTCCTATCAGAGGGATTCAATACGACTTGGAGGGACGCGACCTCGCGGTTGAATCAAAGTACAACAGAATCATTACGGCGCGGCGCGGCGCGGCGGGGGAGGACAAACTTGGCGGAAAGTTTTCAGCAGAAGCAATAACCGACGATTTTATGACGCGACGGCGCGGCATCGCGGCGCCTTCACAGACGCGGCGCGTACATTCAGACTCTCAACGCGCTGCTTCTTCTTTTTAAAGGCTTTTAAAGGTTTAATCAGGCGCGAGGAGCGGGGCAGCGTGGAAAGTCAACAAGTCCGAGATATTGCATTTTAGTCGGAGATTTTGTCAGATTCTTTACAGAGAATTAATTGATTATCAAATTGGAAAATAAGCCTCCTCTTCGTAGAAAGTGAGGAGGGTCGGAAGAGGAAGATTTCGGAATTTTGAGGGATTTTTGCACCTTCGCTGTGACAATGAAAGGACGCGCATCACGCATTGTTAATTTGTATTCGCGATCACGTGCATCGGTCAATCAACGGGCGGTGAATGCAATCGCGTGGAACGACCGGCGATAAAGTACGAATCTTACACACCAGCCACGTCTGATCCATTCCAGAAGACCTCTTTTTAAAGCCCCCCCGATAGGTCTCTTCTACGACGTTTGAGAGCTTCGGGAGCCGCTTATGTTTTCCCTGATGTAACCGGGGCCCGATTGAATGTGCGTCGAGGGGATGGGACTAATGGAATTGATGCACTCCGGAGCTCGCGGCCTCCGACCGCGTCGCTCGGTTACAACCCTCCCGTATCGCGTGTCGCTTTTATTTGTCGCCGAATGTTGCGGTAACTTCAGGTTCGCGCAAAGCGAGTATATCGTAACTAAAGGTGTCTTCATGACGACGTGGAACCTGCGATATGTGAAAGAGTCGTAGAATCTCGTCGGCTCGCAGACTCTTTGATTCCTATTAGTCGCGCAATGATACTTCACGTGTCGAGCGGTCCCTTCCTTTGTCGTTGCTTCTTCCGGAAGAAGATACAACCTTCGCGTGCGCTGTACAATTGCTCTTGACAGTATCGCGGCGCGGACGTCGACTCGGCACCGTCGCGCGGCACTCCTCTAATTAGATGAAATTGCTCAACTATTTAAGGTAACTCTCGATATTCCAGCTGCACAGTGCCGTCGTCTAAGATACGGTTTGACGATGTAACTCCGCGTGTAAAATTCAAAGCTGCTCGCTCTTTGTATACGCGGTGTGTACACCTCGCAGAAATGTCGAGGAGATGTATAGTATGGTATGCGCCTGTTCCAAACCAGGAAACTCGTCCCGTTATATCGACGCGGCGCAACGGCCGAGCATCTTGATCCCCTTATATCCGCAATCGTCACCCTGTGAGACGAGTCGTCGCCAAAAGTCTGATAAAGACGATCCATCCATCGCGTTGCGATGGAAACCTCCATGGAAGGCTCTCGTCTAACCGCACGGTGCGATATGCGCCGAGTCCTGCCGAAATAATAATACACGCGCTGCCTCGGGGAGTAATCGAATATCTCCCCCCGGATAATTCAGACTTGTACTCCCTTGGAGAGAAAGCAGGGAAATAACGAGCTCGTTAAGCGAACGTAAACCGTCGGCCCGAACTCCGATTAATTATACGACGCGCGCGGAGAGCGATCATTGCGCGAGTTGTTCGAGTGTGCCCGGGTGTGTGCGAGTTCTCGCGGAATCTCCTCAAGAGAGGAGTGGGATATTTTCCGCAACGTTTCGGGGCGCAACATCTGTCTTCGCGTAATCCGATTAGAAGTTGGCGCGCGGTCACGCACACGCGGGCGACGTTCCGCGCCCCCGGCAGGAATGCACGACGACACAGGACGGAGGGGGGGGGATTTGAACGAATACTAGTCATTGGCGACGGTAACGCTGATCTATCGGCGGATTAGGGAGTCCGACGGCGCCGTTGGGACAGGATTTTCCTTCCCTCCGACGACGGGAGTCTCCTTCGCCCAGGCCGCGCGCCAAGGAAATTCTTCCTCGCGGCGGCGACGGCGTCGTAAAAGTCGCGCCAATTCGGGAAATGGTCCGCCGCGATGACTGACTTCCAACTACATCCGCGCTCACATCCGGAAATCGGCCTCGCCTTTCGATTCGCCGTGGCTTACCACGTGGAAACTTTCTTTTTTTACGCTGTCGTTAGCCTACTTTGTACCGTCGCGTAGCGAGTGTGCAGCAACAATTAAGCCGTGCAACGGGGAACCTCGCCTCGGCTGTCTGACAATGGCGGCTGACGATTGATTGGGACGCGGGTAATCAACATGCCGCGAAATGCCGCGAAATTACGATACGTTATTATGGGATTGTTTACTGTATAAAGCTTACGGTATAAATGAAAGAGTCGAGGTCTTTCTTCGGGGAATACGTTGCTTCACGTTTGGCCCACACCACAGGGCGCGCCTGTCGTTCTGGAGTCAAGAATACGGGAATGCGTGATTTATCGCGCGCGTCTTTTGTCCAACTGATAAACGGTGGCTGGATCTTCGCGGCTGGTTCGAATAATGGAGTACGCGCATTGTGGCGAGCACAATGACGACCTCTCGCCCGACATCTCGAAAACGTGTCTTTGGCAGTTCACGACACGACCGCGGAGCAACGACGGCGTTCTCAAATGGTGCGCGCGGTAGTGCACACCCATAATGGCTCGGACATGTTTAATAATTGTAACGCGTCGTATCGATTCGCGCGGAGTTTCGCCGTAACGCGCCGATAGTAAACTGGAGAACTCGCGGACTGGAAACTCACCGCCGGGGAATGTGGGTTAACGATCGTGTTGGGAAATATGCGAGAAGAAAGGCGGCGTAAATGCGCGGGCCTCGGTAGCGTGTTGGGTAGCTCGCGTAGAATAGAATAAATCGGCCGAACGGTGCTGAAATGCTGCAAAAAGTGTGTGACCAAAGTGTCGAAGTGATCGGACGAGCGGCCGCCGATTCGGCGAACGAGCTCTCGCCCTTTTCGTCGAATCGCGCGGAAATTGCCAAGTTGGCGCAGCCGCCGCGGGCGTGGAACGTGCGCGGCAGCGTATTACTGATAGACTGGATTATCTCATTTGCGAGGATCCACGAGGATACTGAGCGAAACAATAGTGCCGCGCGCAGCGGAGTAACCGTAAATTCCGCTTATATCTGGCTGACGTAAAGCCGCTCTTCGTCCTTCGTCTTGCGAGCTCTGCCCCTTCGGCGTCGGCGTCGGCGTCGGCTTACGTTACGTTCCCTGTGCACGCATCCAGCCATCTCTGTCTCGATTTCCCTTATATTCCTTTTTCTTCTCGGGGCACTCTCGGATGAGCACAAAGGGACTCCGAGATAACTCGACGTTGCATCGCATCGCATTGCTTTTGAAATATCGCGTCTGCCGCGCGCGTCTACGTACGGCCGCCGCCGGTAAGTGAAATCGCGCGTTCCCAAGCGAAAATTGCTGCGTCGTGCGAGAATATTTATCATTTGTGAGCTCTGACGGCTTAATTTTTCAGTCTACCGTTGGATTATCGCTCGACAAGGAATCGCTCGACGAGATATGCATGCAGGCCATGTCGAAGAGGCTAGTTTTATAGGAGGAGTGAGAGAGAGAGAGAGAGAGAGAGTGAGAGAGAGGGGGCGGGGGGAGAGAAAGAAACGAGAAAGAAAGGCAGAGAGGAAGTAAATCCTAATATTACGCAAACCTCGTGACTCGCGATGAACGATTTGTGTGACGCGTAAGTACGAGATATAACACGAGTACCGCGAGGAAGAGGAGGAGGAGGAGTCGGAGAAACGCGTTAACTTCGCTCTCTCGAGTCTCAAAGGTGTATTTTATCTCGACATTTCAATTTCATGGGATTTTCGTTGAAAATTTACTTCCCTCCCGGTAACGTGCCAGCGAAAATCATCGTAGATGAATGCGAATTGTATATCCGATGCGTCGCAATTGCAGATGTTTGTAAACGTCAGAATTGCAGCCGACAGAAGTTTTCCGCGCGGAAACTTTTCGCTCGAGAGGATACTTGGGCGAAGTTTTGTGTAGCGACGGAAATGCATCGGTGGAAGTGCTGCAGAATTTATGCAGTCTCGACAATGTGACCCGATGCTATCCTCGTAAAGATCGTCCTCGTAACTTCACCCCTGACGTTTTCTCTCGCCTCCCTCGCGCTTTCTCCCTCTCGCTCCCTCTCGGCCCCCCCCCCCCCTCGAACCCCCATGCGTTCGTCTCGTCGTCGTGCGTAACGATGGACTGGAAAAAACCGCGCTCGCGCGTGCGATTGGCAGAAGATCGATTAGAACGGCCGCATAAGTACCACTCTTGGGAAATTACAGGAATTCCTGACGGCAAAATTGAATTCGACTCTGCCTCTGATGAGCGCCGGGGTTTTACGTAAAAAGTCGACAACAATATCACTGGGAGATCTCGCGGGACAACGACAGCGAGCGGTACTGATGTGGCAAGGCTGAGATCGATCTCGGCGCGAGTCGTCGTCGACTTGGCATGAAATCTCCGCTTAAGCCTGCGACCCCCGCGGATCGTCGCGGTTATTATTTCCACGGCGGTTGAATAAACAACGTGAGAAACGAACGAATAAATATCGCTGGCCGGACAACACCGGGAGCTGCCGCTGCTGGCAATTGCCGTTCGCGTCAGCTGTCGCTAATTTTCCAATATCTGCGGTTTTAACTACGGTTTTGAATGGTACACAGCTGCTTCTCGTCACCGTCAATCCGTCCCGCCGCCGCGCCGCGCGCGAATTTGTTTACGCCACTGTGAAACCGCGTGACTCTTCGTGCTTTCCATTTAACGCACTCGTCGATGCCTGAAATCGGGACGCGCGCATGCTGAACAGAACTCCGACGTAGGTTGCATAAAGCATATGCAGGGACAGGGCTGCGTGTTATTGCCGGACCACTCGCATCTCATTCGGTTCACGTCGAACTTTCCTCCCCGCCGCGTTGCGGCTTACATTCGTGTGTAATATTGGCGCGATATTTCGCATGTAACTGGCAGCCTCAATTGAAATGGCGGTTTTTCAGTTGGAAAACCATATCGCGTAATAAACGTGTGAATTGTTAAAATGTCCATTACGAAATAACGCAGCTTTTGAAGAGAGGGAGAGAGAGAGAGAGAGAGAGACGTTTCTCAGTTACAAACAACAGTTTTCAAGTTAACGAAAAAGATGTTGCTCCCTGGTTATTTTTTTTTTCTTTTTCTCGTATTCCTCGTATTTTTGCCGCTGGTATGAAACTGTGATCCGAATCATTTATCAGAATCTACCCGATATATTCGACGTCTTTTCTCTTGGGAATCGTGAAATTTTGCGGCCCCGTGCGCAAATAGTGGCGCCGCTTTCTTCACGGCTGTATCCTCGCATCTTGGCGATTGCCTTGGGAAAAGTCCCTTCCATTTGTTATTAATTCTGCAATTCCCAGATTAGGACGGCTCACTTTTAGCTCCGAGAATCTCGGCCCCAACTCCCAGTCCCTCCATCATGGCCGCGTTCTCATCGCGTCCGCGGAAATCTGTTTATCCGAGTCACCGCGGCGCGCGCTTGGCACACTCACTCGGCTTTCCCCAAGTTTGCTCGGGCTAAGCTGCCAAATTGGCCGTCATTACTCATGCGTGAACCGCGAAAATACAGTGAGGACGAACAATAACGGAGAAGGAATGCTCGAGGACAGGAAAGACAGAGAAATTGGGCGGCAGACAGGCTAAAAAGGTTTCAGCATCGTCGCACTCGACGTTGAAATATCGTGAAATCGTGTTCACGGTTTACAATTGTGTTTTATCGAGATTTTATGGTAAGTGTACGTGTACAAGTGCGTTCGTCATTTTCGATATGTATAAATGATTCCTTTCGTCCCTTTCTCTTTCTTCCCCTGCCATCGACCCGACGATTCAGTTGGAATAAAAGAACCGCGTCAAACACACATCGCGCCGTTTGTAACTTTCGAGACACCCGCCGTGAGAGACGCAATAATTCCTCGCATCGCCGATCGAGCAATGGCAGTAGTGAAAAAAATGTCAGTCACGGAAGAAAATACAGCTCGTTCCGTATTTCGTAACGGAATGCGAGAGTGCACGACGACACGTCGGATATGTGTTTGTGAGAACGAGAAACATGCACTTTTACGTTACTGCAATGCGTCATTTCGACTGGTCGGCGGTTTACCGCGTCCGTCCTTTCTTCACGCCCTACGCAGCTGCCTCGTAATTTCGAGTAAACGTTCCCGGAAATGCCTCTCCTCTCCCTCTTGGCTCTTCCCAGAGGCATCTCGCCGCAGAGGGTTAGTGCAACTTTTCGCGTTTGGTCGTATATTCCCCTTGGCAAGTTACTTCCGCAACTTTTATTAAGATGTTAAAGCAACCTTTATTAATGCCGCAGATCTGTATTGCGCACGTACGTAGCCGAGTAGTATTACAAAGTACCACGTATGAAAGAGGAAAACACGTGCAGTGGTAAAAGCGCGCAATGAGAGCAGACGGTGTAAGTAGAAAGTGCCGTAACGGTCTCGGCCGACCTCTCAGTAGTAATGTCCGTTGATAATCAGACGGCTTGCGCTCCTCCTCCTCCTTCTTCTCCTCCTTTTCCGAGAGAGAGAGAGAGAGAGAGAGAGAGAGATTTTTGCTTTTATTCATAAAGATGGAGAAATTGATGAAAAGTATTGCTTTGCAATTATATACGCTGTCTGTATTATTTACTACCGTTCGAGCAAAACGCGCGAGTCCCGCGTTATGCGAGTTCCGCGTCGGGAGATAAAATCCAAGCATACATAAAACATCGGGCGCGGATTTTCTTTTCTCTCTTTCTTTTTCTTTCCGTTTTTTACGACATCGCTTCTCGTCGACACGTGTCTCGTCGTGCGTATCCTCCGCGGCGTATTCACCGAACGAGACCTTTCACCCGCTGAAATGTTTACGCGTCTGGATGCGTATTCAAATGTCATGCTCACTCGCGCGCCAGGACGCTCGACGCTCTCTCGACGGCTCTAACAAGTTCGGCGAGGAATCGGTCCATTCGGTGAACTTGACGTCTGAGCAGTTAATATTTTTTCTGCACCCCCCTTGGGCGTGAACTTTTAATAAGACCGTGCATCCGCCGCGCGGCCCGAGTCTATATTATTTCGCGGAGATACCCGCGCAAGAATACCGTCGGGTATTCTCTCACTCTCTCCCTCTCGAATATAAGCAACGGAAAATGTACTACCTCCGTAGACCGGTATGAGAAGCAGCTGAAACAACAAAAGCGCGATTACGAAAAGGAACGCCATAGCGTATAGAGTCACTTAAAGCGAACCTAATAACGCGCGGCTTGGAAAATTTCGGGATACATGGCTGGAATATACGGGTGCAGCTTTTCCCAGCGAGATACTTTTCGAGTAAATACACCTTATGTAACACGCAAGCTGTCTTTTATCCGTTGACCGTGTTTCAACCAATTGGAAGGCCGAGCGAACAAAATATCGAAATGCACAATTTTACATTGTAAAAATTCTCGTCTTTCTATCTTCGCGTCTTAGGTTTTCTTTCATTCATCCTTTTATATTCCTTTGATAATACGCTTTGTATCTTCCATGTTCGTATATTATCAATAAGGATCGTTTAATATGCATATATATGTATATATATTCTTTTTTAACAATTTGCAAATATAATAAGATTCTTTCCTTGCCGAGAATTCGTCGTGGAAAGCGCGACGTCTGAAGTGAAATATCAAGGTACAGAAAACTTCGCAGCTTAATTCGCGCGCGTATCGTATGCGCTGAAGTGAGAGGAAAAAAGCGACGCTCCACAGCTGACGTAGTAACAATAACGTGGTTATTACATAGCGCGTCCTCGGACGATCAGACAAAAACGAAAAACTACGGAGGAGAAAAGTTCCTTCTCCCCTTGCCGTTGGCGGCAAAACGCGAAACTTTATTATCGGGTCGGTATCGCGCTGGAAGAGGGAAGGCAGGACGTACCCGCTGCACCGCGAAAGTACGCGTCGTCGTCGTTTTGTTTCCAGCGTTCCGCGGGATCGCGGGAAAGTTTACTCTGGGAGTTAAGGACACCGTCGTGTATGCATACACAGAACGGCTCGATGAAAAGCTAATACGACGCGCGATCTCGCCGCGGCATCGGAAATATGGTACGTCGACTGCGCGCGAAACGCGAGAATTCGCCGTCGCGCTTACAACGAAACGCCGCGCGCGCGCACGGTCTTCAAGACTCAGCCTCGTTAATTGTATTCGCGCGAAGATAAATCTCCGAGAAATCTAACGAGAAACCCGACTTTGCTCGACGCGCGTCGCCGCCGCGCCGTGCGAGGGGTTGCATTAACATGATGAAGCGGTTGTTCTCCGCAGGCGTGAATCATGGGAGGGAGCATGCCGAAAAGATAGGGACGTTATCGCGGCAGGAGTCGAATACGGATAACGTTAGAAGGGAGGGGGAGGGGGAGGGGAGAGAGAAAGAAAGAAGCTGAAAGCTCTCGTGTGTATGCGCGCGTCGAGGGAGAGAGAGAGAGAGAGAGAGAGAGAGACCAGGGTTGTTGCCGAGGCGCGAGTGCGGAAGCGTGAAGTTAAGATTTATGACCCTCGCATCGATATCGATGTAGGAAGCTACAAATCAGTTATCATCAGATCTCTCTGTCCCCCTCGTATACCCCCGCGTATCCCGTCTCCGACGCGACACTCGAGCTCGAGTGTCTCGCACGCCTGACATTGGACCGCGCGCGAGATTTATAATTCATCAACGCCGCGCGTCACGAAAAGTATGGTCCTTCAGATATATTTTATTTAAAATAGTTGCTCGCCCCTCCGGGACATTTTCCTCCGCTCCTCGGCTCCGTCGATTCTCGAGCGTAATAATTACCTAATACCGTCGCTGCAAAGGGACAGCATCGCGCGTGGAATTCTCAAGACGTGATTTCGCGGAGAGCGACACTCGCTTCGAAGCAACGCGGTGCAAGAGGAATAATACGCGCGGAGCCGAGGGGGTCAATATGACGACGGTGCCGTTTCTCCGGCATCTATCGTGCTTCACAATGGTTTATGTGCTGTCACGTCACTCGACGCAGCACTACGTTATTGCGCGCGCGGCTGTGTCACACGAATCCGCGCATCGTATGCGCGAGCCTATACGAACACAGGCAAACGAACACAGAGAGACAGTCGCGCGGCTGTGAATGTTGCACTGCGTGTGTGCATCGCGATGCAGCTGCGAGGGCGACGCAAACGGATGCGCCACAGTCGCGGGATAACTTGACCGTCCTTCCTCTTGTTTCTTTTCCGCGAGACATTTTCTTGGAGGTTTCATCTGTCTCTCCCTCTTAACCTCTCTCTCTCTCTCTCTCTCTCTCTCTCTCTCTCTCTCTCTCTCTCTCTCTCTCTCTCTCTCGGAAAAAAAGATCGCCACACATTTGCCGACAATTTTACGCCAAATCATCTTCAGATAGGAGCGCATTCCTTCGAGCTTTATTCGCGTGAAATTGAATTTTTCTATTAAATCAAAGAGACGAGAGCCGTTTCTCTCTTTTTCTTTCTGTCTCTTCCTTACTCTCGTCAGAACGTGTCATCGGGATCATCGTAAATAACGTGGAGTATTTTCCACGGCATTGCACTGCTGTAAAAGAAGTCTCTCATAAAAGCAGTAACGCATCGTTGCGCCGCGTTTCAGTTAATGTATCTTGGCTTAGCCTCATCTGAAACCAGTGACAGCCACATCGAAGAGTTCAGAACGTCGGATGATAATATTCCCGGATTTTCTCTCTCTCTCTCTCTCTCTCTCTCTCTCTCTCTCCTTTTCTTCTCTCCCCCTTTCTCTCTCCTTTTATCTATCTATCTCTCCGTCGGTTAGAATATACGCTGGGAAAATAATATAACGGACGAACTTTCTGCAGGCGGGTAACTTTTTATATTCATGATGGATAGCTAAACGAATATCACTTCGTTATTTTGTAGAGCAGAAATATCCGCGAGACGCTACACACGACGGCGAAGGTAAAATAAAGTGCAAAATTCTCTCCCGTCATGTACGAGCGACGTGAAATAATTACAAGCGAATGAAAAATTCACGAGCAGTCGATCGCGTAAGAGCCGGAAAATGTTGTTTCGACGGCGGTTAAATGTTTCAATAAATGTCGTTTTCGTGAAATTTGCATGTCGCTTAATGCCGTCCCCGTAAACAAACGGAAATTCTGATTTTCAAGCTGGGAGAAGCGAACCGTACATGTTGAAACGACCGGCGGTTAATTCGATCCGAGGCAGTAGTGCACGAGGGGACGTTCAATGCGTAGTAATCGGCAATTAGACGCGAAGTCGCCGAAAGGAACAAAACGCTGAATGAGAAACGCCAGCTATTGGTCGAGTCGATGGATTTCATTGGAAAGAAAAGTGAAAAAGAAAGATAATATAGAAAACGACAGCGGAACTTTACTTTAGTGGAAGAAAATAAAAAACGGGGGGGGGGAAATAAAATATTTTTGATAAAATTATTTGGTTTATATTTTTTTCCGTCACGAAATTCATCAGCACTCACTCCACCCCTCTCTCTCTCTCTCTCTCTCTTTCTTTTGTTTTTCCGTCGCGAGCATGGGGGCTACGAAACGGACCGACGAAGAACGGCTTGGCAAATCGATTTGGGTTATGGCGCCGGGCCCGGCAAACGACGGGCCTCGTGGCGGCGGAACGTGGCAGGTTAACGATTTCTGGGCGAATTTGCCCTGGAAAGCCACACGCGGTGCGCGGGAGCGCCGGCTTAAAACCTATCGGGTTACTCGCCGTGTTAAAGCCGCGTTTTAGCTGCAGCGCGCGTACGGCCGCGCGAAAGCGCCCGCTAATGAAACGCACAATTAACTGTTATCGCCGTCGCGCGCATCCTGGAACTTCGCTAATCGAATTTTCGTGCGATTACGTGCATTTTCCCGTTCAATGCGAAACGCGCATTAACTCTTTCCCGTAAGCAAATTGCGCAATTGGCCCCCCTAGCGTCGTCACGACCGATCAATCGCACTGGCGATTGACATTCGATAGACGCTGATTAATTGAAATTAACCTGACGCAGCCCGACTATGGAGGGCGCATTTGTGTAATAATTGAATCGCGACTGCTTTGCGGGGCGCGGCTAAGCCGCAACGTCGCTGCAAATCCATTGTAGCAAACGTGCGAATTGTAAAGGGACGAAGGGATTGCCTCGCTCCACGCGATGTCCTTGTAACTTTCAGTTTTAAATATCGTGAAATTGTCCTGTTGTACAGTCGGGTGTTATTAGTATCCGCTATTTGAATACAACGAAAATATATTCAAGTGGCGAAATATATACAAAAATAAATACATATGTGTGTGTGCAATTTGCGAGATGACAATTACTCGTCGGAACATACACGCACTTGGAGATATTGCCTCGATGCTATTATATAATTTTGAGGAAATTATCTCGTTCTCCAAACTTCGACATTTTGATTTCTCGAGAAAATGCGCGCGCTCGCCTCTCGTCAGTCGCGTTTTCCACTTGAAGCGATAACGAGCTCGCGATGGCTCACGAGCACTGATGCGCGACGCTCATGTCACAAATTCCCAAATGGAGATTCCACGGAGTGAACGGGGTCATTAGCGGGCTTGACGAAAAGTCGTTTACACGCGGATATCTGTTCGCGCAAGAAACGGTCGAAGGCAGGCGCGTCTATTCACGCGGAGTCGAGCCGATCTGCAAATGGAACGTGAATGCGAGCTCCGCTGAATGGTAAGCGGTGTAACGGCAGTGAAATGAGTTTAAAGCAGTAGCTGACGGAGACGTCGATTTACTTTGCGCGCGACGAGCAATTTGACGAAGTGCGCCATAAAGAGAAGTGCCCGGAGTTTGAGGAAAGGCATGAGGGGAGTCATTTTGATAATAGCGACCCCCGCGACATCGGATATCATTGTCGAGATCGAGTCTATTCTTACACCTACACACACACACACACACACTCTCTCTCTCTCTCTCTCTCTCTCTCTATTTCTCGATAGAATGGCGAAAGTATTTCAGTAGCCGGCAGTGCTACGCTGTGATTTCGAGGCGAAGGACCGACCCTTCCATTTCTGAGATATCGCGTTTCCTCGTTTATACCACTTGATTACAGCTTAATAACATAGATTATTCCCCGCTTTTTCGCGCGATTAATTCAGTCGACGATGAATCGCGACGCGCTCGCGTTTGTCGTGAAGGCCATAAGATTTTTACAAGACGTCCCCGATTACAAAGTAAATATTTGCAAATATGTTCGCCTCTGGAAACCCAAGCGAGAAACAAGTCGATTCTTTTTCTCCCCTTCCCCACACTTTGCACTCACGAAGATTTGAGGCTCGACGAGCGATAACGCGATCTGCGGAACGAAACGGTGGAAGATGACAGGGATCGAAGGCAAATAATGGCTCTTAATGAATAAACCGCTTGCGAGCTTGATTATTCTAACGGACGTAGCGGCGGCATAATCTCAGATTGATCCGCATTCTGAAGCTCTCAAGCGCCACTTTAATACGTACACTCCGGCGCATATTGATTACAGTCGCTTAACAATGGATGCGTCCGCTGGCAGTCGCTGTTCCATTTATGCCAATTTCCCCGAAGCGGTTCCAAGCTGCTTCGTTACTGCTCATTGAGTGTGTTCCAGCAATCTTATTAGTCGAACCTTAGTCGGGACGCGCGCGCATCGGAGGACCGAGAGACTGGAACGCGCTCTGATAATTCTATGTGGCTTTCACAGCGCAGATATCTCGCTCTCTCTTCTCGCATTCACCTCGCGTCCGCGTCCGCGTCCGCGATCTCGCACAATTGCCGCGATATTCGACATTTCGAAGACTTGAACCTTTGTACTTGTTCTCTTTTATTTTGCTCTCTTCTTTTCCCGCGCGCACAAATTTCAAATATACTCGTGCATGCTCACAGTGGAAGCAATGGCGTTGTAAAGCGCGGAGTCGTTAACATAAAAAACACAGGAAACGGAAGATTTATATCGTAATTTTCTTTTTTTTTTCTTTTCCTTTCCGCGTCGGGTTCCTCGCGCGAGCGCGTTTAATAAAAAGGCAAAAGGAGGCAATGGACGATTCATTTCGGCCGGCGCGTGAAAAATTACGCAACTTCGCGACACGTGAGCAGGGAACGGCGAAATATTTTTGCAAAACACGAAGGCAAAACTCTCTCTCTCTCTCTCTCTCTCTCTCTCTCTCTTGTGGCAGAGGCGGAGCGAGAGGGAGAGGGAGGGAGGAAGGGCAGAACGAGCGCGAGGGACTCGCGTGCGACCTATTTTTCCCCGGGGACGTTATTCGAATTTTTTACAACAACGATACAACCTCGGAGCCGTTTGCGGCCGCTTAAATACGTGACTTCGTGCCGCGAATAACTGATCCCGCGTAGAAGCAGAGGAGTAAAATGTTCCCGGGCGAGAGAGAGAGAGAGAGAGAGAGAGAGAGAGAGAGAGAGAGAGAGAGGGAGAGAGAGAGAACGACGGGGTCGGTACGTCAGGTGGCGTGACGCCACTCTCGGAACTAATTTCGACCCTCCGGACCCTCACCGGATCCTATCCATCCCCCGGATTTGCGGACGGATAAAAAAATAAGAATGACTCACTCCGCCGCGGCGATGTGACGTCGGGAGAAGGGGAGGGAGGAGCTTTCATACGCCAGAGGTGGATTATATTAAGGCTCGCTTCAGCGTCGCCAGACTTTGAATCTCTACTTACCGAGGAAAAAAAAATTGGCGGCCGCTTCAACAGCACTCGTCTCACTCGACGAAAGAATCGGCCTCGTACGTGAGACGGCCTCGCGAGTCGACAATCGCGAAAAAGTCGCGGGAGGATTTCAAGTGGCGCGCCCGCGACGATACGC
Organism: Harpegnathos saltator; assembly: GCF_003227715.2. Taxonomy (NCBI): domain Eukaryota; kingdom Metazoa; phylum Arthropoda; class Insecta; order Hymenoptera; family Formicidae; genus Harpegnathos; species Harpegnathos saltator. The sequence continues at coordinate 266,677 of NW_020229904.1, forward strand.
GATTGTTGTTATACGCTTTAATTCAGTCGCGACTCTCGTTTCCACGAGCGGCGAGGCGGTGGGGCGTCTGACAGTTTCTGCTCGTTTCTGCAAAATAGCCTGCGCGATAATGACCACACACATACACACACACACACACACACACACATGTTCGGATACGGGAATTATCCTCGATACGGCGGCGCGTATTCTCGGGACTTTTTACAGAGAATAGTAGTTTTTATCATCACGGGAACGGGCGGCGCGGCAAGGTGATACACGGGGATTCTAATCACTCGCGATAAAGGAGCTTACGCGCGCTTAGTCCTATATAAAATTACGAACAGAACGATAAAAGGACCCGCCGCGGCTCAGATTTTCGAGTGTCGCGGAAGGATTACGCTGTAATCCACTCGGCAGTCGAGGATTTTCGCTTATCGTTCCGCGGGAAAGAAAAAGAAGGAGGAGGAAGAAAGAAGGTCTCCCCGCGGCTCACGTGACGGGAACACATGATTGCGGAGGCCTACGGTAAAAATTGCGGTATTAACATTTACACACTCGCACGCGGATCTGCTACCTTTGCACCCCCGAATCCCTCGAGCCCCGAAATCCCATCGTATCTGTCCAGGGGAGACATTCATCGCGATAGGCTCCATGCGATGAAACCCATATAAGAGTGGGAGGGAGAGAGAGAGAGAGAGAGAGAGAGGCAAACGCGCGCGGCGGACTCAGCACTAATTTGACGTGCGTGCGTGCGTGCGTGCGTGCATGTGTGTGTGCGTGCGTGCGCGCGACCATTCTAGCCGGCGTGCAACATCCGCCTACGCAAGCACGGATCCACACTTGCGGCAATCCAAATAGTTAACCGCCGGCAGTCGGGGGTAGCTCTATTGATTTGGCGGCCCCGAGGTGACATAACGCGGTTTTGCAAATTCTGATGCAGTTCCGAAGTGTGAAGCGCGCGCCGTACGGCGAAGCGGCCCGCGTGACAACTGCCGGCCGTCGAGGGGTAACTCGACCGGAGGAAATCGACCGGAATGGAACCTACGTTAGTCCGGAAAAGCAAATTTCTCATTTCCGTGTGAGACTTCTTGTCTCACCGCCGCGCCGCGCCGCGCCGCGCGGCGGTAGTATTGTAGTTTGAGCGGTGGTAGTAGTTTTAGCAGCAGCGGCTACTTCCGCCGTGCTGCTCGACGTTGCTTCCGCAACACCGCTACTATTATTATTGCTACTGCCGCTGTGTGTGATCTCAGAATTACGACCGAATGTTAGGAATTAAACGGACGGAAACACACAGTCTCTCTCGCCTCCTTTGTCCACACGGAGGATAAAATATTCACTCCCCGGTGCTGGCGGGCAACGACTTCAAAGGAAACCGGGTTAAGTGGCTCTGCGATTTTATGCCGTACACTTTTATGCTTTTGAATGTCCGACGTGTGTCGCTGCGATCGCCCACACGCACACTCACACACGTCTTCACACATCCACACGCATTATCAGCGCGTTATCAGCGCGCGCGTGATGACAGAAACCTTCAGCAGGTAGTGTCGCGAGTCGAAGAGAAAATTATAATCTGGACACGTCGCTCCGATGCTTTGCGAGGACGTGAAGTCCTCTTACGAAAGCTGCGCGAATAATTGCTTCGTCGACGCGTCGGCGCCACGGCAACGTTTCACTTTTACGTCGCCGCGGAGCCCGCCGAAATTCAACGGCCGCGCAACTTTGCTCATACGCTCGTTGAATAAAAAGGAACGGCCTCGGGGGGATGGCCCAGACCCAAGAGAAATTATGCGGAGTACCGACGGTTTGGCGACTAATAAGCGCGCAAAATTTAGCCGTCGTTGCCGGACCGGCTGGAAAAGGCGCAAGAAATTGGCCGTATATTTAATTTCACCGAGCGAATAATAACTGCGTGCGGGCCCGCAACTTCACAGCTTTAATTTCGCCCGCGGAGTATTCACGGAATATTCACATTCGCGAGGAGTCGAGGCGCAAAGTGTTGCTCGAGTTGCCGGATGCCGGATGCCGGCCGGCCGGCCGACCGATGTCGATCGAACTTTCATCGGGATCAATTTATCGCCGACTCTGTGCCCTTCATTTCATTTCTCATCTGGCGAACGAGATTTCCTCTGTCGCCGGGCTGGCCGCTGCACATTGTTCGCGTCGGCGCAAACTTTTGTTTGCATTCACGTCAGGGAAATCAATATTGTCGAAGTTCAATCTGGCTAATAATAATAGCATCGAAGTCGAGTTTGAGCGCACTGCGCGCAACTTGGAAGCTTAGTTGAATTAAACTTTGATGATAATCCAACGAGCGGCGCACTGCAGCAACAGTCAACCTTTAACCTTTGGCCAACGGCGGTAATACCCGGGTTTAAACAACAAACGAAATGTCTTGCCAGCGCGCGACCGCCCGCTAATGACACGGATTTTAATACAATGGAAATTTTACGCTTTACGCGCGCCGCGTTCTCTCCGCGCTTCTCTCCTCCTCCTCCTCCTCCTCTTTCGCCCATATCCCACCGTCCGGGGATTTCATATCGAAAAAGATTTCATCCAATTTTGTAGATCAGCCTCAGTCTGCCGTCTCTACTATCATGGAGAAATATTCTCTCAGATAAAGAATTATCCTCGCGAACGCGCTCAGGTCGACCGTTACTTGATGCTTGATCCGAGAATTCGATATCGCACGCTTTCTTGACGTCTTACCTTACGATTTCGAGATTCGTCCACACATCGACTCAACCGCGCACATACACGCGCATATACGAGCGCGACGACGGTAAACGTTATATTTTATGCACGACGCGATCAAAAGCAGAAGGTAAGAAGGTACACGCCGTAATCTCCGGGAAATTTGCATCGGTTTCTCCGCGGCTTAATTCCGCTTAAATCCGACGTCGCCTTGCAGCGAAAACGCATATGCCCGGTTTCACGCTCACTGACGCGGGACTTAATTAAACAAACAGATAAATAGAGCAAACATAACCCGACGCGCGCGTTCAATCTCGAAGGATTAATTTATCTTTCGATGCACACACAGCTGCCGGCCTGTCCGTAGCCGGAATGAGCGGCGCTTTTTTCGCTTTTATTATTTTTGCGTTTGTAATCCGTCATTTTCACCGTCGGTCAAAACGCGCACGTTTCACGCACGCACCGCGTTATATATATATATATATATTCGCACTGCTATCGATCGGGGCTCGCACGACATGAGGTGCCGTTATCGCGCGCGCTTGACACGACGCTATCAGTATCGTACACGATCGTTGCGATGCGCGAATGTTGCTTTAGTTGCAGCAGCCACTTTGCGGCGTTATTGACGTCGGAGCGGATCTCTAATCGCTGCTTGAGTTTCATACGCCGTGCATACAATGGACGCTCCGCTACACGCAGAGCCGTTTTCATTTCTGATACGAGCGCCTTAAGCTACACGGATACGCAGCCCGTGCAGTTTGATTCGCCGCTGCTCGGCCCGATGGCATACGCGCCATTCCAATTCAAATAAAGTTTGTATTATATGCGAGCTTCAGTTCTCTCTTTCTCTCTCTCTCTCTCTCTCTCTCTCTCTCTCTCTCTCTCTCTCGTCCTCTTCCTCTTCCTCTATCATATTATCAGATAGTTTGACGACTGAGCGAAATTGCATAGACCGCTTCTCACAGATCGCATCATCGTGAGTGGAAAGCTGCTTACGTGAAAAATTCGCTGTGAGATGAAAAGTATCTGTGTGAGACACAGCGAGAGCGAAGCGTGTATGTATGCAGAGGTTGCAATTTTCGTGGAGAGGAATATCGTTATGTAAGATAAAAGGGATTACAGTCCTATCTCAATAATAAAATTACCACGTGCTTCGCAAAAAGTACTTTATAAAAAGCGAGGAGAAAACGCGTACGTGCACGTAGTGTCGCGGCGATGTTAAAATTAACGTAACGTGACGCGCGTAGATCTCTCAGGGCTGTCGAATGTATATGAAGAGTTTGACATTTTATCGATCACAGACGCGAACGCGTCGGAATTTCTTTCCTCGCCGCGTCTCTCTTGGTCGCTCGCGAATGGACGGCCTGCAATTCCGGGGCTGCCTCGCGGGTCGTGCTCATCTTCGGCTGCGCAAAGCCTACGTGTTATGAAAACGCTTTATTAAAGTCTGAGTTAAATCGTAGCGCGAATCCAGTTATTGCCGCGAGAACACGTATGGGCGTAGTATAAGAAGCGGGCCGCGCTATAATCCATTCCTGACGCCGTCTCTGCGGCGATGTCGAGCATAAAATTTCTTTACGGGATCGTAAACGTGGCGTCGAGAACGTAATCAGTGTCTCCGCGACCTCGTGGAGACGACGCGGGGACTATTAATGGCCGAGTATTCGCGAGTATTCGCTGGAAACATATTTTTGCATTGTGCTATTCGGAGCATTCATTGACCGATTCGAAATTTTACCGCGGCAAGAAATTGTTCCCCGCGGAGGCGGCGAATCGCCGCGAAAGTGATTCGCTCCAGAAGCTTATCGACATGTTTGCGCTTTATCGCCGCGAGTCCGGAAAAGTCGGCGGTCTCCGGGAATATCTGGCACATTTTGCAACGGCTTGTCGTAACGGGTCGTCGAAAAAACACTCTTAACATCGCGCTTCCATTTCCCTTTTCTTCTTTTTTCTTTTTTGCGTGCGAGAGCCGCGCTTAATAAATCCCTTTAATGCCAGACGCGATTCCTGACGTCGCGCTTCTCCTTCACCGCCGTAGGGATCTAGCGGCGGTGAAGGAGATTCAGTCTGGTCCTCACATCGAGGAGACGTGCGGAAATCCAACTTTCAATAAGCCGGCAAGACCTTATTAGGTGCTTCTATCCTGCTCGCAAAGCCATTCAATTTACCGGGAGAGATTTTCGCCCCGCCGCGCCGCGGAGAGGGATAGGATGGAAGAAAACCGGAGAGACGAGTAGCAGACGAATGAGAAAGAAAGAAGCGCGCGACAATGCGATGACCGACACGTGCGGGAGAGATTGCCGCGGAGATTTGGATATTTGCGAATTTTATTCCCTGAGCGCTTTCCATCATCTCGCTCGGCGATGATTCGCGAAAAATCGGTAGACACGGCCGCGTAAAGCGCCGGTATCTCCCTCCTCCTCTCCCTTACGACGTGAGCTGATTGGAGGAGGTTGGCGCATGATGTACGACGTTATTTCAATACGAGCGCGAATGTCCTTGGAAGTTCTCGACGAGAAACATCGAAGATGTTCAATTTTCCTGCGTTGTGTCCCGCCTCTGTATTTATTCAGGGCTTGGGAAAGCTCTTCGATGTTTTAGCTGTATTTCTTACAAAACGGTAACAGCAACAAAACAACAGACGCCATGTTTGACCAGAGTTAGTTGCCGTAGTTAGCCGCTGATTCCGCTGATCAGCGAGATCATCGATGATCCGACAAGTCTCTACTGTACCGTCCTATAAATATACAACCTCCGTTTGAATCTCTGAAATTCCGAAAATCGGGGAGATGTGTGCGGTTGAAAGTTGGAAAACTCTACTTTCTCGCGTTTCTCTGCGCTTTCAGCGGCAACAGGGAGAAGATCTTTGTGCCGCGGAAAGACACAGACGACAATCAACGAAATCGCGCGTAATCGAGCCAAGTGTACACCGAATCGCCGTCGCGAGTGTGAGGCGTGGGACGGGGGGGGGGAGGTAACAGCAACAGCATTTCCTCATAAGAAAATACAATCACGGAGGGAAATAAAAGGGGTCGAAGAAAACGAGCGAAGGCGACGCGCGTATACGCGCACGCGGCGGGAGACGGAAAGAGAAAGAGAGGATTTGCGGATTCTATTTGCGCGCTGGGCGGCGTATCGCGTATACTGAAAATATCAGAGCCCCGGGCCCCGTTTACGTGTGTATGCGTGACGCATACGCACACGCGCACGCCCGCGCGATTGTTGTACGGCAGGCGGAAAAGCAATTTCCACCCGACGGCTATGCTGAATATGTCCACCATTCGAGCTACTTTCCTCTCGGCCGTTCAGGGCTCTCTCGCGCCGCCGCCGCCGCCGTTGTCCCTCCGCGTCCTGAATAAACGCCCAAGGCGCATAAACATTGCGAGGAATCGCGAAAATTAATTACATCTCCGAGGCAGGCACGCTAATTAAACTACCGACAATGAACATACTCGGAGGAAACGAAGTATCTGACTCATTGTCGTTTTTCGACGCGCGAATTGCGTCCTGTGAATGCGTTAATTGCATTCTGCGAACGCCGCGCGATTGCAATTTCTCACGGCTTATAATTAAAACCGTCGCACTCGCTGCTCGTATTTGTAGCCGATACAAAAAGAGGGAAAAGAAGACACGAGAAAAAAGAGAGGCAGCAGCAGGTTGCGTCGGGGTAAAAAAAAAAAAACGTGTCAATATCCAAAGGGAATGATATTAATTTACACGCGGAGATGTTGATTGATGACGCTTCGGGGAGGATGAGGAGGAGGGTGCGTTCGAATGAAAGTCATGAATGTTTGGCGCGACGCGACGCTCATAATTCAGCAGCTATTAATTAGCGCGATTTCGACATGGCGCGCGATCCAGTCGATATCACGTACTCGTGAATTGAGAGTGCGACCGGAGACACGACGTCTATCGCGGTGCTGAACGCTCAACGATGCGAACGGAAACGATAAAGTTTTGCCTCGACGAGAGGGAAAGGAAGCGCGGGGGGAGGGGGGGGCTACGGATCCGCGCTCGTAAAGGTATCACGATCGCGGCGAATTAGCGACGTAAGCGAAGGTAATTAAGCCACGGTAAACACCGGGTCTAAATATCGACGCGTTCGCGGCACTTTCTTCGTACGCGAGCTTGCTCCGATTATTCTTTGGTTCTCCGCAATGCCCATCAGTTTTACCCGGCGACTCGACGCGCGGCTAATTAAATTAAATTTACCGCGGTCTATCGGGAATTAACCGCCCCTGAGCTCCTGAGGGAACGTTGCATCGCGCATTTGGTCATTGCGATGTTTTATATTTCAACAGACGGGAAATGCGAGATAAAACAATGCGCCACATGTGCGTAAAGCGAGACGAACGAACAAACGAACGCATGCACTCTCTTTTTTCAGCTTTGTATAGTCCCTCTCTCTCTCTCTCTCTCTCTCTCTCTTTCTCTCTCTCTCTTTCTCTCTCTCTTTCTCTCTCTCTCTCTCTCTCTCTCTCTCTCTCTCTCTCTCCCCCTTCTGTTTCCGTCTCTGCTGGCCTCTTTGCGAGAGAATTTCCCGCGGAATAACAGCCAACCACGGTCCACGCTCGAAGAATAAATTTGAACGGCGGGGTTACCGTTCCCTCGGCTGGGCGAGCTACTTTCGTAAAATAAAGAGAGCTCCATTTAGCCGTTTTCGCGAAAATACAAGCGATTGAATTAAATTCTCTCGCGCTCGCGTGGACGTCATTACTCGTGGCAGTCATTCGCTGAATTTCCCGGAGAACCGACGCTCTCGATCAGAGTCAGTCAGAGAGTCGAAACGAAACTCGACTGCTCTTCTCTCTCTCTCTCTCTCTCTCTCTCTCTCTCTCTCTCTCGATCTCTCTCTCTCTCTCTCTCTCTCTCTCTCTGCGTGTAAGCGAATGAGTAACCGAGTACGTCGTGGATTCAATGAACTAGACGCACCGCGGACCGCGATAGGGACTGCCGCGTTCTCTCTCGGCCTTTGCTGCTCCTCTCTGAAGGAACACGCGAAGCCGGTCGCAGGCGGGGATGAACGTGAATAACGAAATAACGTACGTACACTGATAGAAAAATTAATAATTGAATTAACTATAATCTGACTATATTTTACAGTTAATTTTGGCGTCAACCATATTTTTGTAGTTGGTGAAACTTGCAAAATATAGTAGAATAAACACAAATATATATAGTCAATGATTGTCTTAAATAATTGTGTAGTTACTTTTATCACATATACGCTAATATATGTAATTTCTCATTCACAAATATAGTGAGATTTAATATTCATATAATTACATCTGTCATCATTTAGCAAATATTCTGATAATATTGACTATATGAAAGAGTTACTTTACCTACCATTTTATATTTGTGTCTATACAATAATTTTAGTTTAACTTACTATAATTCTTGGTAAAAATATTATATGGTTGGTTGTATTATATATAATATCGTAATTATTACCGATATTGTGGTAATACTTACTATAAATATGATATTTCGGACTGTAATTTAATTACTATATCATTATAATTCCAAATATCATATACTTTTCTCTCAGTGTATGCGTGCATACGCAACGCGTCGCGGAATTAAATCACCAACATCCGGTCGTTCCATCCGGCGGCGAATTCGCGAGAACAGCGAGATGGCTGAAACGACACCACGGAGGAATAAATGCGTTTACGATACCCCCCCCCCCTTTTTCCGCTCTTTTTCGCCTTGCCTCTCGTTCGCAATCCTCGCGATCGCGCAGTGAAAATCGGCGATTCGTTCGAGAGAGCGCGCGCGCGCACTCTCCTCTATACCCTTCCGCGGAAATGTATCTATTCTCTTTGAACGCAGCCGCGGGGGCAAAGGTACGTGCCGCGTTGGCTTAGCCGCTAACACTGAAGCATCGTCGGCTGCTTCTTATGAAAACGATAACGTCTCACGAGTGCATTCGAGGATTCTGCCTGCTTCGGCGGCGGCGGGATGTCGCGCGTAATCAAGATTAAGCCCAAAGTCCCTCTTGCGGAGAATGTGTTGCGCCAATGGTCTCGCCAGACTCACCCTTTCCCAGGATTTTTAACTGCCTCTCGACCTCCTTCAACTCGCACGTGTGCGGAATTGGCGTTTCGGCAAAGAGATGATCGAACGTGGCTCGAGGGTCGTCGTCGTCGGACGGCACGGTTTCCGCGAGAGCTCGCTGAACGATCGGTATTATCGTTGGGCATTATGTCGTTAGTAATGACGTTAGGTATGTTATCGTTGGGGGATGGCGGGATTTCAATAGCCTGACGTCTCCACGCCAGGGGAAAGAATATCGGATATGTCGAAGAATGATATCGTATCGTGGACAAATATTCGATGTACCTGCAGCACTTCTGTGTCGTCCATCGTGCGCGTGGAAGACGTATGAAGGCTGCGTAAGAGGGAGTCGAGATCATAACCAGCGTCAGTCTCACCTCTCTCTTGAGAACCATTTCTCAGGTATGCTTGAGGCGACGATTGATCATTGTACCGTGCGGCTTCAACCGGTTCATCCGTCACCACGTAAATTCTGTGCAAATTTCATGTTTAAATGTGAGAACGCGCGGCGCGCGCGTGACATTCTTGTGTAAACATTTCTTTTTGCTTTTCCGTTGAGGCGCAACAGCTTCCTCAGAAAATGGCAAAAATGGGGGAAATGTAGCCCGCTGAAAATAATTAAAACTGACGCTTCTTTCGCTGAAAAGTTGTCCAATTATAACTCGACATTCGCTTAAACTGCGCTTTTGTGATGTACACTGGTCAGTGCTCCGCTTTGAGCTTTGGAAACCTCCCCCGCCCCTCGCTCGCTCTCCTCCTTCTCGACTTTAACTGTGTGGATATTATTAAAGTAGGATTTACCTCGGTGTATACATCAGATCGAGCCCTCCTTTCAGGCTTATGAAACTGTAAATGGGCATGTATTCTTGCTCGGTGATCCGCCAATAAATTCTGAATGGTTGCTCGCAACATATAGTCTCGATCTGTGTTAGTGTATCGTTTCATTTAGAGGTTAAATAAAGCGCGGGGAAACAATTCCGAGATAATTGGAGGAAGATCGACACGTTTTCACGGTATACAGAAATATATCTAAAAATTTGTCACAATGACAAGCCCGTCGGCATGAATACAAAGCAGGGATGTATTAATTTTTTTCAATATGAAAGATCGCGGCTTTTACCGCCATTTTCGCCATTGAAATAAAGTAATAGGACGTTTTATACATGCAAGTGACGTGGGATTTGTCGTTGCTCCTATTGAATGCGCGCGATGCAGGTGAATATCAATTTTGCATTTTGCGCGCGTACTTTTTGATTATCGACTGAATGATATATATCGGCTCACGTTTGCGTGCTCACGTCGGCTCGCGTGGAAAATTTTTCATTTTACACCGCGTGGTTTCGTAAAATAATTCCGTCGCATTAGAAAAATTCTTAACATTGCAGAATCGACGATAAAACTTGATAAAATGAAATCCCGTGATTTGATTAGACTTAAGTGAACGCATCCCATTAGTATGCATGATCGCATTACGATTATACGGCAAATATTTATTCGAGTTACATGAGAGAGTGAAACACATTTTCCTAACGGATATTTTGCATCATTTCGCAGACCTATTATACACGCGTATTTCTCGTCATTTACACTGGCCGTTTTTATATTATACTGCGTAATATAATGCCTGTTACAAAGCACGGACAATATTTCATTATTATCGTGAATATATTTGAATAAAATAGGGAAATCATAATCGTATGCGATATCGTAAAAGATCTTTTTAGTTAAAGCTTGAAGCATAAATGATATTTAAGTGATACGATATAAAATATTAATGATATAAAATATAATAGGTTAATATGATACTCCGAATAGAATTCTTCAAAAGATTGTTCAACTTTCATTAATCTAATTATGATTAATTATTAAGAAAATATCTCGCGATGTGGGTAATTATCGAATAGCGATTGCATCTACTACGTTGGTAGATAGTTCGTAAATTTCAGGGAAATATCCGTTCTTCAAGGTTATCGCTGCCCTCGTGATTAACAAACTCGGGTTTCCCACAAGGGTTATTTGAAGTTCCAAGGGCGATCGTGATGCCATAACTTTGTTACAACTGCTTTACAAACTTAGCACACTATAAAGAGATACTATTTTTTTGTAACTTTATCATATAATATTACAGATAATTTTAATGCATATACATGAGCGGAAGTATTAAATTCATATAGAACTGAAACACTCGGAAATTAGAGGAAAATCGATTTTACGAAACCGATTGAAAATTTGCGAGTAATTTCACATCGTCGGAAAATTAATTATGCATGTGTGTCGAAATGATCGTTACCATAATCGCGAAACGTTGCGAGAAACTTATAATTTACGGAAACAATTGTCGAAAATACGGCATCTCTTAACTTATAGTCACGGCTTTTCCCTGTGACACGAATTTCGCCAGTTTTGAAAAACTACACACCCCTTAATTTCTACAGCGAGGCTATAAAAAACTTTCTAACAGCTGCAGCTTTTATAACACAATTACATCCGTCTCTCTTTCTCGCGGAGTTTTCTTCCCCTGTTGCTCAGAAAAATAAAATTCTCGCGATTTCCGTTGTTTTACTCGATTATTGCGTCGTAGAAATTATCGTAATATCCATTTTGACCGTAATTATTGATTACGTATAATAACGTCGACTGACTGAGAAGATTGTCACAGGCAGCAATCCTGATTGTCGTGTTCCACAAATGTCTCGAGCAATGCTCATTTTCGATTCTATCCGTTAACGTTACGACGATTCCGGATCATGACAGCTCCCTCGGTGCGAGAACTTCCAAATTGCGGTCGCGTGCCGCTAATATCGCAAAGAATCCCCAGAACTCTTACGGAACTTGGCGACATTGAGAGATTAAAATTCGCATAGTTATCGGCGATATAATTCCAGAATTTCGTTCCTCCCATTCGCGCTGAACCGATGAATATTCCACAAGAGATATTTTAATTCGTCAGACGAAATTAATACTCGTCCGAAGAAGTTGTGTCTATCCTTTATATTCAACTCGATTAACTCTTGCCTCTCGTTTCCACATTTGCCCACGTTCTGCTTTCTTTTATTCGGTGTACTCTCTTATTATCTGTTATTTTCCTTCCACTCCGTGTCTTCTAATTTATCCGCTTGTTAGTTTTTCGTTGTTGCGTATTTCTCCTCTCCCTCCGTGCTTCCTTTTTATCTGCTTAATTAAGTTTGCCGTTGTTGCGTTTCATTATTCCGTCTTATTTCGTCCAAATTTTTATTTCTGCTCTGTTCCTATTTATTCCTTCATTTTTAACATTTCTCTCTCTCTCTCTCTCTCTCTCTTCTCTCTCTCTCTCTCTCTCTCTCTCTCTCTCTCTCTCTCTCTATCTATTTATCTTGTTGTTTTGCTTCCCAGCCTCCCTCGCTGTTTTTCTTCAGATTATTTTTTTGCTTTCACGTATGATTTTACCTCAGACGAGCTGAAATTTCATTCTGAGAACAAAATGGGTGAATATCATCGATTCTCATGCAACGTCCTTTCGATGTCGAGATGGTGCACGTCCATTGGTTGGCTTCAGGGACTCTCTCGCCTGGTTTAAATTCAGTTACGCATTTTTCGCATTTTCTTTCAACCGCTCATACCTCGAAATCCTGTCTAGGGACGCGAAGTATTGTAGACTCGTGGACGGGACCATTTATTTCGCGTAATGGATTTGAAAGGACGATGAGAAACTCACACATAACCTGCCTCTCGCTCGTCCCGTCACCGATGTCACAGAACGCTGCGTTCGGTATTTATAATTTCACGGAGCACGGAATTCGACTGACGAATCATCGTGTATGTCGAGGTCCCTCCGAGGAAACGCGCGATGCTCGGAGCAGGTGCGATCCTTCACAAGAAGAAGGTGGAGAGCAATTTTCCATTATAACATTTCCGACTCGCGCGATCCTGCGGATTCTTCAGAGCGCTAAAATCGCGATGCATTGAGGCGCGAAAAACAAAGAGAGAGAAAGAGAGAGAGAGAGAGAAAGTATCATGCGTATTTTAAATTACAATGCCCAGAGTGCCTCGGCTCACAGATGGTAAACGCCGCCTGCGAGCATCGCAGCTCAATGACACGTGTTGATCTACGCGCAGCGTTGAATACGATCGCGATACTCGATATTTGCGATCTGTCGGATCGAAGGAAGCGCTTCGGGAAAGACTTCCGGTAGCGCGTCATCGGGAGGCTTCGAAGGGGCTGGTCTGATGAATATATTTCGAGGTTCGGGGTCAGACGCAAGCAACCCCTTTCACGAGTGCCTCGCCATACATATTCGAGTAGCGTTCTTGCGGCTTGATCCACCCGAAAGCGGTCGTCTTTGTAATGGAAATATCTGCCGGCGTTGCCGCCGCGCTTTCCCGACGCGGAATCGCGCCGCGGCGAGTTCCTCGACTCCTCACGAGATTCTCGCGAGACGTAAACATTCGTCTCGGAGGTGGATGCTGGATAGGCAGAAAAATGGCCGGACGTGCTCCTGTAGAATTCAAATAACGCTCTGCGGCAGCTCGTGCGGCAGGACGAGAGGCCAGGGGCACATCCTTGGGCGAAGTGTTGATTCATCGAAGCGACTCGTTACGGAGAACACCAGAAATGACTTGAGTCCCGTGGGAAAATCCCCGTCGGAAGTCGCCGATCTAATCGGAGATCAGTCGCGACTAATCGGTAGCGCTGCCTCGAAGAGCCGGCGGTCGAATTCGTAGCGAAGGATACACACCGCGCATGGACTTTTATCGTTAACAGAAAAGGTCGTTACGGCAGGGGAAGGGGAGAAACGGCTCGACAAACATTTTTATCTGCTGTGTAAAACAACAGAGAGAGAGAGAGAGAGAGAGCGAGATCCGCTCTTCGTTTCGTCCGTTTCGTGCGATTCCCCATGTGCACGGAAATAGTCGCGCGGACATTTCAGATATCCGTTCGACAAACATTCCAAGTCTTATTGGTCTCGCTATCCCTGCGGGATGCGAACGGGTGCAGTCAACCGAGGATATCGCATGATTGCGCTGTGACGCGTAGAATGTCTGTCATACCCGTCTGGACGTCAATCCAGTTATCAGGACAAAGGTTTGTCCACCACCCACATAACGATATCGCTTTTATCTCATTCGTGTCCGCACTCGACGCGCTTCTGTTTGACTGGTTTTCGAGCCACCTTGCGCTGCAGAGACGCAACCTCCTCGCGTTCGATTGCTAACCCGCTTGGGTCTTCCTTGGGAGTATCCGAATTCGTCCCTATGTATATTTAGGTGACAATGGCTGCGCATTCAGCGGAAGCCGCTTTGCAACTGTTGCACAATTCGCGAATCCGATCGGTATGTGCTCCTGGAACCTGAGACCTGAGAGAGAGAGAGAGAGAGAGAGAGAGAGAGAGAGAGAGAGAGAGCACACACCGTTGAAATTCACGAATTTTACGCCACTCGTTCGTTAGCACTCGACTCGTTGCACCACGCAAAATATCGAAGTCGAAGAACGGTAAAATCCTTCAACGGCCCGTAGATCTTAATTAATTCCCGTTATTCGACTTGTCGCGCATTGCCAGTTGTTTAACGTCACCGGCAGACCTGCCGTTCTACGGAGAAGGCATTTTGAAGAAGTGCCGCGGAAACGTCTCTCGATTATGCAAGCGGGCTCTCTCTCTTTCTTCCCCTCCCTCCCTCGCTCCTTCTCTCTCTCTCTCTCTCTCTCTCTCTCTCTCTCTCTCTCTCTCTCTCTCTCGATGCCGGAATTACCGCGACACTTTTGCGCGAGAAGGGAGCGTCCGTGTCTTTTCGACAATGAACAAACCGAAGAACGGTCGAGATTTCCGGGCGCCTGGTACCTTAATTGCGCTCGCAGCAAATATTTGCATTTGAAGGGGTCTTCGCTTGCCTGCATAATGTTTGACACAGGTGTACGCGCGCGAGCAAGCGAACCGGTTCCGGCCGGTGGGAACCGGTGTAAGTGCCACAAGAGGGTGCTCCTTGCACGGCCGTGTATGCCCGTAATACACACGTAGCGTATAGCTACACGATGATCTACTCGGAACTCAAACATGTGCGCACTCGTTTAAACAATGTGTGTGTGTGTGTGTGTGTGTGTGTGCAGGAACGCGCGAGTGCTAGCCGACCGCGGAACTTGGCCGCCGCTTTCGCGTCCACGCGATGAAGCGCGTGGCTGTGGATTTTTCCACTTATCGTGAACAGCGAGAGAGCTTTTCGAGAGAGAAGGAGTAGGAGAGCGAAAGAGGGAGGGAGGGAGGGAGGGAGGGAGGGAGGGAAAGAGAAAATGGTCGGTTAAATGAATGAATCTAACCGCTATTAAACGTAATTCCTCCCGCGATTCACATTCGAGGAACGGAATCGTTCTGTCGTTAATACCGCTAATTTCCGTCTGGTTCTCCTCCTCGGCTTGCGTTATCGAAGAATTACCGTTCTACGTTCATTATATTAATTTACAGGCCGAATCGCGCGTCGCACGGCTCATGATTAATGAATCAATTATCCGGCGATTGCGAATGAATCCGCGATCGATAAACCATCGCGTGTGATTTGTTGGACATCGATACGCTCCGATTGTAGGGCTGTAGGGCTGATAACGGGCGATGTGTGTGTGTGTGAGAGTGCATAGAATTGGAAGCTCTGTCATCGAATGACGCGCGGCAGACGGGATTAATGTGTTTGCAATTTCGTTGAGCGCGAGCACGCCAACGTCCGTCGGGCCGCTTTTTTGCCGGGAGGCTCTTCTCTCCGCGAGATACGTCCCTCGCGATGGAATTGCGATTTCGCACGTTACACGAAACTAAGTGAAACTGGAGCATTCGCGAGTCGACTGTAAACTACGATTAAAGTTCGAAACGCCCGCCGTGTGCCGCACGGACGTTATCAGTAGCTCCATTCGTAACGGCCTGCACCTCCTCCCTCCGTCCTACATTCGTCAGTGATAAAACGTGCCCATATTATTCTCTATATCGCCGCTATCTCGCGAAGACAAGCTATTATGCTTCTCGAGAAATATCACCTTATATCGCGCTCTTAGCGGCAATCTTCCGACTCCTCCGCACTTGTAATCGAAAGCGCGAAGCGCGCGACGAAGCATCGCCCCTCGGCGCGTCGTCGCGATCACGCTGCGCGGCGGCAAATCTTGCCGATATATTCTTCGCGATGGCCGCTCGCGATGCTTTCTCGTATTTTTCTCGTGGTATCGCTCGCGCGTAACTCATCCTTTATTCCCGTAATTTAGATATTCAGCTCGACGGTGAAATATTTCCCGCCCGCCGGCGTCCGTGTTCTCTTTCCTCCGCCTTCGCGGCGGAGGCGTTTTTCTCCCTGCGCGTGCCGCTGGAAAGCCCTGAAAATCAAATAAAAGCCATAGCGTAAATCCCTTTTACGCCGAAGCACCGCGGATGCATTCTCGCCTAACGAGCCTGCTGGTCGCGCGAGAAATCATGTGGGAAATGGTCAGCGCTCTCGCGCGCTAACCCGCAATTCCTAACCAGCGAGCCTCAAATTTCGCTCGGCTCTCGCGCGAACGATTTACACGGGGCAACGAAGCGTGCGCACATTCGATCGTCACGAAACTCCCTCCCCCCTCCCCCCATCCATCCTGGCCTCTCTCTCTCTCTCTCTCTCTCTCTCCCCCCTCCCACCCCCTCCCAGGCATTGATTTTGCCGCACCAATCAAGAGAGCTTGGTGCGCCGCTGGGAAAGGAGACGGAACGAGATAGAGCCCGGTTCGCTGGATCGGAATCCAGCGGCTCGTGTAACTCCGATGGAATCGAAAGGTAGTCGTTTGGAAGGAATCCGGACTCTCCCCCGCGACATCCTGTGTCCCGCGACACCATGCGCGCCCTTTCCAACTTAAACTCGGTCCTTTGTACTTCGTCCTTTATCCGCGGCTTTCTGTCTGTCCGACCAACGGCCATCCCCGGACGCTCTTCTCTCAATGTAGGTCTGACGCTGACCGGAAGATTCTACTTTGCGATTCTCTACCCCCGCCTCTCTTTCTCGCGTGTGTGTGTGCGCGCGCGCGCGCGTACCCCTTTATCCTGTCTGATTGTACTTTCATGCAAATGTATTTAATGGTCTCTGTGCTCTTTCTTCCCTTGTTCCTTTTTTCCGCAAGGCGCACACGAATTATTGCAAATCCGGCTTTCCCGCGGTGTTCCGCGTTATCTCGCGTTATTTCCGTCCGCTTTTCGTCCGCTCGCGCGCCGCTCGGTCGTTTTCCGAGCAACTTCGCTCGCTCGAGGGGATATCGTGCGAAAATCAAACGCGCGCTCTCTGTCTGCCGGCTCGAGGTGCAGCCTCGAGGGGGGTGGTGGGCTCTCGCGTGCCTGTCGCTGTGCAATCGCGTGCGCGACGGCGAAGTATCGCGGCCGCCGCGATTTAATCTCCTCGCACGCGCGACTCGTCCCACCTGTCGTAATTTTAAGCGGGGCCGCCGCGCCATTATGCGCAACGATGCCTCAACTGTTGCATGCGAAGGATTAATTTCACGTGCCGACGCGAGGATCTTGTTTGCAATTTCTTGCCCGGCGGATATTAGCGCGGCGAAATCTCCGGGCCTGAAATTTCGCCCCTCCCTCCGCCGCGCGCCCTGTGCCGCCACGGCCGACCTGCTCGGCCACCCCGATTCGCCCCCTGTGTACATACCAGCCACGTGATCCCGGGGGAGATCTAAAGTTCCAACCATTTCTTGCCCGGCAGGCCAGGTCGCCGAGAGATGATCAATGCCGCAGCCCTCGTCTCACCCCCCCTCGAGGGTCCCTCCCTTCGCGATCGATACGTTATGCATCGAACAGTCCTTGAAAGGTCGCGCTAGAGCCGAGAACTGCGCGCGCGGATCTAGCCGTGACGTTACGAACGACCGTCGTTAATTCATGTCCGAGTTAACCATCGTGCGTTATGGATCCGCGCGCAAGGATCACGGATGTGATATCGGCACCTGCTTTCCCAACGAGGCCATCCCCCGTGAATGCCGCGCTCTGAGAGCGTATAATTCAATTGCTCTTGGCGTGTTTGCGCCGTCCTGAAACCGGCCGGCTTGTGACGTACGAATACGAACGTACGAATACAAAGTGGGTTATTTTGACGAGTTCTTCTGCCGTTGCACAGCGACGTGCGATAACACAGGTGCCGCCCCCCCCCCTCCCCCCCATTACTTATTCATTAAATACATAACGATCCACCTGACCTGGCTCGACTTGGCGATTCGGTTTGAACAAAGTTACGAGAACGACCAAGACCTCGGGCTTCTGCGCAGCCCGAGGAGAAAAGAGAAGAGAAGAGAAGAGAAGAGAAGAGAAGAGAAGAGAAATCTTGAGTAAAAGCTCTCGCGCGCGCTGCGGGATCCGCCGGGATCTTGGCCTAATATTACAAAAGTTAATTCGAGCTAATGTACGGATAGCTGTGTTTCTGGCTCGGCCAGGGCCGAAATGTCTCTCGGCGCACGTCTCCTCGGTTTTTGACCCCCGAGGCTCTTTCCACGAGTCCCTTACACCGCCGTCCACATTGGCGCGCTTCATTGGTGTAAGCGCAAGGTTAGGTTCCGCCTGAAGTTACGGTATACATCCCCAGCCACTTTCCCGGCCACGCCAAACTTTCGGAATTTAGCGGACCGAAATTAATTAACGGAAGACAATGTTCACCTGTGCGCGACCGCCAAATTGGCCCGCTCCGCAGGCAGTTGGGAAAATTCAACGACAAGTGCAACGTCGTTGCTGCGATGATCAACGCTGCGCGCGAGAGCCGCGTATTTGCTAATGCCGTTTCACCTGGCGCAACGTTATTCATAGGATTGTTCATTCCGCGGCTTATTTCCCTCGCAGAGAAATCGCACAATGAAATCTCCGCCTTGGCTCTGCAACCGGATTGCGGCTTACGCGCCGCAATGTGGCGAAAAGTGAATTCCTATCGCGATTCTTGGGCGCGCGTTGCGGCTAATTCTTATCTTATCTCACGTGATGAGATAGAAGCGTTTGTATCTATCTTCCGTACTCATTTCCCGCCGCGTGAGGGAATCCCGCGCGGTAATTGTTTCTAAATCGTGAGCGAAGTGCGCGCAACGCAGAGCTTACGGCTAAATTGACACAACGGCGAAACGCGATTTTCCGCGTCAACGTTGGCGCGAAACTTGCTTTACCGCTCTCTGATCGACGTGGAATAATTTATTCTATCGATTATATCCGCTCGAGTGCCACAGTCGCGGCGTATGCGAGCGACATGCCGAAACTTGCTTAAAATCGCCACCGACGCAGCACAATTTTTAATGTTGGAGCCGTCAAGCGCGGGAGTGGCGCGAAAATCCGTTAAAATTGTCGCTTCGAATGTGCCGCTGAAAACGATGACGTAACTGTCTCCTCGTAAGATGTTGAGAGAGCCCTCTCGCTATTAATGTTACCTCTGCGACGCGTTTACTTTCATTTTTTTTCCCAGAGAATCAATTTGCATTTTTATCAGAGCCAAGAGAGACACAAATTATTTTCGCAAAGCAGTAGACGGGTGCACGCAGTTTTTCTCAAGCTGTAAAAGGGATTGAGATAAATGCGGAGGTAAAGCCGACGTATCTCGTAATTGATTTTACCCGCGAATCGGCTTTCTCCCGCACGAAAAGGGCAATTGCATTTGTTTAACTTATTAATTTTATGGTGTTTTCTCTCGCCCGCCGCGCGTTCGTTCCGCTATTCTTCACACTCTCCGTTTAACGACTGACGAGACTATTTTTTGTTGAGGGTCTTATGTCAGTGATTCGCAAAAATTCGTCGGATCACCGACGATTTGACGAGTTATTTACTTTTCTTTTATGTGGAATTAGACAATTACCTGAGAGGATGGTAGAAGGTCATTGCTCGACTAGAAATTTTGATCAGGTTCACCTAACATCGATAAGGACCTAATAGAGTGAATGAAAGGTAAGGTCCTAAGTAAGTCAGTCCTTACAATGTCCTAACGACAAATGAGTAAGGAAGACCTTTATAAGGTTGTAATGATTGAGTCCACATTAGGACCTCAATGTACCAACCTAGTGTATGATGGTTCAGTTAATCAGGTCCTTGTCTTATTCATTGTACCTAATATGATTTGCATTATCATGTTTTAACAAAACAATTTTTGGGTGTCATTTCCAAATGTAAAGATGTTTGCATTGAAGAAACACTCCCGATCACTTGAATATATTTGTAAAATGCTGTAGAAACTATCCTTTTTTTGAGCAATCAATAAATAGTTGTAAAATTAACGTGACATGCAACTTTTTGTCTTTAACACTACTTTATGTCTTGTCACCTTTTGTGATACTTAATGATCTTATGATACTCATTTTATGTTTCTTTTCCGAAACATTTTACAAGTATGCTCAAGCGATCTAAAATATTATTTCATGTAAACATCTTTTTACTTAGAAATGACATGAAAGAACTCTCAGCGTGTCATTTCTTATTTCTGATGTCACCATCCAATATAGCCGTGGCGAGTAATCAGGAGCCATAATTTGAAAAAAGAACGTAATAAGGATTCCATAAAGTAACTCAATAAGGACCTGACTACGAATCCTTCCTAAAGTCCTGATATCCACGCTGCGTTACATGACTTACTAGGACCCCTTATAGTACTACCTTATTGGGAGCTGATGTGGTTAGCAAATGAGGTTAACCTGATCAGGACCATGGGATAAATTTCTAGTCGGGCGGGTAACGATGACGAATGCTTTAATCAAGCGCGTCGCTTTGTTACCGTCAATGATAGAATTACGGCCAAGAGTCTGGACGAATCTTCGCGAGTGTCTGATATTAGTCCCTCGATACGATACGGTAGTATCGACCTACCTTGACCCAGGTTTCGTGTTTGAATCCCACCGGTTCCCGGATCACACTCGACTCCCTCGTTCGCACCCGTTTTACAGCCTTTGTCGAACACTCGTAGTTTCTTCCAAGAAACCGCCGCCGTGTCTCGCCGCGTCCTCCTGCAAGGAAGAAGAAGAACAACCGCCATCAATCTCGGTCGCTCGAACAGGAGTTTGCGAGTTGCTCGATCGCGCCGCCGATTTCGAAGAAAGTTGCGGAATCCGCAAGCGGAAGCGAGGCGCCGTCGTTTTACGCGAATAAAGACGTCAATAACGTCACTCTAGACGACGACGACGACGACGACGACGGCGACAACCAGAGCGCGCGCAAACAATGTCGCGATGCCGCCTCTTGCGACGTGCGTCGCGCGCTGAATTGCAGTTGAGCTTAAGCAAATTGCCGCGGGCCAGGCTTGTTACGCGCTTAGCCCGTCAAGGAACCGGCCGGAAGTAGTTTCGGAAATGCGTATGCGGAATCGCGCACGCTAACAAAACCGATGTTTGCGCAACCGTAGCAATAATTCAGCTCATACGGCTGTAAAAGGCTGGAGTGTTGTGTCGGAGTAAACGTGTCACGGCGGGCGCAATTATTGTTCCGTTAATCATGCGCATGATGTATACAGTGTCATCATTTGTTAAGTAGCAACACACATCGCGTCTAATGCCGCACGGGGGCCGCTAATAATATTTGCGTTTCTATGGTTACACGCGTGAGACCGCGCTGTTTTACCGGGTTTACGTCACACATCACGATGCGCGTGTATGGAAGAAATAATGCGAGTAAAATTCACAAAATCACGCAGAACCCCATTTGCGCTCTTGCCGCTGATGAAACGTCGGCGCGGATGCGCGCACAAAGAATTTCTCTCTGAGAGAGGATGAATTCTCTCTCTCTCTCTCCCCTCCCCTCCCCCCTCTCTCTCTCTCTCTCTCTCTCTCTCTCTCTCTCTCTCTCTCTCTCTCTCTCTCTCTCTCTCTCTCTCTCTCTCTCTCTGTCTACCTCTCTCGCTAAGAGAAAGTAATTTCAATATCTCGCGCGTGTGTACCATCGACACGTCGCCAACCTGCTTCGTAATTTCAACGGCAGGCTCCACGGCTCGCGTGATACGATTCGTATAGCATATACCGCGAAAACATCGCTCGGGGAAGCTTTATATCAAGGATCCTCAAAGAGCGGAAAATAGCGACGCGCCGCACGCCTTCCCATCTCTTCCGCGCGCGCGCGCGCGCGCGCGCACGTTGCCGTATTTTCGTCCCGTTCTTCTTGTTTCATTCGGGACTCTCCCCGACCCGTCACCCTTCTCGACGTACTTTATCGTTGGGAGCAGTTCATGTATCCGCGCGTAACGCCGTGTAATTCTTCTTCTTCTTCCTTTTTCGCTCCTCTTCTTCCTGACAAGGATCCTAGATAGAGATAGTGGAAATGAGATTTCCAGGAGCAATTTGTAGCGAATTTGCCTGTAAAAGGGTCGAGGTGGAGGCCGGGTTCAAAAACGAAGGGGGCGGTCGCGTTGGAAGAACTACGACGACGACGACGACGACGACGACGACGACGACGAAGAATAAGCAGAAGAAGAAGTAGAAGAGCGACACTGCAGAATGGACTGCTTTATTACGGCGACCATTCAGCGTCTCGGATTTTTCCGCCGAGTCAGCTTTGCATTGTGCGCCGTCCGTAGTCTTCGAGAATTCGCGCAGCCGGAGCGATCCGAGGGAGGATCGTTCGCGCGGCGTATAACGCGCCTGTGCAAAGCATAACCTTTCGTGTGCTTGCGGAGACCTTAAAGTCATTTAAGCCGCATTAAGACTCAGAGATGTTCAGGGCAGGACGAGAGCCAACGAGGCCAGCGCTATATATCCCGAGCGTAATCCGACATATCTTTCGCCCTAATCCTCTCGACCGGTTGCTCTCGACGCGGAAGTTGCGCGCAAACCTTCGTCCGATCGAAGAAAATTGCGCTATTCGAGCAAGTCGGTCGAGACGGAGCGGAACTCGCGTCGCGTCGCGTGTGCTCTCGAGTGTTCGTCAATAAGGACGGGAAATGTAAACCGCGCCGCGAGCTGCGAAGCTGCAGGCGAAGCTCTCGACCGCGCGAGCGAACGAGGGATGAATGAAATGATTTTCAAATTAACCGGAATAAAACGAAGCCGTAGCGGGGGGAAGAATCTCGATTCTCGCGGCCTATTGTCCGGCGAATGGCGCATTAAACCGTAACAATGCTTCTCGCGCGAAGCTGTAAATTTTCCATCGCTCCATCGGCGGCATCTTTTTAAAGCTTCGAACGAAGATTGATCGACGAGACGTGATGTAGTTACCGCGTGACATCTCGTGGGGTGCGAGAATCCCGTCGAATAACGCACTCACGATGCACGATGTTCCACGAGTGTCGTTGAAATTTCAAGTACGCGTGTTCCGTCGTGTCGCGTGTAATTGCTCGTCGACTTGCACGAATCGCGTTACAGCTCGCGGAAACTTTGATTTGTAATTTTTACGTCGAGTCTTCAGAGCTTAACCTCCTCTTCCCCGACGTACTCGCCAGACTCGATAGAGAGAGAGAGAGAGAGAGAGAGAGAGAGAGAGAGAGAGAGAGAGAGAGAGAGAGAGAGAGAGAGAGAGTAACAGACGACTATTTTGCAGACTTGCTAAATCTTCCGCGCTCCATCTTGCTTCCGCCGATATGGGGGCTCTGTGAATTTCCATAAAATTGGGAAACCGCGGCTGCGAAACGAGCGTAAAGTCTAGAACGTCGTATAAATTCAAACTTTCGCATTCCAAATTTCTTTCCGCCGGTATGAACCACATTCTGGCATACGTAACAAGAAATTAAATTCTCGCGGGAAAGGCACTTTACGGTCTAATATAATACAACTTTCCGCACACCCGAGAGAAATAAATTCAATGTATCGACTACACCGGAGAAAAAAGAGCTGCATGAGAATTAGAGTGTAAATAGAACAGTTATCTGCTCCCGAGTGGCACACAAGAATTCCAATACGAAGGAACACAAATGAAATACAGAGGCAATCTAGGAGCACAAATCAAATATTCATTCTAATGTCGAATGTTTCTCTTCGGTATTTTCGCGTCCAATACCGCGTTAAGCTCCGAAATTTATTTTCGTACGTGCAACGTATCGTAGGAATTTCGGTAACAACACGCCGAGATCACCCTTCGGAAAACAGAGACTGTTTGAAGTAAAGCTCGCGTGTAAGTACACGTCGATTTTCGCGGCACACAGCCGGCCAACTTTGCGAAAATAAAAATGTAAAAGTTCCCGACGGGATCGGAAAGCCGCGCGACAAGTCACCCAGGTTGAAGCAAGAAAGAGCACTTTGAAGCTGGCTTGGTGTACCATTCATTCGAGCGGGTGATTTTTCCTGGTTTTTCGTGCGGCGACGGCAATCCAGCGGTTCCAATCGCCGGTAGATCTCTGTCTTTGAGTTCTTCTGTTTGTTTAAGTCGCCCTTGCTCGTGAGGACTCGATTGTCCAAGTGCGATTTAATCAATTAGAACTCCGATATTGCAATTGCTGGATTCAATTCAACTGAGTTACCAATGAATGAATGATCCGTCGCGTAAACTCGCTAAATTCCCAACTGCTCGCTGTTTTAAATCACTACTGACGTGACAAACTGACTCTTTATAGAGGCCAGACTCTTGTAGAATTTCTCGGCGAGTGTGACGATAATATGATTCAACGTAAAGATAATCTGTTTATGAGCGAAGAGAGAAAAGGTGTATTTCTTCTCTATTGACACATCGCGAAGGAACCTTTTGTGCAATTTTACATCTTTATGCGTAAGTCTAGTGTTTCACCAGACTGTAATAGCTTGGGTTTAACATTCTTACCGCGGCTCGAGCGTTCCTTTCATTTCGAGTCTCTCTCTCTCTCCCTCTCTCTGCAAACCTTGTGCACACGCTCTCTCTCTCTCTCTCTCATTCATCACGGCAATTTTCCCGTTTCTTCTATGAAGAATCCAACAATTCGAATTCTTGGGGCGTGATCGTTACCACCGAGTTGCCTCCACTTTGAACATCTCCGGCAAAGTCGAACGCAGCCTCGCCTTTCATTATCGTACTTGAGACTGACTCTCAAAAACGGTGTATACGGTGTACTTACACGCGAGGAAACCCTGCGAGAGCGGAGAACCGGCAATAAGAAGTACATTTCGCCGCGCGCGCAATATTTCTTTGGCGTATCTCGGAACTTTGGGACGGCAAGAGCGAAGTTTATTCAGAGAATTCTGGAAGACCGTTGAGAAAGACACTCGTGTAATTTATGTTTCGAGATGACGGTGTATACAATCAGACAATTATTCGATTCGCATAAAGCAACTTTTTAGTTAGCGCATTATTACAGTACGACCGCGAGTCGTGTTTGGACGATTGCGTGTTTCGATCGATCGGTCGGTCTTGATTAGATTCCCCTCTATCGCATATCGATCAATAAAACGGAGAGAAGATCCCCGTCGTGCAACTATCTCCTTCACGCGATGACACTTCGGCCGCCCTGTTGAAATCGGAGACGCCGCCGCAAAAATGCCATTAATCGTCCAAGGTTAATGGCTCTCTCTCTTTTTTCTCACTATCATCATCGAGAATCCTCCGAGACGGTGCGGCACCGATAAAAGCAGTGCACAGGCACTGGTAATTGCCGTCGGCGATAAAGACGGAGGGAATAACGGCGTTTGCGAGGCACTTGCGGAAAAATACGCGGCGTGTACGGCTCGCAGCATCGTGCCGCTGCTACCTGCATTACGGCCGGTCATTTCCCACTCATTTCTGCTCCGGATACTTCGCCGGGTCTCGCGACGGAAATGGCGGGTACTTAGGCGCGCAATAACACAGCGAGAAAGCATTGAGACATCGCCAATAACGCCTTATTGCCTGCAACTGTTGAGATAACAATTTACTTATTACAATTGCAAAAGTCTCGTTGCCGATAAAACTTCCTCCTTTCACTGATGGAAGGGAATATAGTTAATCTCGCCGAAATTAGTTATTTTCAGAACCAACACACACACACACACACACACACACATACACCACATCTGTTTGTTGTTCCAATAAGGAGGCAGCAGGAGAAATATATAAAGTTATCGTTGCCACCTCGCTATAGTAGCACTCACTGTAAGAATAATTTCTCCGACTATTATGATTTCACCGTTCACGATTCTAGTTACACATATCAAATAGTTTTTGCTCTTCGCAATGCTCTCACAGACGGTTGAGTAACACGCAGCTCGTAATGTCAGAAATTAGAATCTGCGAGAGGGAAGACGCCATGAAAGAAAATAATACGTAAACGGGGCTAAATTTCAAACTGCGCTTATCGCGCTTGATATTACATCGTAAAAGTGAGAAGGCGCGCTCGTGCCGATACCTTCTTTACGTTGTAGATTTATGACATACTTGAAATTTCTTCGCGAGACGGCTTTCTCTCTTTCTCTCTTTAAAATTCCTCCCTCCTCGAAGGCAAAATTACCAAAGAGTTATAATTCCCACGAGCTAAGCTAAGACACTCAAGAGTGCTCTTTAAAGAATCTCGGAGTAAACGACTTGTGTGACTTTTTATGTAGGCCACTTCTCTCCCTCTCTCTCTCTCTCTCTCTCTCTCTCTCTCTCCCTGTATATTAGGCGGTATTGTGTCTGCGTCAGTGTTTCCGGCGGTGTAATTAAAATGCGACTATGTACCTAATTACATTTGACCCCATTAATTTAACTAGCGCATCAAGTCAAGACGCGACAAATAATTAAAACTTAGCGAATTAACGAGGGCACCGATTCGCGGCGGCACGACGGATGCGTAATTAAAGGTCGTGTAAATTCGCCGCCGTGCTATACCGTGCGCCGAAGTAAACAAGATAATCTGTAATATCTCATGCGTGCGGAAAACTCTCATACAACCCGCCCCCGTCCCCGCCGCGCGCTCGGCAAATGTAATTATACATTTATCCATTAAATTATATTAAATATACAAACTTCAATATATCTCTCTCTCGTTCTGCTTTAGTCTCTCCCGCGTATATTTTATACAGGAATACACTTCAATAAATCACAATCCGGCGATATCTGTAAAGCTCTTACGAGCAAATACACGGAATAATGGCGCGCGCGTTTGAAATTTATGTCACGCATTCGTAACATCCCCCTGATATTTTCCTGCCAGATACCTTTATCCCCGAAAAAAGTGAAATAAAATAAAATAAAAAGGCAACAACCACGCGGCAACTGTCGCGCGGAAAAAAATAAAAGGGAAGCATCGTCGGAGCGTTTTATAATTCCTGCGGACTAGTTAACGCGCTCGCAAATTGCCCTCGTCGCGCGAACTTTCCCGACAAGTTCGCATTACAACGCGACCGCGGTAACCGGTGCGTCATTGAATATTCAGTTAAACCTACAACATCCTACCGTTATCCCGGACAGATGATGGGGTCAGGGGCAGGGGGAGGGGGAGGGGGAGGAACAGACGAGCAAAGGGAGACGACCGACCCGGTCGCTGCGCCGAAAATTCCGTCGTTTTCGCCGGGCGGCAGCCGGCATGGCGGCGAATGATCATCATCCATGGCCGACGCAGGCGATCGTATTCACAGGCGGCAAGGTAAAAGCGGCATTCGCCGCCGGGCCACTAAACCTTTGGCGATATTGAATGAAACGGCCGCGACGCAAGGGGCCAAGCTGTAAAACCATCGATACGTTTGTCGGCCGCTGCGAGCAGCGGTCGGCCGACGACAAGGGCGAGCGTCACACGAGCAGCCTGGCCAGTGCAAATCTGGAGGGTTAGAGGCTTCCAAATGGCGCGGGATGTTCGGTCGCGTTGCTCACCGCGGCTCACTCACGGGTTGGACCCGAGCAAGCCGCTCGACCGCGCTTGATTATTTCCCTTACGATCGAAAAATCATCGACTGCGCTTTTTTAATGCTTGCCTTTCCGCTGCGGCTGTCGCGATACAGGGGGTGAACCGGGTCGCCGGAGGTGCCGGGGAGGGGAAGGGGAGGGGGATGTGCTCGCGAAGAAAGGGAGGTTCGCCCGAACGTTCTCGTTCTCGAGATCCGTTTTCTTTTTTTCTTTTTTCTTTTCGGAGGCGTCAACGCGGCGGAGATTCGAGATACATACATGCGTTGACTTTTTCTAAAATCGCGCGATATTTCCGAAGCGCGTTAAAGTGGAAGCGACACTGCGTGCACGCATGCACGCACATCGTGCGGAAACGAGATTCGCCGATACCTATCTCGCCGGCATTGGCGATGCATTTCGCGTTAAAAAACACGGCGTGTGCGCGCACACAGCTTACTTTGCAAAGCAGATCGTTCGATTCCATTTCTCTCGTCTTTCCTTTCTCTCTGTCTCTCTGTGTCTCTCTCTCTCTCTCTCTCTCTCTCTCCCCCTCTCTTTGCCCGCGTTGAGCTGGCGAAAAAAAATTCGCAGGTGTAGAGAATATTTCGCAAGGACCCAGCGGCATTATTCACCGGGCAATGAGCGATCGGTCGCGTCACCGAAAAATGGAGCCGATAATCGAATTTTCCGGCGAAATCCGTCATGCGCGCCGGCGGGACTCCGCTCGATCGATTATCGATTGTCATCGCGGCGTGTAACACGTAGCGCCGTCGCGATTAATACTTAACAATATACGCCATGGATTAAGTGCATTCGGCAAGAGTAATCGCCGTTGTTACTTGACGGGCTGCGAATGACTGATCGACGCGCGGTTTCCGCATCCCTGCGCTTTGTCTCGCATCGCGCCGCACCATTGTTGTCCGGTAACCTAATTAGATTCTCCTCTGGAGATTAGTCCGAAGATCTGCGCGCGGGGATGCCTTTGATTATTACCGTCTGCCGGAATAATCGACGAGCGAGTATGATCAACCGGCGCAGCGGAGTGGAGTGCAGCTGATGGAACAAAGGCCTCTCGTTAGGCATCGCTTGTCAGGAAAATAAAGCGCGTCTATCTGCTGACTGTTGCGCCTCATTTGACCCGACAACGATAAGCAGCACTCGGACGCTCCTTCTGCAAATGTAATCTTCGGTGAAAGTAGACACATGCGGCAGATAGCGGTGAATTTTCAGATGAAAGCTTCGTTTTACGTCTCATACCGTTTAGCGCCGCTGGAAAATCGTTCGCTACGCGACTTCGATGTAGAGATTGGCGTAATTTTCGAGCGCGCGAATTTGTGCCCTTTCGAAAAGAAGGCCGTATCTTCAGATGGACAATCAACGGTGGCGGAGGTCGTCGATAAGAGCCAACGCGGGTCGATTGAAAATGTTTCACGCAAAAGCGCCGCGAGAGAATGTCGTTTTGCAGAGAAAACCGATACGCAGAGGCGACTCGTGAAACAAACGTTGAATTCTTCGGCCGACGATTTTCGTCGACTATCGAAAAGTTCGCAGCGATGTAAACGGAAAATTGGTCGGACGAGGTCTGAACTCGGCAGGAATGCTTTCGGTGTCGTATCAGAGTAAACTCGCTCGACGTTTCACGGGGGATAGTAAGTTACTATATGACAGAAATACCGTCGCGAGTACCTTCCCCCGACACTCCTAACGTGTATGTCCGACAACTTTGCACTCACGGAAAGCCTCGCCGCCGAACTTTCCAGTTCTCCGGCTCCTCTTAATCGGCCACACACGGCCACGTACGTACGATCGATCGGCCGTTTTGTGCAATCTAAAACATTTACGACAGCGGAGGCTTCGCCTCTCCCGCGCATAAAGGAAACTTCGATACGCCGCGGCTGAACTTATTTATTTTAGTTACTTTTGAAGGAACTCACGCTCGCGCCGCGGCGTGAGCGGCTCAGTTTAAGATTTACCGATGCAGTGCCAGTGCGTCTCTCGCGAAAAGCCCGCTCGGCCCGCGGATAATCATCGCGACGAGACGACACAAACAACGCTGGACTTAATTGTACGGAAATTGTATGAATATATTCGCGCGTAAGAATTTTTTGCCTTCCGCTTCCGCTCCCGCCGTTTTCTAAGCTGCGAAGCGCTTAGTCGAGGGCTTCCGGCTGTTCTGGCAAAATATGCGGGCGATATAAAGCTCAAATTATAAAAATTTAGAGAGCAATTTTTTCGGCTGCGAATGTAATTACTACATCCCTCTCCTCTCTGCCCGTCTCCCCCTCCCCCCCGCACAAACACATGCACACACAGACGGATGCTGCGGTGCAAACACGGTTTCCCACACGGCGAGCACGTAACACGTACGCGTGTTTATGCGCGCAGAGAACGAGAGTGGCTGGGTTGAGGGTCGGACAGGGGGGGGGAGGGGCGAATTTTTCACGACGCTCGAAGACTAATGCAATTTTTGCGGCTCGCACATACTACACGCTGCGCGGAAGTGACGCAGCGCCGCGTAAATCCGAGAATTGTGCTCATCCATGATGGCATCGTTAATAATTCCCGAGCGCGCGTGACCCTTTTTCTTCCGTTCTGTATCTCTCGCGCGTGACGCGCGGAAGCCAAGCGGCAGGCCGGTGCCGAATTAATTACGACGATAAATCATTCGATCTCGCGCTGACCTCTCGAGTCTCGAGTCAGTCTCCCTCGGTCCCTCTCGTGGCGCCGTGCCAAAAGTAAATTAAGCACTAATTGATTTGTAATATATCCTTCTGCTCCTCCTCCTCCTCCTCCTCCTCCTCCTCCTCGCTCGTGTCAATGTGCGCGCGCGGGAATGTTAACGTTATCGACGATATATTTGTTGCTACTTAAAATAGAAGAATAATGAAAAGTTCCCTCGATATCTCTGACGACGCATTTCCATGTCGATTTTGTTGAATTAACTTCAAATAAATGTCCGCGCGAATAAATTGCAAATTTATATAAATTAAAATACAAACTAACAATAAAACATAAATGTGCGAAAACATGAATATACGAGAGAAGGTCTAGGGGCGGGGACGAGGAACGGGGAGCAAGAGGGAGGCTAGCGTTTCGTCATTGCGGGTAATATGGCGGACGGAGCGACAACTCGCGCTTTTCGACTGTTCCCATCGGTGTTGTTGCAAGTTTTAACAACCGCGTCCGCGTATTTTCAAATCGCACAAACGTGCCGGTCAAACGGACACCGGATCCGGCAGATCGTCCGCGTCCCTTCCGCGGACGGAAATTTATCCACGGTGAATCGAGGGTTTGCTGACGATAAATGGGGGGGAGGGGGGCAGGGGGGGATCTAGTTCGCGCGATCGAATTACAGGCCGTCTCTCGCACATAGCGGTGGAAATTTTTACACTATTCAACGCGCACCCCGAACCGCTCCGCTCTCTCGCGATATCGAGCACGTTGTGCAAAAAAATGAACGACGTTTATCACAAATTACGTTATATAATTAAAGGCGCGCGCGCGCACAGCCGCCGACGGACGACATCCGCGGCGATGTTGAAAATCCCGCACCTCGACGATATGAACGTACACGACGCGCAGTTCGTCCTCATCAATTGTTAAGTTTATTCACCGCTGTTCGCCGTCGATCGACTAAAATAGCTCGAGTAACTGTATTTGCGATCCCATTATGTTATCAAACGTTCTCCAGGTCGAATATTCCGCGATAATTTAATCATCGTACCGCCGTCGGCTGTCTCACAACCGGCGAAAGCCTCTCTCTCTCTCTCTCTCTCTCTCTCTCTCTCTCTCTCTCTCTCTCTCTCTCTCTCTCTCTCTCTCTCTCTTTCTTTGCCGTCATATCATAATTCTCCACCGAGTCTGCCGCGCGTGTTGACTCTAAGAACACGTCATGATGTAAAATGAACGCAGACGAGGACGCACTGAGGAATCACCGGAACGTGCAAGTTGTAGCGACTTCGGCAAACATGAAGGATAACAAACGTCGCGAATACACAAGAGAGAGAGAGAGAGAGAGAGAGAGAGAGAGAGAGAGAGAGGGAGGGAGGGAGGGAGGGAGAAGGGATGAGAGAAAGAAGAAGATAACTATAAACGAGACAGAAAACACCGGCATTTCCGCCGGCTCAGAAACCGCCGTGAGAGACGCAAAGGGGATTCTGCTCTTGCAGTTTCTTCTCGTCCCGACTCGGCCATGGCAACAACGATACTTCGGGGAATCCACGTTGGGAATGCAAAATCATATACCTGCCATGACCGCGCGCGAGTTCTCCCCGGGGAGCAACAGGCCGGCTAATTACGAAATTATTACTAGCCGTTCTCGCGGCCAGCTACTGACGCCGAC
The DNA here is from genome assembly GCF_003227715.2 of Harpegnathos saltator. Lineage (NCBI taxonomy): Eukaryota > Metazoa > Arthropoda > Insecta > Hymenoptera > Formicidae > Harpegnathos > Harpegnathos saltator. The sequence goes on from NW_020229904.1 coordinate 298,408, forward strand.
TGACCGTAACGGGACTCGAGGAGATTTTTGCAGCTGCAACTTCACCGTGCGGCGCAGTAATAATTGAGTCTTTAATCGCGCCCGCGCCTCCGGGATTTTTCTATCGGCAATGCACACATCGCGACCCGGCTGTGTTTGCGGCTCCGTAGAGGCGGTGCTTTGAGAAAGAGAGCTGGCGTTTGGATGATTTGTAACCGGAGCCAGTGCCTTTTTCAAGACTACGCGAGCAGAAATCGGCTGAATCATCGTTGCTCGGTGGAGACCGAATTTCTGTCTCTCAGGACTGAATTTCGTTCGCTCGCACGAGAGAACCAAAACACGCAACCGTTGTCAGTTGCGTCAGTGCGAGCAAGTTTTTCCTTGCTTTATTTTTCTTTCACTTCAATTTTCTCGTAAATCCAAATCTCGGCCCCACGAGCCGGAAATTCCGTTTCTTCCAACCGAAACGTGCCTTGTTTATCGCCACGGTGATTCGCCGCGATCTTTCTGTATACAACTGTATGCATCTTGTATGCATGGATATCATAACAGATTTCCCTCTCGCACGGCTTAGTACATTAGTTCAACAAGACCTGTATGAGGCCCGAGATACTATGTAATTTCAACCTCTTAGTTAACCTCGGCTGTTGCAATTAGGAAACTTTGGGGACTTCGTAATAATGCAGGAAGTTGGGGCCGCGGTATGACGATCAGTCGTCTCTTCGGACTGTAGTTGAAACTACGACGATAAAAGCTTTATCCACGCCAAGTGTTTCGGCCGGTACCGATCCGGAATGAACATTAGTCCACGACACCGGGTCCCAACTTCAACCCCTTAAGCCCGGCGGAATCAACATTTTAAGCCCGGCGAGGGTACCGTCGTGTTACATCGCTGCAACATAAGCCTTATAATGCGGTAATAACTACGTCGTCCCGTCGTTGCCGGGAAGAAACGGAAGGCGGTGTTAGCAGCAATATTGCTGAAATAATAGCCCGCAATATTGTCGAAATAATACGCGCGCTTTGCCGTCCCTTTTTACCTCTCACTGCACACGCTGAAAGCACACGCGCGCGTGACAGAAGAAAAAGACCACTCCTCTGTGATGCAATTGGCCGCGCATTCTCTGTCGCGTATCAAGCGAGAATAAAAATATTGTTGACGCGAGAAAGACACGCGGCATCTGAAATTGCCTCGCGTGTTGCATGCTTTTTATATTAGTCGGCGCATTCTCCTGTTACGCGGCGGCGGAAGAGCCAGCGTAGGGCAGATGTAATATTAAAACGCGCAAATAAAAAACAGGCTACACGACGACGGTGGAAGTCGTCGCTGAGTGAGAAGCCGGCAACAAAGCGCAACGAACAAGCCGAGCCCGCGAGGCACAGCGCGCAACTCAGACAAAGCGGGCAAACGCATTGTAGCTCCTGATCATTGCGGAATAGTGAGCTCTCGGTAAATGGATATTCCGCAACTTGTGCTCTTTATGCCGCTAATGAATAGCAACAATGTAATTCCACCCCACCGGTTTATATCACGGAGCTCTTAATCACCCTCTCAGCCCCTTAACTTCCCTTAACACCCTTACGCGTAACGGTAACGGCGCGAGAAGTGTAACGATGAAAAATCATTCCTCCGCGCGCCGCTGCGCCTGTTTTTCCGTTCCTTTGTCATTAAAAATGCATTCTTTCGTGCCGCGCGCGGCTCGTCATCGCCGGAAGTAACAGTCGAGACTGCGACTTTCTTAACGGACAAAATATCTCGAGCGAAGCGCGAGATTCGGAGAAATGTCTCGTTGGATTTTACAAGAAGGCAAAGAGACAGACAGCGAGAGAGAGAGAGAGAGAGAGAGAGAGAGAGAGAGAGAGAGTGAGCGAGTCTGTTGAGAAAATGTCAGCGTTAGATGTCTACGTACCGTTCATAAAATGCACTCAGTATAAGTGCACTGGCACCTGTGGCGTACAAATTCACCGCTAAATTGCACGGCACGTCACACAGCAGACGAGCGGCGATATTTATGGGCGAATTATGCGAACGCCTTTCTCGCCCGATACGCAAAACGAACGAGTTTTCGTATGGCGGCCGGTCATTTATTCCCGCGTCGGGTGTTTTATTACACGGGCATTTTTCACGATGTCCAATCACGATAAACATTGCACGGTGGTCGAATTGGGAAAAAAAAACGCAGGCCGCGTCAACAAACACGGAAATACGTATAATCGGTGACAATTAAAGTTGAACCGCTGTGGTACCGATCGAGCGCGCTAACGCGGCTGACGTTAACGCAGCCAACGTGTTTGCGCCTGTTTTGATTTCCACGGTGGAATAAAAAAAAAGTACGACCGAAGTAACGAGCGACCGTCGAGGAAACAGCATCGCTCGCAGCAGCCGAGCCCGCTCAAGTAACACAATAAGGTCACGCGGAACGATGGATCGCCGTCTAGCCATATCCGCACGCAGGTGCCGGTAAGAATTATAGGGTCGCTCGCGGACGAGAACATTCGCTAACATTACGTCGTGGTAGATATATCGCCCGGCGGAAAGAAATTTACAAGCCACACTCTCAGTCATACGGAACTTCGCGCGCTCCGCTAACTCGCGCCGGCGATCCATCCTGGCGAAGTTCGCGGCGCGTTGAACTTTTGGACGAACTGTAAAACTACGACACGAGCGAAATGGCAGCGCGTTCGAGCTCGAGCTCGAGAGAGAGAGAGAGAGAGAGAGAGAGAGAGAGAGAGCGAGCGAGACGAAAGCCGAAGTGATACTTTGACGGGGAATGTTTGTCCTTGTTTTTTTTTTTTACATGATACCGTGTTCTTCCGCGCCCAGTCGCGCGAGCCGTGAAACCGAAACTTCGCGCGCGTTGTGCGAACGTGTCGCCGAATATAATGATCTTATGAATTTCAAGCGCGAAATTCCGCGTACTCCCCCGTCGGGAATTTCAAATTTCAGCAGGAGAATACAAGTACACCGTCGCGATGAATTATACGTGCCCACCATAGCGATCGTCTCGGATTCCGCGCGGACCTAAATGATCCGGTTACGATAAAATTCCCGTCGATATTAATACTCACAATGTACAGTCATTATTACGGTGCATCATAATAATTATTATTGCATTCGCAATTATTTCCGGAGCTCGTTTTGCATACCGCGTTATCCGCGCGCGCGCGTCATTTCGTGGATACCGCGGCATTATACGAAATATCGGCGCTATGAAATATTCCGAATCGAAGTCGCAAAATGTAACAAATGATACTCGCGCGAATACAAATAAAAACATACGCGTTTTGTATCCGCCAGATATAAAAGTACGCGTGGTTTTAGCTTTACGCTGCAAATATCGCGTAACATTCGGCTCCTAATGGCCTCTTGTTGTCGCTGTGTAAATCTTTGACTGTAAATCCCACACAGAAGAAATATTTCATAAAATCATATATTATACACGGAGAAAGGAGATTAATTGCATTATTGCGTGAACGTGAACGAACCAAACGCATTTTGCTAGGAGAAAACAGAGAATTTCTTGTGAATCATGTGAAATCCGATTTCAAAAATCAGAAATTTTGTCCCCTCTGAACCGACTGAACTGACCCGTTTGGTTTGTAACATATTGATCGATTACAATCGATAACAATTGATCGATAGTTCTTTTCGGTTATCTGCTTAATTTCGTAACATGAAATTTTATGGCACGCTTAAAATGGTGTCGCATACTTCGACATGTTTCGAATAATACAGAGTCTTACAGAGCTAGCACGTTGCTTTTTCAGTGCACGAGCGTTAAGATTTTTGAGAAAAATTCTCACCACGCGGAGTGCTCGCAGTTTATTGAAATATTTCGGACTCGCGCGCTCGCATATACATCCGTTCCGGACTTGTTCTCCGCTTTCAACAGGACGCTAAATATTCCGATTATCCACGACGCCGCGCCGGCGTCCACAATTCTTCGCGCTTCACGGTTTACGGATGTCGCTGCGCTTCACGTACACGACGCAACGTAACTGATGCACACTCGGCGCGCAAAAGTAGTGTCGGCCGACAGAGGCTTGAATGAGAGCCCGCAGACGCGCGACTGTTGCGAGCTTCTTCCCGACAAACTCCGCCGAAAGTTTTCGATGTTCACGGCAGAAGTGTGTTCCATCGCGAAACTCTTTCGAACTTTTCATTTCTATCTTCTTTTTTCACTTCGTCCTCCTTTCTTCGCTCGTTTCCCCTGTGTTCTCCGTTTCTCCTCCCTTCTCTCTGTCTCGCTTCTTCTCGCTACAACTCGATATCTCCTTCTTCGTTCCTCCGCTGTGCTACGAACTCGCGAGTGATACGTGCCGCTGCTTTCAGCAAAATCAAGCTTTCTTCCTGCGGTTGACGTTTCCGAGATAACTCTGCGCGCGGAAACATTGTCGTGCAATATATCCCTAAAATCGAGAGAGAGAGAGAGAGAGAGAGTGTCTCTTTCTTTCAAACGGATTCTTTGAATCTGTTCTGCAGTTGACGTCCCCTTGAAGTGAAAATTTTAATCAATTTTGCATTCTCCCCGATTTTTTTGACAAGTGCATCGTACGTTAACATTTTCTATAAAAATTAAGTCTGGTAGATATTATTTGCGAAACAAGGTCTTGAGATCGAGAAATTCGATCGTTAGTAATAATATAGCGTGTGAAAAATTGATCAAAAGAAGAATTCATGAAAGAAAGAATTCGTGTGACGAACAACACAGTCGCGAGGGTATCAAACTAAAATAAATGGTGCGGCTGTGGCAAAATGCTTCCGATACCGTCGGTCAATTGTATACGGTAACGAGCTATTGCTGATCTGTTAGCTCGCCGGCTGATGATCGCCGGCGAGAGAGATGAAAGAAAAGTCGGAAAAGTGCAAGCAACAATTTCTGCGGGCTTAGCCGGCAAACTCCGCGATGCCATCGGTCACCTTTATGCTCCGGGTTCTCAGGAACCGAGGATAAGCGTCGGGTATCCTTCGATTATCGGCTGACACAGCACGATACCAGAGATGAAGAATAATCGAGGGTGCATCGAGCCGTGGATAATCGCGGTAAGGTGGCAATTTTTAGCAGTCGGAATATTTCAAAAGGCCGCGCGAATCGAAAAATCATGTACCTCCATTATTCATTCCACGGTATTGGCACTTGTCGAAGGATAAAGCGCTGCAAGAGGGAGAGAAGGAGGAGCAGGGCGGAAAACACAAGGATATGAAGAAACATGCATAATCGCGAATAATGAATATCGAACGAATGCATATCGCAAACGGTTCAATTTCCAAAGTGCGCGATTTTCTACTTTTCCGAGCTTGGCAACCTGCGAATATTCAAATCTCGCTATCGCAGGGCTACCCTCCGGTTTATGTTTTCCTCAGCCGGAGAGTGGTGGGGGGGGAGGAGGGGGTAATCGTGCTCGGAATAAAGAAGGGAATGTTTGAGCGGATGAAAGGGCCTAGGGCACAGGCGGAATGACAAATGGCCGCTCCTGCGGCGGCGGCGGCGGCGGCGGCGGCACGAGTGTTCGTAATTCCTTAATGAAATAGCCGGCCGGCGTAGCCAAGACGGGCGGAGGCAAGAATCAACGAGTAACCCTCTGTTTCATCCTAAGGAACTTTAGCACCGCGGGCGCGACGCCGGGCTTCGCCGCGAGAATAATCCCCGGGCTCGCTCCACCGCGCTCTCTCGTTACCTTCGATCCGCAGAGAAGCAACTTTTCTTCTCTTTTAGCGTCTTCGTGCAATCAGGCGACGCGACCGTCCGCTGATGATCGAGCGTTCCATGGATCCTCCGCTTCGTTATGCCTCTCAGGAGAGTTATCAAAGTGACTGCTGCCTCTTGAAAGTGGGTTAGAGAGAGAGAGAGAGAGAGAGCGAGGGCGAGAAAGAGAGAGAGAGAGAGAGAGAGAGAGAGAGGGAAAGAGAAAACGCGACGAGCTACTGATTACGGCTGTCCAGAAGTTCCGCGCGAGATCCAATCCAACGTGTAATTTCTTCCCGAGGACGATTCAGCGCGATTCGTACGAAGTAAACGCAAACCTCAAGCGTGGAATTTCGTGTAACGAACTCTCCTCTCCCGCAGTCCGTCGTAATTTTCGAATACAGCGTGTAAGGCTTTTCGGGCAAGGCGAAACTACTCTGCGATTCACGTGCCTCGAGAGAAAAGCCGTCGTTTCTTCGAATTCTTTTTCAAAGCGGGTGCAAATCGGGCAAAAACATTTTTCAAGCGGGTCGATTTAATTCAGCGGGTCATTTAACCCCTTCCGTGGCAGAGCAAAATTCAGTAAAATGCACTGAAACCGTCCCAAAAAAAATGACGGCGCGGATTTTTTCAATAATTTGTATACTTCAGTATTTTTATTGGTCGCTGAAGCCGAATTTGAGGTCAAAATATAGAAATTCAAAATGGCGGATCGGATATCTAAAATGTTTAGAAATGCTTAATATTATAAGTAAAAGTAATTGGTCATTTCTCAAGTCACTAAATTAACAATTTTTATATAAAATCGCTCTTAACGCTCTTGCTGCTCGCTGCGAACTGACTCGTTCGCTGCTCGCTCTTCGTCGTACATCCTCAGTTTTTTGGTACTATACCGAACACTCGGATTCCTTTAGGCGCTGCGGTCAAACGACGCCGAACTCCATCGCGCGAAATCCATTGATGACGCCGATCCTTCCATCGGACGCCGCGGTCTCTCCTCAGTTTCTCCCTCTCACTCCCCTTTCTCACTCTCACACATCCCGTGTGTGAAAAAAAAGTTTACAATTTTCCGACATTTTAATTTGATTATAGTTTTTTTTTTTATTAACAAATTATAAAAAACTAAGTTGAAATTCGTAATCAGCGACCCAAAAAATACTTGATAAAAATTCTACAACAATAGTCATTACACTTAAAATTCAATACGACACGAAAATGATGTGGACGCACCGCGGTGGTGCGTCCGTGCCACTTGCGGCACGGTTTTGGCTGGACGCACCGGTGCGTCCGTGCCACGGAAGGGGTTAAGGAAGTGCCGCATTAGCTAAACTAAGCGGTGATTATCGCGACCACAGGTAACAACTGTTAGTTGTAGTAGAAACCGATGATGTTAAAGGCGGGAGCAACTTTTGCTAGCCAACTGGTTCGCAAATTCGACAAACACCGACCTGTCCAGAGCCTTTGAACTGTGAGAAAGTTTTGACGGAATGCAACGCTCGGCACAGCGCACAAATTCAGTCGGATTAAAGTTACAAAATTAATCCTGACGAATGTCGCTTATTCTGACGTAGCACGAAAAACATTTAAAACTATTAATATTCTTACGCTTCATATTATTTGTCTTATAATAGAGATGTGCGAATCAAGAATTTTTATGTCGAATCGAATTAAATTAAAAATTTAACATGACTATTAAACATACAAATAATGATGGAAGATTTTAAAACGAAAGGGAATATTGATACTGTAATATCATCTTAAAGTAAAATATATATTTAAATATTTAAAGTAATTTATAATTAAGTTATTAATTGTAAGTTAAGTAAATTACAAGTTCAGGGTTCAAACATACAGGCCCAGATGGCCCGTTTTGTAGCTAATGCACGCAAACGATGATGTATTTGATTCCTATTCGAATTATTCGGATTCGAATTCGAATAGTTCGCATATTTCTATCTTATAATTACTAATCGTTGATTAGAGACCTCAGTTATCTAAACATACGGAGAAAGGGTAAAGAAAAGAGAGGGAGAGAGAGAGAGAGAGAGAGAGAGTGTGTGTGTGTGTGCGTGTTTTTTAGAAAAAAAAATTTGAGGAGTATATATAATATTATTATATATTAGCAATGTAGGCAAGCAGATTTTCTTTTCCCTTTCTTCCTTTAATTTGAGCGGGTTACTCGTGTTTTGCGCTGTCCTTCGGAATGATATTAAAGTGACTTTCGCCATAAGAACCGACGATGTTGCGAACGGAATGAGGCGACTACTGATTGCAATTGCCTCGTGAATTTTGCAAGGGCTTAATCTAACGGACAGGGCCTTTGGGAGATTAGAAATTAGGGAGATTAGAAACAGGCTGAAACGCGTCTCTTGAAAGGAAAGTAAACACCACTCCTACATATGATACTTCATGCGTATTTAACAGAGAATATATTAACAACGATATATAGATAGATCCCTTCACAGCCGCTTCACAGGCGAAGCGGTCGCGCTAATTCGTACGGGAGATTAATCCTTCCCAGATATTATGGATGTATTTAATATAAACCAACCTCTCGCGCTCTCCCGGACAGAGCATTATAATTTTATGCATGAGATAGGAAATACCATCGGAAACATATATCGAAACGTTGCATATTCATCTCACGTTCTCCGCTCACTCCGCCTAAAAAAATTGTAGAATTGGAAAAAAAAAAAAAAACCTAAAAAACCTACAAAGCCGAGAGATCCCTGCGCTTGTTGAGAGAAAGAAATTGCACGTCGTGTGCAATGCTCCCGACAGCGAAAATAAAAATCGAGGAACAACTGAAGGCGATGGGGGTAAACTTAAAACGAAGCAGCAGTCCTGTGCCCTCCGCCCTTCCGACGGATTAAAATCCGCCGGAAAAATCCGAGCACGCCATCTTTCCCACCAAATACCCCGGGCAGATGAAACTCCGCAGTTCAAACTTTACTCGCCTTGACACCCCGTACGTCTCCCTCGGGTTATCCACGGATTTCGGGATCGCAGGTGCGAAACCCGACCGCGTCGCCTCGGATAGGACTTTACATAACTAAGCCTGGCCGATGGATTTACTTCGGGCTTACACCTCCCCCCGACGCACCCCCCCTCCCCTTCGCTGCTGTTCTCAGCCGCGTGCATGTACGCGGCGCGCATACGTCGAGCGGAAAGAGAGCAGCGCTCGTCCGCGATGTTCGACAGAAACTCGGTCGTTCAGTTTGAGCCGGATCTCCGGGGAGAGGATGCTTCAGAAGTCGAACGGAATCGAAGCTACTTCCCGCTCGGGTAGTCGTCGTCTCTTCTTCCTCCTCCTCCTCTGGCCGACGGCTGAAGTGCCCTGTGCCTCCCCCCGTCCGCCCGTCCGTCCGCCCTCCTCTCGATTTCATGCCAGCGCGACGTAATCAATTTTAGCCGAACTGTACATCCGCGTCGCTGAATAATGCTCGAAGATCCGCGGGCTCGGAAATAATCGAGTGCCCTCGACGTCTCGGTCCACCGAGGATCATCGCGCCGAGGAGGACGCGCGCGCGCGGCTAAATCGCCGCGGAGTACCGACTAAGGGGCATCGCCGCATACTTTAACGCGAGATCAAATATCTCGAACGTTGAGCGAGCGCGGCCGGATTGACAACGACGAGGAATCCGCTTGCAAGCCGATTTCCTCCGAGCGCCATTTTCAGGCCGTGATTCGGCCTGAAAATCCCCGGCCGGAGCTTCTTCTGCGAGAAGAAGTTTGATTAGCGGCGAGAAAAAAGTTGCGCTTTATTTCCACTGCGCGGTTTCCTCGGATATGTCCGTTCTTACATCAGCTGCAGATCAAATCGACGAAAGCAGCCGAATCCTTCAGAGGCGTTGCTGCAGTCTCAATCGCAAAACTGTCAATGTGTCAGGTGAGGTGAACGTAACGTAAAATCTCGACGCACCCCGCTTGGCCAACTCGAGCCGCGCGCATAAAACAGTTACGAGAACGAGGGGCGCGAGAGGCGTTCGCTTTACGAGCGGTTCCCGACGACTGTAAACGCGCGTCGTTAGCGTTCGATTTCCGCGCTGCTGTCTGCCGACGGTCCCCAGGACTCGTTGAGGCCAGGAGCCTTCTGCCGACGCGGAGTTCCTGCCGCGTCCTCAACGATTTTCTGTCTCGACGCACGTGCCGCGGCGCGGCGCGGCGCGGCGCGGGCGTGGCGTCTCGCCGGCTGCTCGAGCTCGCATTTGAATTTATCGGCCGATATCGGAAAATACTTGGTCGATCCACAATGGCTTATCGCGGCCTCGCGGATCTGTGCGGGCCGCGGCCGCCGCGCCGTCGTTCGCCTTTACGATCCTTTCGGCCGCTCTTCGCCGGCGACCGCTGTCGCGAGGTGTCTTCTTATCGCGCGAAAGCTTGAGACGTTCCGTTCCCCGGAAGGAGGGGGGACAATAAAAACGCCAGTGTCGCCCCAGTATCCTTTAATCAGCCGCGAGCATGTGTTCGCCGAGTCGTTCGGCTTCGCGATTCGTGCGAGAGATCTCGCTCCGACGCGACTCGAACTCGCCGATTGTCACTTCTTTTTACGACGCGAGGCGCGACTCTCGCGCGCCGCGTGGTCGATAGCCGCGCGGAGGACATTTGCGGCGCGTTGGCCGATAAAAATGTTCCGTGGCTTTTTGTATAGCTTCCAACTTCCATCAAGTCTTCTTCCATGCGTCTTCACGCGAATAGGACAGAGCGCGAGGATGGAAATTTGATCGAACGGCACGGCCGCCTGTCCCGCTTTCGAAGATCGATAAGTGAAGCGCGCACTGGCTCTGGTGGAGCCAGGAGAATACTCTTCGAGGCGTCGATGGAATTAACGGCGATTACTTTTCTCTCGACCAGCAGCGGGCCATCATCCATTATCGGCGAGCGTATCATTAATATCCATAGCTCGCGCGCGCTTGTGGAGATCGCGCTCTCGTACTCTGCGCACTCCGGGGAGGAATGGAGGTTGACACCTTCGATATCCGGGCGGAATAGTTCCGTATGCATCGCGGCGCGGACTAATCGAAAACTTGCGAAAGTTTCGGAGCAGACGTCAAGCGCGCGCCGCGACTCTCGCACACTCTCTTCCTCCTTCTCCCTCCCTCTAATCGAGGAACTTCCCAGGTGCGAAAACTCCGCCGCGGCGCCTGCGTGCTTGAATGCTACCGCGCCGCCGCGCCGGCTGGATGCAAAACTTTGGCCGCATTTCTTCGGCTAATGCCTGGTCGGGGAAATAATCCCGGCCTGGACGAGGATAAGGCGGAGCCGCGCGCGGGATTGTCGAAAGTCTTAAGCTAAAAATCTCGTGTGTCCTCAAATCCCTCCTCTGCATCCCTGCCATCCTGCGGCTCTAGTATCCTACTTTGCTACGCGGCAGATGCGGCATTAAACCTGCCGACTGCGAAAAAATATGGGGAGACGGTACACCGGATGTCTCCTGGAAAATGTATAAGTGCGTCTCTCTCTCTCTCTCTCTCTCTATCTCTCTTCCCCCCTCCATTCCTCCCTCCCTTTCTTCCCTTTTTCTTTTTGAGATATCTCCGATGCAGATAGAGATCCTTAGAAATTCTATCAACGATACGGCGAGACGAAGAGGGTGAAACAACCGGAAGAAATCGTCTTTGTGCAACGCGCGTCAATATTTAAATACGTCGGTAAACGTCGCTCACGAAAGATAACGGGATGAAATGGAGATTGAGACATCAGAAGGGACGAGGCGAAGAGGAAGAGAGAGGGAGAGGGAGGGGGAGAGAGAGAGAGAGCAGATGATGACTCTCGTTCCTCTTTCGTTCGCGGACGCTCGCGAAAATGCGCAGCGCGCGACGCACGCCGAGTCCAATAACTTTGTTCCTCGCATATCAGCGGGCGTGGCGGCGCACGATGGATTGCTCTCGAACCGCCAGCGCGCTTCTCGCCGTATGCACCGAATCAGCGACGATATAAGCATCGGAGATATTGCTTCTTGGATATTGCGTGCCCGCGCGGTTCTCGCCGCCGGACGATATCGCGGTGGGATCAATTGTTCGCGAACCCGCGTTCTCTCCTGGCGAACTGCTTTTGACGTTCGAGCGGCGCGCGGACAAACGTATCGTCGCTTGGAAGGCAGCCCCGTCTCCCGGAACGTATCGCGGGAGATGCATAAAGCGTTATATAGTCAATCTCACATATAAGTTATTTTTGCCAGAAGATCGAGAAATACGCTCGAGAAGGCCGACAGCGATCTTCTTCACCTCCGCTTGAATTTCGCGTCGTTGCACGCGCGATGCACCGGTCAAGTAATACCGGAATTCGGAATTAGCGTCGATTGCCGAGTCTCGATCGAGACGAGGACAGAAATCAGAAACTACGGCGAACTTGTGTCTTTTTACAAACGAGACACCAAGCCGCGGATGTCGATCGCGCGATGTCGGATCACCGAACCGAGTAACCGAGGTCCGGTGTTCGCGAGAAAGGCAAAGAAAACGAATGAGCCCGTACTGATCAAACTGACCCGCAGTCACGGCGGCGAGGTAATAAAGATTTGCAATGGAAATGGCGCAGCCGCGATTCCTCCGGCGACAGTACGTTATCTGCCGGGGCATTGAATAGCCGCGCAGTGGCGTGCGCGGCCGAGCCGTAAAACACTGACCCCTCTGCAACGCTGTTATTTATGTCGCGACGCTGTGTGACGGAAACAATATTATTTTATTTCAAAATCTCGCATTCGAACATGCCGCGCAAATATTTGCCTATTTTCCTCCGGCCGCCGCTCGGTGCGTGCGTGCGCAGTGATAAAAATAATGTATAAATAATAAACGTGATTTACGACGCTCTCTCTCTCTCTCTCTCTCTCTCTCTCTCTCTCTCTCTCTCTCCTCTCTCTCTCTCTCTCTCTCTCTCTCTCTCTCTCTCTCTCTCTCTCTCTCTCTCTCTCTCTGTCGAGTCGCGACCGCGTGTATCGTACATATGTCTAATCCCACATTATGCGTGTAATTGCACACGTTGACTCGAATCAGCGGCGCGCGTTCGATATTATATGCGCGTTCACTCTCGAGTTACCACGCGTGAGGAATTCGATAGCTGTGTGAAACTGTGCGAAGCAGTGAAAGAAATGCGCGCTGAATAACGGCGGGGAATGGGCGGTGGTCGTTAAATATCTTTGGCGAGCAACGCCAAACACACGAACGCAGGATACACGTACACGCACGCGCGAGCGCACGTGCAAGCAAGCAAGGCGAAGGATACGGCGCGCGGCTCTGCTAATGACTAATTCATCGCACATTCTGCTCTCCGCGAAAGCCCGACCGCACAATACCCTTCGAATAGTATAGATCAGTATCGGATGCGGCGCGGTGGGATATAACGAGCGGAGCTGCTCGCGAAAGCCGAAGCTCTCCCTCGCACAAAAGACCGCTCTCTTCCGCGCGTTGGTGAAATATTTCACAATCGCGCCGGTAATTAGAGATCCGCTCGCGCGCGATCTCCGCGCGTGTCCTCCGCGTGTCGCCGACGCCCGCGGACGCCCCGAAGCTCTGGGCTATTCAGTTTTGCGCGACAATGATGGAACCGAGGTATCAACTCGGCATTTACGTCAAAATATTTTCTCGCGCGAATAACCGCGCGCGGACGAGTTTGTCAAATGCGACGCGCGATATAAATAAACAGCCAAGAAAATCTGCAATTCAAACGTGCGGGCATCGTGATTCCCAAACTCAGCTGGGACGGGGTGAATCTTTCATGACCGCGGAGCCGGGAAACTCGGCCCGGTTTCCTCGATAGCGTTTCCGAAACGTCCCCGATACGCCAAATGACATATTAAAGCAAGGATCGTGGGGGACGATCAATTTCCATTAATTCGTCGTTGAAGAATCAATAGAACGATAGATCGAACGAAGGATCGATCGATATTTACCTGTGAGTGTTTTCTATATATAATATGAGTGTCCGCCCGGTAACTGAAGTAGAGGAAGCGTAGAAGTGGTAAAATGAGACATTTTGCGCGTTACGTAAATTCCTTGGGAGTATCGCCGTAAAACATACGGTATAAGTGCACCGTATATAAATACACACTAGAAGAAATGTATTGTTGCGTGAACCAAAATTTTGTTGTAACAACAAAATAACTTGGTTAAAATATACTCAACAAAACTGTTTAGTTCCTGTAAACAAATATTTTGTTTGTTGATTACGGTTTGTTCGTATAATGTAATACTTTTGTTACAGCAACCAAAAAGCTTTAACTATATGAATTTTGTTAAAAATACTACAATTCTTTCCTAATATATAAAATCTAAATTTTAGTGCACAGAAAGACAAAATAGTATCCATTGGACATTATTTTAGTTTATGTAAAATAATATTTCGTTATTATGTAATTTTTATGGATAAAGTAACTAAAATGCTTAATTTTTATATATGAAGTCTAAGAACAAAATCCAGAGAACAAGGAGAAGTCCAGAGAACAAAGCAGAAAAATATATTTAGTTGACACAGCTAAACATATTTTGTTATATAAAACAAGATATTTGGTTGTTATTAAAAAATGCCTCAACTAAATAGTTTTGTTAGAGATACTAAATTTTTTCTCCTAGTGCACTGGAGTACACATAAGATATATGTATAAAATACGTATAAAATTGATATAAAATCGGTATGAGATGCACGATATAAAACACGATGGAAATCCACGATAAAATACACCGAGACTGCTCGGGAAGACACGCGGAGGACGTCGGAGAATCTACAATCGATTCAGGCGTAAGACTCGAACGTCTGCGGCGGGCAAGTGCTTTAATGAGAAACGGGGAGCGCGTGAAGTTGAAGCACTCTCGACGCGCGGCGCGCGCAATAACGCCGCCATCCGCATCGCCGACGCAACGACGCGACGACGCGACGACGCGTCTTTGTAACGAAAGCGGCCAGGTCGAGTAGCAGCGAGCGGCAGGTGCGCGCGTCTTCGTCGGTGCGCGATCGCGCGGCAGGAACGATCTCGCGAAAGCGAGCAAGGTCGAATGGAAAGCGCGAAACGCGCGGTGGATGATTTACGACGGGCAATTTCGAGCGCGGGCGTATCTCGAGTCCCACTCGCTCGTATTGTCCGCGGGGGTGCGGTTGAAAAAAAAAGAGAGAGAGAGAGGGATCTCTCGTTCGCGGCGGAATTCTCTGCTACAGAACGGCGTTGCGTAATAGGGGTATGCTTCTGCGCGAACAAACGCCGATGATTGCCGGGGAGAATGCGCGCCGATGCCGCCGTTCGGCTGATGCGAATTACCGCTCGGCGTCGCGCGATGGATATAACGTCGTAAGGTTGATTATACGTTTCCTCGCGCGCGCGCGCGAAATGAAGCGCGTGCAATCAGCAAGGTGGGACGGGGACGATAAAAGTCCCGAATTAGCGGAGAAAATTCCAGTCGTACGTAATCCCCCGGCTCGAATCCAATCTTGAGCGAGTCCGCCCTCGCGTTTGTGCAAATTTCGCTTCAGATGCAGCATTTTTTATTCAGCGCGCGCGCGCGCGCGCGCGAATCGTACGCGGCTCTGCCCGCGAGTGTCTGGGAATTAGTGTAATGGAAATCATTCACGTGCGAGTACTCGCCGCGGCTAAAGAAGAACACGAAACATTTCGATCTCAGTTCTCCCAGCGGAGTTGCGGGCTTCAGCGGAGTGTCCGTCCCGAGTTACTTTCACGCGAGCCCTCGGTGTCAAAGGCGGCAGATGTTAGCGCGGGGAGATATAACGGAGAACGGATAATCGCGGAGCCAAAGAGGAGATAAAACGAACGAAGGCTGGTGCTTGTGAATAATTGACGAAAGGGGAATTGAAAGACTTCGGTTCGCCGGGATCGGAAGCTCGCTCGGCCGCTGCCGAGCTGCGGCGAGAAAATTGAAAACGGAGAAGGCGAGAGGGAACGGTATGCAAAAGCGATATGGGCGTTATAAAGAGAGGATGCAACGAAGCGCGGGAGTCTCTCTTGCCTGTGAGGAATTAAGAAGAGCACGCCGTGCGCGATTTATACACGAGTCCGCCGACTCGTCTCCGCTATCTGATGTCTGATGACGCCGGCTGTCCGACACGTTCGCAGGGCACCTCGCAGCTATTTCTGATCCACTCGTCGATCAGAGATATGCGCGAAATGCCGATGCCGCCGGCGACGCGCGTTAATGCAGTCTCCGAGGTGTCGCGACTGCAGATTGATGCCGTAGCAGATCGACCGCTCTCTCGTGCGCGCGCGGTGCTTTGTTTAACTCAAAAGACCCGCCGAGTCGTTGATCCCCGTTCTCGCGCGAGTCCTTATCTGCACTCGCGTGCGGTGTCCGCGAATCGGCTTAGAAATCGCAGCGATCAGTCGTGATCCACCGAGCGCACGTTATTTAATTCGAGGGGGCGATAACGCGATTTCTCGCGGCGATTGAGCAGAAAACAATGAAAGGTTCATACTCATATTTTAAAGATCAATCCAATGGAACGAGGCGGGATTAAGACGGCAGTCCCCAGACGCGAGGAGTCGAAGGATCGATTAGACGGGCGGGGGGGGGAGGCGGCGAGGAGGAAGGGATGGAGATCCCTTGGGCAAGAAAAGCGCCGTGAGGGCACGCGGTAAAATGGATTCTAATCGTCCTGACACTTCGACCGTAGGCGTTGCGAGGCATTATTCCTCCATTAGGATACTGAATAATTCACAAACTGGGTGTCTTAGTCGCGGCAAACTCTGACGAAGGTCCAAGGATTGCTCGAGATGAATCAGCCTGAAGAATGGAGGAGCGAGAGAGAGAGAGAGAGAGAGAGAGAGAGAGAGAGAGGAGGAGAAAAGAAGGCTCTTTTCACTCTCCATTTGCCGCTTCAACCGTAACAGTAACGTATAACGACGTGTACTCTTCCTTATTTCACTCACAGCGGCGAGTTATATCTCGATCAGATTTCTGCCGGCGAGAGAGATACTCGCGAAAGTTACCGTGCCCATTTTCTCGCAGTTATGCAAATTTTCAGCTTCGCGTGCACACGTGAACGATTGAAGCGCGCGCGCGCATGCGAAGAAGAATAGATTTTAAATCTAAATTACACTTCTGCCGATCGCGAGCGCGAAACAAAGCACACCGCGAGACTGCTTCGATCGCGACCGCGTATAGTATCGCACGCGTCGGAGATTACGCGGATATTGCGATGAGTGTCAATCGCACACGTGAATAAAAGCCCCCCCGTAACGAAGTGCAGCATCGGCCCCGCCCGGCTCCGAAAGAGCCGGCGCTCGATTTTCCATGCGAAAGTTGCAACGGGCCAATGCCGATCGGCATTGCGCCGCGCGCCAAATTGTCTGTGACGCCGCGCGGCGGAACGCTGCACAGCGCAGCGCCGATGCGCCATGCGTGGGTGAGAGATTGCATTATGCAGCCGAGGCCATGTACGATCGGGCGCTCTCTCACACACACACACACACACATATATATATACACATACGCACGCACACACGACGTACTAACGAAGTGCCTCGTGGGAACAGTCCGTCGACTGTAGCGGCAAATCGACCGAAGAGAGGCGGTCGTGCTCCTCCTCCTCCTCCTCCTCCTCCTCCTCCTCCTCCTCCTCCTCCTCCTCCTCCTCCGAGGTAGACGCGAAGGATCGGACACCTATTCGACCCTTTCGTGCAACGTGACTCGAGCCGCTCGTTACATTTGAATTCGCCCGAGCTATGGCGTCCGATGTAAATCTCGCGGAGATTTACGATCGTGATAACGACTACCTGCCTCATCTCTCTCTCTCTCTCTCTTTCTCTCTCCCGCTCGCGTTAGATCGCCGCGCCGAGCGAGAGACGCGAATGCAATAGCTGGCTCTAACAGAGTCGACTGCACGTTTCGCTTCTCCTTCTTTGCGAAGAATTCCGCAATAATGATCTTCATGCTACATTGAACGACGCTCGTAAGGCGATCTTGCGTTCGTCGTAATTTTATCTTGATTTTTTGGGGTCACGTTTATCTCTCGCCGCTCTCAGTTTGGCAAATTGGATCTGTGAGAGTCTCCCAGTAATTTTGTGATATGGTCTTGCTTGAGTCTATAAATGTTCTCGTCCAGAAAGAATGTACAGATATTATAATCTGGAATGTACGATTCTAATCAACGATTCTAACAATCTGTCGCCGCTGGTTATTTCTAAAATGGTTAACTTAAGATGCGAAGGAATACAGCACATTAATTTTAATTACATTAATTGAAAGCTTTAATTACACTAATTGATTAAGAAACGTAAAAAGTTGTGCATGTTTCGAAACGAGAATTTAGTGTTTATACACGCGACAATCCAAGATTCAACAACCGTGGAATTTTATTTCTTCCGCTTGGGTCAATTTGACCAACGAGTACGAAATTAGTGTAAACATATCATGTCACTAGTAGAAACGGCCCTTTTGCGACATTTAAAGGCGAGCCGCGAACGCGATCTTAAATGTAAGAATAGACTATGAAATTCAATGCGATGAGACAGCCTTTTTGCTTCGCACAGCTGCCCATCGCTGCATCTTGCACGAAAGTCTACCAACTTCACGAATATTTACTACCGATCTTACCGAACGAAGCTACCGCTAACCGGCCGGCGTCTCGTCTTAAATTCTCATCGGTCGGGCGTGAAGCCCGACAACTGCGGAATTCCCGATCGCAATTTCGATGCGCTCGCGGGCCAGTCTGCTGCAGCTTTCCGAGTCGGGAAATGTGCGGCCTCTCTCGGAGCGGTCTCTCGGAGAGAGAGAGGAGAGGAGAGGGAGGGGAGGAGAGGAGAGAGAGAGAGAGAGAGAGATAGGTAGCGATTCGTTTCGCGAAACAGCGCCTCGCGCATGAAGACAACCGATATTATTCCGGCAGACGATTGTAGGTCGGCCGCGGCGGGTGGACTGTTGCGCCCGTGGCGTTGCGAGCTGTTTCTACTGCGACGAAGGCGGCCCCGGCGTTTGCCTTTACTACTGCATAGCCCGTAGCGCTGCGCGCGCTTTGTTTCTCTCTGACGTTCGAGGGCCGGGTGTATACCGTCGCGTTGCCGGTCATACTACGCCGTTGCAAAAATGGTACTTCGCTTCGGGCCCTTCGGGTGAGCTAAAAAGCATAATGAGGATCGTGTAACACCGATTCGTTTGTTAACACGTTCATTGTCAGACTGAAAATTTGAATTTCGTGTGGTGGCCAAAGTTATATTTTCTTTTATTTACTTTTAGTCGTTTTTTTTTGCACGATTGAACTGACATTGAACTGAGTCTTTT
The DNA here is from genome assembly GCF_003227715.2 of Harpegnathos saltator. Lineage (NCBI taxonomy): Eukaryota > Metazoa > Arthropoda > Insecta > Hymenoptera > Formicidae > Harpegnathos > Harpegnathos saltator. Next base: position 317,291 of record NW_020229904.1, read on the forward strand.
CGAGGGTCCTGGTTTGTCACTCATAATAAAAAACAATCGCATAAACGGCCGTTTGGTGAGAGGCCGCAACACGCGATATCCGCGTGGCCGACAATGAACGTGTTAATAATAATACGCGAAGCAGTCGCGTAAGGAACGTTATAATTCGCTCGACGACAAACTAATCTTTGCGAATCTTTGCGTATAAGTGAACGACGACGAGGTCATCGCAACAGCGGCTGCTTTGCAGCGCCTTCGCGAGTGTATTAGTCCCGTTTTGACGAATACGTCGGCGCATCATTCAATGACAAGAGTAATAAGGAACAGACGGCACACGACGGGGCACGATGATGACGCTCGCCGCGTTTAATTTAATGACTCATTCGTTCGTGTGTAGCGCGCGTTGCAACGCCGCGGTCGTGCTTTATATGATGCATCTCGTAATTGCATTTTGAATAGCCCGTGGCGCACTCGCGCCAAGCGGGGAATTTTCTAAGCCGCGATGCTCGATAATGTTTCCGCGTTTGCATAAAAACGGCAATTTACCCGCTAAATGCGGATGTACACACAATGCATACTGTTTACGCAGTAACCGCGCGGCGGATGATATTTTCCCCGAGCGAAAGTTATTATTTATTTACCGGGAGCGCCGCGAGTCATTTGTTTTCGCAAATTAATGAGCAACAATACGGCAAAATGTGGGCGGATGATTAATTGATCTCGCAGGGTCGTCCTTTCCGAAACGCTGACTCCGCGTTCAGCGAAATAGGTCGCGATTGTTCCCGAGATGCGAGACCTTCAAGCGCCGAGCAACGCGCAACGTTTATTTAATCGCTGGTCGAGACGATATTTCCGCGATTTCTCTCGCCAGAGGTGATGAGTCAGTCAGATCGCCGAGACAACTTTGCTCTCTCCTTCTCGCACGTCGCTGCGTTTTTCACGGGTTTTCCCGAGGTTCTTCCGAAGCTCGAGATCAAACACGCGTTCAAACAACTTCATATTTAATCGGATCGGACCCCGAGGCGATTCTAAATTTCTAAACAGCAAGACTTTTGGTGCCGCGTCAGTAACGTGTCGATTTACGCGATTTCACGGAGATGTAATAGGGAAATAGTCGCAATTCAATATACAATTGTTCGTCGCGATTTTATATTTATTCAGCGGCGCTCTGATGTAAATCGAGCCGATGATAATTTACTTAGAAAGTTTCTCACAAGGGTCGGACCTCAAGAAAGGTATCGCCTCGCGCCGCCGCGCCGCGAAGCTCCCATGCCGGTGATTCGATTTTACGTCAATTGCACGGCGCGGTGTGACGGCGAGAAGAACAGAGAATATTTCCGCTGCAATAGCGTCGGATAGTCGGAAATGAGAAACTTTCAGTCGCGACTCTCGCTCGCGCGATCCCACGCGCGCCGCCAGTGATCGACGTGCGCGTTCCTCCGGCGCATAAATTAGCGGGCGCAAATTGCCACTACCCTCCCCCTCCCCTCCCCCCTCCCCTCGTGCATTGACAAATATACGTAGGCAGTCTGAAAAGTTCCCGACCTGACGTATACACGGCATTAGAAAGTGTCAAACTATAATTGTATTGGAAAGTGGCATCCCTGATATATAAACCCATGTAAAATTTCATTCGATCTGTCGAGTCGTTCGAGTGGTAGCACCAGTTGAAAAAGCTCTGTGCTTGGATCGTTTTAAGCAAAATAACATGGATTTCAAGCGTCGTTTCGTAACTGTTGATGAAACTTTTGGACCCACCAGAGCGAAAAGAACCTACCGGAATCACACTTTAAACCTTTACCTGCTGAGATATTAAATGACCAGTATGACCCCCTCTTTGCTGAGTTATTTTTACAATTATAAAATATTTTATAATGATGAATTTTTGTATAAAGATTAACCAACTAACTAAGATTAAGATTAAACTTAAAGTAAATCAAAATTTACGCATTGAAAGTCCAGAAATCGAGTAAACTCGATCGTAGCAAGGCCGCCATTTTTTTCCACACTCGAGTCATCTCGACCGTAGCAGTTAAAGGGTTAACGATGCTATTGAATTATTGGATAAACGTTGGAATGAATGTATTGAAGTTTCAGGAGATTATGTTGAAAAATAAAACATACTTCACGGCAAAAGAAAGTTTTCTTTCATTGTTAGGCCGAGAACTTTTCAGACTGCCCTCGCAATCGTAAATCTCGCAAAAGCTCGGCCGTAGAACTACAAGGCCGAGTTGAACTGTTCACTGTGTCAATTTTGCGGCGGCGGCGCGACTTGCCGAGTCGACTTGCGAAAATGTCACTTGCGCGGCCACTTGCGGAATCGCGCGCCACTCGCGGCGGATTACGTTACGTTCGCGTGATCATTAATTAACAGGCGCTTCAGAGCGCCGCGCCGGTATCGCTCATCTCGCAAGCCGCCCGATACTTTCTTGCTCTGATTAAACTTAGAGCACCCGTCCCCTCCCGCCCCCTCCCGGCTCTCGCTCGCGTTGCCCTCGCCCGCCGACGGATAAGAGCCCGCTTGTTCCTCCACGTTAATTTCGTTAATTATATAGCGATCACACTCGGTACACGGCGTTAATTACAAATCCCTCCTTGTGTACACACACCCTCGCCTATCAGATATACACCGAACACACCGAGCCGCCGGCCGATGATGCATGTGTGTATGTATATGTATATATACGAGCGGAGCGGAGCCGCGCACGCGGAGTCAGTTACGTCGAGATAATGAATCGATAATCCGGCCGAAGTTTATCGGTATTGCTGCAATGGAGTTTCGGCAGAAGTACGAGAGATTTGCAAAAGCCGCTTACTCCCCCCTCCCCCCTCCACCAGCCTGAACTTTGTCATTTATCGAATCGCCGTCGAGTCGGGCAAAAGGGGGATAAATAAAACGGGGAAAATAAATATCGGCGTAGCGCGCGACGGCGCGGCGACGGGAGAAAAAATGTACAGGGTGTTCAGGGACGAGAGAGCAAGCAGCGACGCTGAAAAATCTATTTATACGTTGTCCGATACTCCTCCCCTCCCTCTCCCTCTTCCTCTTCTCGCTACGTGTATGCACGCACCACACACACACGCGCGCGCGCGCGCGCAAAGCATACCCGGTGTGTCGTCGTCGTCAGACACGTCGACGTCACCGACGTCGAGATGGGAACGTCCGACCGCTTGACCCGCGACACCGAGCTCCTTCCACGAGATCGGGATTTTGCGAGGCGAAGGTTTCTTATTTGTTGCTTATTTGACGGTAGATCCCCAACGTCGGAGAAGAATCTTCGATCTCCTTCACAATTTGCGGTGTTCGAGAGGGACCGAGAGGGAGTATCGAGGAAGAGGTGATATGCGGCAGATGCAAACCTAACGACGAAAGGGAGGGACGAAGAGTGAACGAAAGCGAGTGTGAGGAAAGGGAATTCGAAGGAAAGAAACGGAAGCTCAAAATCGCGCATCGTTTCTCGACTCTCGATATCATCGGAGTCAAAGGCTCGCGCAGTAGACCGCGTTTCCGCGTAGACCGTAATTCTACTGTTCGCCTCGTTGTATCCGCTTGGTTCTCCGCGCATTGTTCTCGATTTCGGTTAGCGCGCGCGATACTGACTTTCGATACGGCGGAAATATACGGCGCTCGAGCCGATCGAGAACGATGCTGCGATCTCGAGGATTATCCGTTATGATCCACTTGTCCAGGTGATGGGCTACGCTCTGCAGAAGCGTTCGACCTCGATCTACTTGAGTCTGCGACTCGTCCTAAATAGCGGGATTCCATCTGATCCGCGATCGTATCCGATTTAGTTCGCAACAAAATACTCGAGTTACACTGCAAACTCCCGCCCGATACACGACGAGATCCTGTCGACTGCGTATTTATATCTTCCCATCCAATTAGGCGCGTTTCTCGCATTGATCAGCGCCGGATCTTCGTCTCAAAGAGCTTTAATTAATTCCGTTGAGGTTATTCCAACTACGGCTGCATCACGCGCTCGATTCGCCGCGATACCGACGAGATTTATCGCACCGTACAATCGGACACGCAACCTCGGCGATGTGAGTCTCGACTTGAAAAAGGAAAGAAACGAAAGTTTTGGATGTAATTTTTTTTGGTTTTCTTTCGCGTTTTGTCGCACGTCTCAGGAGAAATATAGAAATACAAGGGGGTTAAAAAGTAGCAACCGAACGGAAGATGTTTCAAATTTCTTAATGTCATTCGCAGAAACGTCGCCTGTGACCGTTTGTATCTTCCTTCATCATTTATCTCGCGAAGAGATATCGCTTTTTAAGATCTGTCAAAGGGATGACTTTTCTTGCTTTTCTTTCTTGCTTTTCATTCGTTTTCTTAGGAATATCTCGGAACAGTCGACGACCCTTGAAAAGGGTATCGTTTGTACCCGCCTTTCAAATCGTTTTGATCTCGAAAGGTCCGGAACCGCGACATTTCCAAGAAGGAAAAAAAATCCATAAGAGGAAGATTACCGTCATTCTCGAAGATATTTCGAAACATTCAACGGTACAGAGGAAAGAACATCGTTTGTTCTGTACACCCCGAAGGATTCGAAAATAGCTCGGACTTTCTGCCGAATTGTCGAAACATCAGAAAACATGAAGTCGTCACTTGGCGATTTTGAAAGATGCCGTAGTTCCCAAAATTATAGTCATCTTTGGCCCCGACCTCTTGCCGCTTCCAACGGCAAACAGCAGTAGTTGCTGTCGCTCATTACAAAACAATCCATCCGACTATAATTCTTCAGCTGTGCGACTGTAGTTACAAACATCAGTTACAACTTTTCTCCCTCGCTCAGCGTACGTGCGAGGAACTTTCCTCTTAGTTCACGTCGTGTTCCTCCGTTTCTTTACGTTTCGGGGATCCCCCTGCGCGGGATGAACTTCATTTATCCCTCTCCAACGTAAACGCCTGATACTACCCTCGCGTTCTTATCGCTAATCCCGAGTAACGGCATTCCCCGATAGACGCCCGTATATCTCGACCGATCCCGCTTAATTTCAAGGACGGCCCGATCGCGTTCGTTTCCTCGGCCGTGTAATTCGATTTTTACGGATGAACCTGCCCCACCCTCCCTCCCCTCCCCAGTCCGAGAAAATAACGCGCTCATGGCAAACGCGACAGTGACAATTAACTTGACTCGTTCGTTAAACAAGCATGGCGCGGAACCTCGTTAAAAGTTATTTCATTTCGCTGTCTCCGCGCGCGCGAGTGCGCTTCCTGCTCCTCCAGCCTTTCTTCGTTTCTTCGGTTACTCTTCGACTTTGTGTCGTGTTATTATTTCACGCCGTTTCTCTTCCAAACACACATAAAATCCAATATATCGTTAATTTTCCGCTCGGCAGGCACAAGAGGGACGTACTTCCGGAATAGTTGCGCGCTAGATGAGAGGAGTACACAGGAGAGGGCTCGCATATGGGAGTCTGGGATGCTCTACGAAGTTTTCCACTTTTCGGAAAGAGAAAGAAGAGAAAGGGGTACACTTGGACTCGAATCGATTAAAAGACGATCGTAATGCGGACGGGAATGTTTCTGTCTCGGGCAAGCCATAAAATAAAATTACAGTCCGCGTGACGTGTCGGCGGGCCACTCTCGGAGAATTCGTTGCGACGCTCGTTGGGGGGGGGGGGGGTAACCGTGTTAATCGTATCTCGATAACTTCATTATTACGCGAATCGAGAGGACACGCCTTGACGCTGAAATCACACGACCTTTTCCGAAAAATGTTTATCATCTTGTTGATCTTCAGCCGATACATCCGTCGTGGGAATACAAACGCGCGAATCGAATATAAAACGCGTCGTCCTCTAAATTGGAGTAATTTTTCTAAGAGATTGCAAACCGACCGCTTGGAGCGTTTTCCTCGTGCTCCTTGCGTCAAAGAGCTCCGTCCGTCCTTGCGCTTTGAGACTGCTCAAGGAGCCGGAGTACTCGAGGATTCACTGTTGCTCGGGAAGCTCTGTGTACGAGATAACAAATATTATTTCAACCGGGGATCTTGAGGCGATCCCGGTCTAGACGAGCGGGTGGACGAATGCCTCCTTGAAGAGCGCGTCTTTCGCAGTCTGTGCACGTTTTCACGACATTGTAGCTTAATTACCTCGTTACTGCGACCATATAGTTGCTTTCTGTCGGGCCACCCGCGCGACGCTGCGACGTCCATGGCGGCGGAAAAAGACGTCGGCTAGAGGGAAAATGGTACTTTTAACCGAGATTAAATTCTTGCCTCCCAGAAAGAATGAGGAAGGCGAGATAGGAAAATCGTGCCGCTGCTGCGCCATGAACGAGCAATTGTTTAACGAGGACAACTCGACACGTAGAGAACTAAACAGCGCATATCATGAATGCTTAAGGTGTGCGAAGAAGGCGGGGAGGGCACGGGAGAGGGGGGCGCCGGTAAAATAAGCCGCGGAGGTTTAAGGGTTTCGCGAGTTTCAAAAGCGTCGTCTTAAACGATCTTCCCTCCTCCCGGCTCTTTTAATTCCACCTCAATCTACGAGCAATTAGATTCGATGCGATTTGCATTTAAATAAGCTAATTTAGATAATTGTAGACATAATACATCTCTCGGCGATTATGTGTCAGATTTCCCGAAGATCTCTCGCAGTTTGCCTCTCTTCAACGTATCTTGTTAATGTTCAAGAGGTATTCTTTTTTCATCGACGTTTGATTCTTCTATCGATTTTTCAATCTTGGTGGGAATCTTAAAATTCTTGAGATACCTTTAGTCTCTGAAAACTTCGAAAGTATCTACAAAATAGTTCTTCAATATTTTAACCATCGTTTCTAGCGCTGCGATGTGATTGTTCCAAATGGAATTCAAATTCTCTCTCTCTCTCTCTCTCTCCTCTCTCTTCTCTCTCTCTCTCTGAGCGCAACGCAAGCAGAGCTGACAGGCGGAATTTCTGAAATGATTATTGCCTTGTCAAGGGCGGATTTATCATTTCCAAATTTTTCATTTCGTTGATTTATACGAAGATCTCGCTGATGATGCTGACCGTCTAATTCAGCAAATAGAATATACGCGATGAACTCTGATCGAAACTCGCCGCGTCCGCGATTTCGCGTGCACGGAGCACGGCCCCGCTGTAAATCGTGGGATTTCCCAGTGCGAACGTGCGACCGCGTTTGCGTTTCATTCCGACGTGTGTGACAATGAATGACTGTTTCCGCGTAAACGCGAATGAGCGCGCCGGGGAATGAGAATCGATACATCCCTGAGTCGATATTTCCGATTAAACAGTGTCGGCCGCCGAATTGAAAATATTTCGGCTGCATAATTAGAATTAACACACACGCGCGCATTTTTCACGCTCCGTATTTCGCAGACATTTCGGTGTATACACGGGCAAATTATTAATGCGATATCTGCGAAACGCATGAATGGCAGTCGCGAAAGTATTCATCACGATCGCGAGTAATTCGTCAAATAAAGCGAAAAATAAAAATCGAGTGAAACAATTTCATTCAGCGAAAACATTCAGCGATGCAAATCCCGTTCTCTCCCGCAGATACTCTCATCATTCGTAATGTTAAAAGCGACGTCTAAAGGAATCAACGAGCTGTGCAGTTTGCATATTGTCAGAATAAACAATAAAATTGCGCGGAGCCTGTTTTGTGAGCGCCGCGACACTTGCCGCGTGAATTTTTCCGCAAATTCCGCTCTCCTCACAAGAGTCGATTCTTCTTTAATGAAAATATGCCGAGGCATCATTTTCTCTCACCATATCGCCTTTAACGGATAAAAATACCTTGAAACGTATTTTCTCGCAGCAAGAGCAATCAATAGCAACCGTCTAAGTAACGCTTATTTATTTCGCAACAATCGATTGCCCATCAACACGGGGCTTTGCGAGAATTGACACGTTTCCGAATTTTTACTCATCGATCAGCGAGAAGGAGAAAGAAAGAGAGGCTGAGGTAGAAAAGGGTCGTGGAAAGGAAAAACTGATTAATTCTAGAAACGTGAACTCTCCCCGAGAGGAGCGAATAAAGGTTGTCACCTTTAACATTAGATCCGACGTGTTCTGCATGACGCGAAATTTAATCTGATGCAAGAAACTGACATTTGTGTTTCACAGAAATCCAGACGCGTGATCCGCGAAGACATGTTTCTAAAGTTTCTACCAAAACGATCGCGGAAAGAAACTTGTCTATTTCGAGCTCCTCGCGGCTACGGTATGACTCGCGTCACAGTCGCTCGATAGAGTGACACAGATTATAGAAAATCTAGTATCCGCACATACTAATGAAACGAATAAAAAATAAATAAATAAATGAACGCAGGCAATTGGCGTTCCTCTCGCGGTTCCCATTATTGTCGACGTTGGAGCTTCCGATTGAGCCGCGTCGTGAGATCGCGCGAGCTCGGTGGCTCTTCCATAGTTTCGGTGTGATAAAACGCTCGTGTTATGTGCGCGCTCTCATCGGGATTCGCTACGTGCGTCGACGATCACTCTTCATTCCGCGGACGGAACGTCGCCCCGTGAAGTCGCCGCCTTCTCGATTCCGCAGCGCGGAATACGCGGCCATTCGTTCTATCGCGTCGCGTCGCGTCGCGCCGCGCCGCGCCGCACTGATGCGAACAAATCGAGTATGGAGGTTCCGCGGCGCGAGAAGAGATTATGGTAATGCGAGATTACGCCGTATTTAAGTGGGAGCCGCTTGCTGCGCAAAGCGTCAGTGGCTCGCTATTAATATCAGACTTCCGCGTGCACGCGCACGCGCGGGCTCTGTTGCGCCTGCGTGAATGCTAATTAGAATAATAATGCCGGCTTGACAGAGCTAACGAAATACCGAAGTTAATTGAAATATTCCGGCGCGATGACGAGCGAATGAAATTCGGGGCGGCAAAGTAATTACATGACGCCGGCGACGCGCCGACGACGGCGAAATTAGAAGCGGCGTATATATTTAACGTTGTGTTGTATCGCAGCAACAATCTGCGTGAAAATTAACGCGGCGACTCCGGGATCCGCCGAGTGCGCTCCGATTTGCGCGGCGAATCCTCCACGGGTTTGCAAACTGCTGCAAAACAATTGACGTCGCCTCGAGATTCGTCTCGGCGGACCTCGGCGGAAGATTATACGACTCGCAACTGCACGAGCGACCGCGCGCAGACCGCGGCAGAATAGCCTGAACATTTCGCGTGACTGAGACTTTTTATAATTGCACATTATTACACATTATTGGTTTATTATTTATTGATTGTTCCAAGTGGAGGGGACGATCCTGTCAAAGATAAGACGTGAGAGAGCGGTCACGCTCGTCACTGCAGTGGCTTTGCGTCAATGTCCAGAGAGGAATTTCTATGATTGATAAACACTAATGAGCTTCTGCCGACTATTAAGTCTATTACGGCGGTCTGTGTTCGGCCGCAAAACGCTTTGCAGGCGTTCCCCCGCAAGGCGATTGCGGCGTTCCGAGTTGTCACGATCGAGAGAACGTCGAACGTTGTTAGATGCGAGTCGAAATATCCTTAACTCAAACTTCCGTCCGGGTAAAACTTCAGGAGAAAAATGACAACGACTTTGGAATAACTCGGCGCTTGGTATCGTCGTGGCTCTCTCTCTCTCTCTCTCTCTCTCTCTCTCTCTCTCTCTCTCTCTCTCTCTCTCTCTCTCTCTCTCTCTCCCCCCCTCCCTCCCCCAGTCTTACGCCGACTAATTTATTATCCGCCATTAAGGTCTGCGATTACTCGCCCTCCATACGCGACCTTGACTAAATTGCCGCCGTTGCGCTAGAGTGAGCATGACACGCGAAGGACGATGTCTGTCGGCGCCAGGACAATTTCCTGCGCGTCCCTTCGATGATACACCCGGCGCGACATGTGTCGCCGACTTTGTGACAAACGAAACAACGGCGAAATGAGATCTCGCTTGGGCGATCTGCGTCGTCCGGATAGCGAGCGACGCGCATTAAATCTACCGGAGGGGGAGGAAGGAAGGAAGGAAGGAAGGAAGGAAGGGAGGAAGGAAGGAAGGGAGGAAGGAAGGAAGGGAGGAAGGAAAGGAAAGCGTCGTGTTCTTTTTCCTTCTTTTCTCGCTATCGGCAATTCTGCAGGCCAGACTTGGAAATATCGAGCGTCTCGCCCCCTCCCCCCTCCCCCCTCCCTCTGCACCGATGCATCTACGGCAACTTCCCGCTCGTCGATTCATTCGAAATCATTGCGTTACTAGTCGGAGCTAATAGGGGCTTTTGTTCCTCCGCGAGTATTAAAGCATCGGCGACAAAGAGGGAGGTCACGGCCGCCAGCGACGGCAGTGGGAGGGAGAGGGGGAGGAAAAGGGGGCGAAAGATTTTCACGGAGAATTTAATTGAAAAATGTGACCGGGGGCACGGCCGGCGGAGATTGCGCGACGAAAAAGCTCGGAAAATTCACGGCCGTCCGCCGCAATTAGGCACGATCGAGCGATTTATTCCCGGCGTTAAGTTGATCGAACGAACGGCAGCAAACCTGACCGAAGCCTGACGAATGGCGGCGGCGCTTCGCCGTGGTTCGCCAATTGCGCGTCTATAACTTGCGAAAGTGTCCGAATATTTTTCCTCCTCCTCCTCCTCCTCCCCCCGCTACTCGCGATAGCCGCGAAAATATCCAGCGAGCTTCGCGCACCCGCCCGGCGGAATTCGCGAAATGCGATATTTATCGCGAGAAACTACCGTGTGGGGGGAGATTACACGGGAAACGAAATAAATATGTCAGAATCCAAATAATTCACCGTCACGCGGCAACGCTGACACGAGTGTTGCCGTGTGCCTGCGCGAGCTGATGCTGAAAGTTATCAGAAATAATTAGCAGACTTCCCCGCCCCGCGCCGCCCTGCCGCGATATATATTTCTCAACAGGCGCGATACCGCCGTCGCGAATTATCTTCCGGGCTTCTCCTTGGAATATCCTTGCTGCGTATTAAGCGCAATAATACCGGAGATCACCAAATCGCCCTTAAGCTTTTCGAAATTCCGAAGAATCCCTCACGACACTGCAGGGCCCGAATATTCCGCCCAGCGGGCGAATAAACGGCGATACCGTGGCAGCAGGACTTACCAGGAATCTAAGCAATCCGGGGAATTCTCGCGTAGACGGAAACGGCTGTTAGAAGAATTTAATATCGGTACACATCGCCAAACAATGTGCACGTCGCTGACAATATTTGGCGTTTCCCCGTCCGTGTAATTAGTCACGCCTTGATTTAATCCCTCCGCGTGAGCGCTCGCAAGATTAAAGCGATCGATCAGTGACGACGGGGGTGCGCGATTTGCGCGAGATCCAGTAATCGCTTAACCATAGCGTGAGGAATATCAATATTTTTCCCGCGTACGAACGAGCGACACTCTTTCTCCCACCTTTTCCCTCTTTATTCTTCGTCTTAAGATACCTCTCGGGATGCATACAGTGGCATTGTATCAATGTCAATCAATGCAATCAATGTATCGTCTTGCTTGGCGATGCCTCAGTTACTATTTTCGAGCTCAAACGGTTCGCGTGAAACAAAGACCAGACGCGATTTAATTTCAAATAAGGATCGCAATTAATTTTCGCTGGCAGAAGAATGTTGCGAATTAGTATAACGCGCGCATATCGATCGAGGGAACGCGACGTTTAAATTTCACCAGAGTTTTCCCAAAGCTCGCTTTACGACTCGCTTGAAAGAAGCGGCCGCCCACGTCGGGGAGCCCCGCTTAATTCACGACCGGTCATTTAATGCATTAATTAATTCGCAGCGGCGCGCGTTAATCCGCTTAAACTGAGATCCGGTTTAAAGCGTTTCGGGAGGGTGAAGGGGAGAGAAGGGGCGAGGCGCGAGCCGCGATTGTGCCGAAGATACATACCGGGCGAGAGTGAGCCTAAAAGTAGCTTTATGTGGGCAAAGGATACGCGCGCGAGCGAGCCGTGCGAGACACGAGGACGGCGCGGGGGGTAGCGCGGAGGAGGACGGAAAGTGGCACGAGGCCCGGCTATATAAATTTCCCGCGTGTTTTAATCCCGCTCGTAAGCCGTTCAGTTGTGTCCGGGCTTTCGTTAAATTAAGGGATCTCTCGGTGCGCTCCACCGCCACCCTCCGACGTAGCTATACACACGCTCGCGCGACCCTCACAGAGCAGCGCCAAGGGTTCTGCGTTCGCAGAGATTTCCGAAGCTTCCGCCGAACAACGAGGCTCCTCGCGACATTGGCAATTCTGAACAATCTCACGCAATTAACAGCGGACCAAATGTTGACGTTTCTTCAACGAAGTCAACTTTCTGCGTGTACTCAGCTTAACGCATATATTTTTAATTGATCGATTTATTTTCATCACACGGGGGAGATTGGGACATTTATTTGATTTAAGATTTTTAAATTTTATTTTAGATTATATTTAAATTTTATTCTATATTAATGTTATGGTATGTTACTTTACTGTGCGGTGAACATTTCGATCATTCCTTTACGGTGGGCTCGTCGCCCATTTGTCGCAAGTCGCCGCTCGCCGTCATCGATCAAAGCGCGGTGCGTTGCCCAAAGTTAAAATGCTTGGCTATTGCCATTATTAATTCACGTCCCGAGGGAGAATACGTCTAAACTATGTTTTAATTAAAAGCCGCGCGACAAGAGTCAACCTCATTTTTCCCCGGGATTAATGACGCGGCGCGGCGGGGTGAAATATAATATCTAGATAAATAAATAATCCAGAGGTTCTCTCTTCCTCCCTCGGCGCCGGCGCCGTTCAACTTGGCTATTGTTAACTTTGCGCGGATAACAAGCAAGAATTTCTGCGCTCTTATCTGACGCGAATTATTCAACAGATTAAAGACTCCTTCCCGTCGCGACTTCGGGAGGAAGTTCGATGGACATTTATGAGAAACGGCGAACTTAATGTTATCGACATATTATACAACGGAGCCTGTAATGGTTATTGATCCTCCGAGCGAGCATCAGTAGCGCGACTCGCGCGCGCTCTCATATATTTCTCATGCTCTCATGCTGCGATGCGTGGGTTTTGTTATTCCGTATAGTATATATCCCTTATAAATACAAATGGATTACCGTTTATTCGTGCATCGTCGGAATTATTAACAAACACGTAGGGCTCGTCAGTCGGATATAGCGGGATTGAAAACGTCATGCGTTTCAATAGATCACGGCTCGGTGCCGTGAGGTGAAATCGCTGCGATAATGCAAAACATCCCTCTGCCCTCGGCGAGGCGTGCGAATTTAATTAACAATTCGATACGCCCAATGTTAAAATCCGCGCGACGTGCACGGCCGGCCCATTTTCAAAATAATATCGATCGCGAAATTGCGAATACTCGTTACGCGCGCGCGGGATTTCGTTCTTTTTCGCGAGCTCGGCCTACTCCGGAAGAAAAACACACGCACTCACACGCACACGCACGCGCTTCCGCAAGGGCCTTCGGCATTGACAGGAGAGCGTCGCTGCGGCCCTCGAAACTCGCACCCACCGCTGCTTATCTGACCCACTTTTCTACGTTTTCTATACAGAGCGTAGAAAAATTTCCGGTTTAATCAGCACCCGTCACGTGCAGTCGCGAGTATCGTCGCCACCGCGACGGCGGACTCCTCCGCCATCTCGCGCTCCCCCGCTATCCTAAAAAAAATGATAACAATAAGCTTGGGTCCGGGAGGAAATCTCGAGCCCTAATAACCGGACAGTTTCCGCTTCCGATCTCTTGCCAGTCCTTTGTAGCGCGAATAACAACAGCTGTTAAGTGCTCGACGTCCTCCAAGGGATGATTATCCGAAGGATCCGCTCTCTTCGTCAAATATCGAAAGAAACTCACGCCGCGACACTTTGATCGCATCTTCGCGCCATTCTGCTTTATTCGCACAATCGGGCTAAATCGAACTCTCGGGGTAATGTAACAGGCAGATCATTTCCTAAAGTATTACTCGCGCGATTTCCTGTGTTTGCACAATTTTGTCGTACAATTAAATGTAAATCCTTCAATCAGGATTATTTCCTCTGTAAATGCTCTGTAACGCGAGGACTAGAAAGTGCTGCGATAAATAATCATAAGGCTGATTTGATCTCCCGCTTACGTTTCGCTCTCTCAGTTTTATTATTTATTTAAGTATCAGCGTACGCGCGAGAGCGGAAGCGAAGCGTTCGGTTTTATCCCTATTAAGAAACTCCCGCACGGTAAAACGGGATAATGAGGCATTCTTCTTAAAGGTGTAACTTTGTGCACGTTCCACCTTGAACGGCAGCGATGATCGCGCGCGCCACAAGAGAGGGGTGTCCATGTGTGGGCGACTTTAACTACTTTCCGCCGGCCGCGACCAAGTGCGGCGTGACCCAGTCCGCGGCTTTTTTTTTGTTTTTGTTTTAACGAAAAAAGTGTGAAGTGGGAAAAATAGGGTGAAAACAGCGCCGGGGTACTTTGCATTCTCCGGCGTCCCGCGATAAAAGGGGTAAACGCGCGCCCTCGAGCCCGACGGAAGGTGAAAACGCACTGGAAGTGCGTACTTGTGAGCGCTCCTTGCGTGGAGGATAAATTTTCGTTCTATTGCGAATTACGAGCACAAGTGCGACAAGACAGAAAAAATCCCATTAGTCGAAGTGGGGCGTTTTACGTTGGATAAACACACGCGCGGAGGCGAAGTAGTCGCGTTTCGCAGGAGAAAAAGAGAGAGAGAGAGAGAGAGAGAGAGAGAGAGAGAGAGAGAGAGAGAGAGAGAGAGAGAGAGAGAGAGAGCCTGTCCACAGATCCTCGCAGAGCTACTGGAAGAACACTCGCGTGCTCGACGAGGCAAAAGTTTCTCAACCCCTCAACTACGGCCGAGCCGCACCGGCGGAATTCCACCGCGGAACGCACGTCGCGGATAACATCGCGGCGCCATCGACGTTCGTTACCTCACATTGTGCAATTCGCCGTATCCGCGTGCGATGTGTAAAGCTGAGTGAATTCATGAAACTTGCACTCACAGAATGTCGGACAAACAACCGCTACGAAATCGTCCTGCAGTGGCGCGTAGCACAGCCGATGAGTCAATTCCTTTTCATTTAAAACGTATTAACGGACACTCGGACCAATTATCGGTTCCATACGTTCCGATTTCACGGGGAGGGAAGGTAGAGGGACAACCGGGGAGGATTAACAGGCCGACGATGACGCGCAGCATCATCCTTAATAATCCCTTGGATAATACTCCTCCTGTATCATTAAATATCCGCGCTGCGCGATAAATCCACTTAGCCCCGCGCGTGAAACGATGAAACGAGCTTGGAAATAATTATCGAAGTAACGACAATTGCAATATTCGCCGGGATGTGTGCGCTGGATAGCCCCGGCGCCGATAAACACGGTTCGCGGCTCTCCGAGCCGCGTCCAGTGTCCACTCGCTTGAAATGTTTGAAAATTCCCCTCGACAGGCGGGGGGTTGCGCGAGCGAGATCGACTGCATGCTCTCCGCGTCGCTGCGTGACGATTACAGCACGATTTATTGAAATTCACCAGCCCCTCGGCGAATCACTTCTTCAAAGCCCTCTTCTTCTTCCGCGCGGCGCACGCGAAGCTTGAGCGTGAAAGAATCACGTTTGTCTGCCCGAAATCCCCGGAAGTACAAATCGCGGAAGAACGAAAGCAAAACCGCGAAAGTGTTAGCCGGATGTACGCCATGTTTAGTTTTCCCCGGGAAACTTCTATCTTCCGCCCTACGGCGATTCTTCCGGAAAATCGCATTAACTGTCGCTCTCGTGCGTCTGGAGGTGCGCGTGGAGGAGGTAAGGAGGGTGGTTTCTTCTTCCTCTTTGGCTGTGTTCTGGTTACGGTGGTTTAATTACGCCACTTTAATTACGAGTTTCGTCGACGACCGCGCGCTATAAAATTCGCATCACGGCAAACGGACGTACCTCGTCGGAATACACGAGTTTATTCCCGACTCCGATGCACCGAAAGTCCGGCGCGAGGATGGAATCTCTCTGTGGAGAGATCCTCTCCGTAATTATCATTGCCGTCCGATTGCCGAAGCAATCGAATAGCGAATTTAAGCGGCCGATAACGAGCGGCTTCCGGGAAACCTGCCGGAAGACGACGCCCGGTGAATTCTCTGTGAAGGGCGAATTTTTCCGAAGGGAAAACTATCCTGACTTTTTCAGATCAAGCAGAGACGCGGTATACAAGCAGCTCGGAGTTTTCACCCGCCATGATCTGTGTTCATATAATACTTTGATGGAGGAACGTTGTTTCTCGCGGAGATCCATCGTCCAGCGCCTTTAGTATTATTCTTACGGCCCAAGCCGCCAAAACGAGCATCAGACTCGCGCGGATACGATAACGAAATCTCTTCTTCCACCACGATCCGTCCCGACCGCGTCCCGGCCGCCCTTCGCGGCACTCTGTAACTACCGCACTCCCCTCTCTCCCCGTCGCAGCACCGAAATCGGATGATACCGTGCGAACTCATTACACTCGCCCGGCTCGCTCGGCGATTTGCATAAATTTCCCACGGCTGCGAATGAAATTGCCCGCGAACTGCGGCGGACGGTTGCAGTTCCGGCGCGCTCTAAGCAGTCGCTAACGACGCGAGCGCGACGACGAGGGCGCACATTGTTCGCGTTCGCGCGGATTAACCTCGCGCGCGCGCGCGCGTTTCGGTGATGTTTTCGGCAACAACGGGACTCTACGCCGCGTAACGAATATAATAATGCGCGGCACGAATACGAGAGCAAGAGCAAAAGCAAGAAAAAAAGAGGAAGAAGGCGGGAAAGATAGAAAGTTAGAGAAGGAGAGAGAGAGAGAGAGAGAGAGAGAGAGAGAGAGACGAGGACAACCGCGTGTTTCCTGCGCGACGATTGTTTGCTCCCGTAACAAAAGAAGTTGGACGAGCGTTGAGTAAGCGACGCAACGACGTGCGCTCAATTTACTCGTGTGTGTGTGTGTGTGTGTGTGTCTCCTCTGCATCTCCGAGGACAAAAATACAGAAAGAGTCTCTACACGCCCTCGGCTATATAACATTTGAATGAATAACGCAGAGACTCGATGAAAAATATATTCGGACCAACTCCCCGCTGGCTAATCGCGTCTCGCTCCGCGCACTGCCCCGTGAAACGCGCTCCCCGGCCCGCGGGCCGTGAAAAGATCGTTTCATAATACCTCCATGCACTTTTTAACAGCAGCGTAGTACACCGTGAACTTCATCGATAATCCGGCATCGCGGAGCAGGCTGATGATGGATTTGTATCATGGATTTAATGCCCGTCGTTGCGGAGCCATTAGCCGGGCTTCCTCCTGTAAATTTTTAGCCCGCGCATTTTATTCGCTTTAAAGAAGCTCGTCGGCGCTGGTGCTTGCACGCGCGCGCACACGTGCGCACCGGGGTGACGTTAACTCGACGGACAGGTGGAACAAATCCGTCGCGCGCGCGTAGGTGATGATGCAAAACTAGACGACGCGTGCATCCGCGGCTCGACCTGTCGAACGCTCTCGCCCTGACGTCGTCGAGTGAGCAACGCCGAGAGAGTTTCTCACCCCATCTGCGCCCCAAGTGGATCGCAGTTGACTGGACCCGCCGACGTGAGAATAATCGGTGAATACGCTCCCGGAGACGTCCGACCGCAGCGCGCGGGACCGCTGAGAATAATCGTCAATAGCAAGTCAGACTGTACACACGAAGTATTATAATTGCAAGGCGCGACCGCGAGAAATGATACGCGGCGGTTTAACGCGAAGTCGCACTTGTCCGCCGCGCCGGAGCGTGTCAATGTCCGAGCGGCGGGCGTTTCCGCGCGCGGCGTGCATTATTAACAGCAACGTCGGATGTGCAGTTGCGGAAAACAGGACCTCTTATCGTGGCGTCTCGCATATCCGCTCGTGAAATGGTAAACGCTGGCGGAGGGAAATACCGTATTAGTGTCGGTCCATTAGACTCTGCCAACTAAAATTTCCCCCGACCAACCCCCCCTCTGGGCTTGCGCGCGCGCGCTCGCTCGCTCTCGGGGTCGCTTTCATTTAAAAGGATAAACTTATTTTATCATGTGTGTGTGTGTATGCGTGCATACGTAGATATACACGCGCGCGCGTGTCATTTCATTGATCGTTTCATTCGTCTGCTCCAGCTCGGCGTGCGAACGAGAAACACGACAAGTCTATTCACTCTAAAGAATTACCCGCGCCTCTTTGAGAGAGTGCAAGCTCCGAGCGCGAGGAAAGTTTCTCAGCGGTCGCTTTTACGCGGGAATAACGCGCGGCGCGGTGAGAATGAAGCCGCGGCGATGAGGAACACGAGCCGGCGCGATTTGTGTAAGTCGCCGTTGCGGATCGATAATGCGTAATAAGAGCGCGTTGGCCGCGCGCGGATTGTTATCACAGAGCGGAGCGCGCGCATAAAGTGAAAAATAATCCGACGGTCGAGAGTCATAAATCCGAGGCGATAATAATAAGCGTCGGATAAATTGCCAAGTCGGCCATAAGTTACGGGAACGAAACAATGAGCTCGCATCAGCATAAGTAATTTACGACGTTTACGCCGCGCGATCAATAATAATAAAGCAATATATAAGGCCGTGTAAACGTCCCGAGCGCCTTAATTATTATTCACGAGGTAAAAGTCGAGGCGCGTCGAGAAGCTGCTGCGAGTGCAACGCCATGCAAATGACGGGGCACTCGAACGAGATTCGAGAGTGCTCGCCAGAGCCGGAAGTGCACGCTTCGCTCGTAAAAAAGAACGCCGGTATAAGGAACGAGTGCGCAAAGCAACGTAGGAAACGCGGGCAGAGCGGAAAGAGACACGCGGGCATAGAGAGATGGAAAGAAAAAGAAAGAGAAGAAACAGAAATGAAAAGAAAGAGAGAGAGAGAGAGAGAGAAAGGGGCGGGAAGGAGGGATGGAGAGAAGACCGTATCCAAAGATTTACCGCGCTGAATCTCTCGCTAGCTATCCGCTCGTTTGTTTGTCCGTTCTCTTTTCGCGATCCCCCCCTCTAAAGCAGCCGTAAATTTATGTTATGCAAATACGGCTTTCTACCGGAAAACATGGCGGAGGAGGTGGGAGGAGTGACATTCCGTCCGGCCCCGGCGGAGGGAAAAATAAAATTGGTGCTTTGTCGCGTTCGACAAAGTCGGCAAGAGTTACACCGCGTTGTCGCACGGCGATGCGCGCTGCTCGTGAGAATTAACTGGTAAAACGCAAACAGCGCGCGCCTTTGAGATAGTCGTCAAGCGCGTCGAGCTTGCGACGCGTTAAAGAAATAAATGCCGGCTTCTTGCGCGAGCGCATTGTATGTGTGCGCATACTTGGCTGCAAAACAGTTCAGACACAATGGAGGGAAGCTCTCATCAGACCGTGCGCGATTGAGTGCTGCCATTGACGGGCGTGCGATAGCAGCTGAAGTGACAATACGCGAGACGTTTTTTCTCTTTTGTCCTGACATCACGACTATGGAACGGAGGATTCAGGAAGAATGTAGATATTTTTGTTGTTACGCTCTTGTTTGCAAGATACGAGTTTTTAACAAAAAGCGGCTCGTGACGATTTGTTGCGTCGCTGATTTTATTGTGCAAGCCGAATTGCGAGTATATGCAATATCGGAATGAACGACCCAATTAGCGGCACACACATACGGCGTGTGTCCCAATTTAGTACAATTATATTATCGCAAGTACATCAAAGTCTCTCTGTCCAGAAATTACAAAGGAAATAAAAAGGAAAACGTATAACACAATTGAAGGCTCAAATTTTCAGGCTTTTCAACGATTTTACCGACTCTATGTTGCTTGACTTCACGAGTGTGTTAGTCATTTACTAATTTATTTTCACAATGAGATTACGTGGTCAACGTAATTGGGGAACGTTTATTTTATATTCGATAGAGAGCGAGAATAATATTGGGTGAACGCGCAAAAGTTTTAACGGTCTCCTCAAAGAGACTGAGAAGAGACACCGACCCAGTTTTTTAACAACATTTACAAATACGTAGACGTGTAATATATCATTGAATAATTGAAAAAAGAAAACAATAGCGATCATGGTGGAATGAACATTTCGTCACTGGTAAAATTATTTAATTCATCTTTCTACCCCGAAATCCCGTTCGAAACCTTTGCGCTCGTCCAATAATAAATAGTCGAGCCGGCACGATCGCCGACGGTGATCGTGAAAGTCTCTGCTCGAGATTGAGGCGAGGCATTCGTGCGATTAACCGAACAAAGGTTTCCTCTCACCGGCGACGTAACGAATTTCTGTCGAACCATCGGCGAACGTGGCGCGGAATAAAAACGAAATCCTAGAGGCAATTCGATAACAACAACCGCCGCGCTACGGCGTAGCCGCCGGTTTAAAGTGGAAGAAGCAATTTGCGGACCTATTTTCGTGCGTGTCACCGGCAGCCGGCCGCTTATGATCGCGATCTACAATCGACGAATGCGCGCTCGACCCTAAATCGATTCTTCACGCGCGAGAGAAGTTTCCGCGACGCGACGCTTGTGCGCGCGCGCGCGCGCGCGCGTGCGCGAATCTACGGAGAATTGTTACCCTTAGCGGAGAGAAAAATGTTCTGTCTGCAAGGAGCAAAATATGTCAAGCGTAAATTGTCGCGCGACGACGTCGAATAAACGAATGAGAGCGAGCGAATAAATCAGCGAGTGAATGACAAGGTTACACGCGCGCGCTTTCTCCCTTTTTCTTTTCTTTTGCACGAGCGCATAGCTCCGACATGTAGTTAAAAAAAAAATGCGACTCGAAAATTCGACTGTTCACACAAGTGTCACGGACACAACACTGCCTGCTAACAGAGAGAGAGAGAGAGAGAGAGAGAAGACCCCGCGGCTTTGTTCTTTTTACCGCGCAATGATAATTCTGCCGACGCAATAATAGTCGTATCGTCGCTGTATTCTAGGCCGCTCGATATAACGTCTCGGCCTGACGTGCAAAATGTTTTATTCAATCAGCCATTAACAACGCAATATTCACCCTATCTTTAGGAGCCACGTCTACGGCGTGGCACTTTGACGTTATACGACGCGGCGGACGTTTGACATGAAAATTATCTAATATAGGCTCATCCTCCTGTCTCCCTCGTCATTCTGAGCCTTCAGCCTCGTGCATGTGCAATGTGTATGCGCTTAGGTGTGTAGGAGATGCAACGTCCATGCATAATGCAGAGGCACGTGGGTGACGCGCATAACATATAGAACTGACTTCTCTGTGCGGCGCATAGTCGAGCCTCCTCGGTAAAACGACATGTAATAATCTCAGACGGCAGTGCGCGTTGCCTGGGGAGTCTCTTGTCGAAGATAACGGAATCTCTCATCCGCGACAACAGGACTGTCGACTGTCTCGGAGGCTGCCAAGGAGGCATGCGAAGGAGTCGCCGAGAAAAAACGCGCCGTGTTGAGTAACCGACGTTGATAAATCGGCGCGCCGAACGATCCGCGTGAAATTTCACGTCTGAAACGTCTACGACGCGCTTTCGCATTACGATATCGGTGAACAAACTCCGGCAGAATGCGTGCCGTTTCGCAAGCGTTTCTCGTCGCTCTCGTCGCTAAGTACGAATGGCGGGCGGATAATAATATTCGCCGAATGTCGTGGCACGGAAAGTTCGAAAGAACGGGAAAAAAAGGGAAAATGAAAGAGAAGCGGAAGCCGGCCGGAAAATAGCCGGAAAATCTCGGCGCACGCGGGCGATTTCTAAATGGACCTCTTCGGCTGGAAATCATCAGAGCCGAGTGCTTTGACGCGATGAGGAAAGAGAGAGAGAGAGAGAGGGAGAGGAAAGCGATGTGGGATGTTGCCATTAGCGTGCGACTCGCGCGTGAAGTTTACAAGTGAGAAAACAATTTACAATAGCGGTTATAAGTACTTGCGCTTTTGCCCTCCCCCCTCCCCCGCCGCCGCCCCATCAACACCGCGACGAGTTGATGAGTAGCGAGAACAACGACGCTCTACAATATCCAGCACGTTGCTCCGACGACGATTACTCCCCAAATACCGCGTTTCACTTCGCGCCCGGTGACAAAGGCGCGCTTTGCCGCTGAAATATATGCCAAAATAATGCGCGCGCGATTTCCCGCGTTAAAAACGCTCTCGCTTCTCGACGATTCCCGCGACGACTTCCGCGAGGACTCTCGCCAAGGTACGTAGAGGGACGGAACAAAGTTAGGTCCTCTCACGGCCGCCATTTTGGAGCCAGAGAATCTGTGTTGGTCTACTACGTGATAGTACTATGTACGCGGAGTATTATGGTTTAGTTGTGCGAGTGAACAGAGTACACTGATAGAAAAATATACTTGAATTAACTATAATCTCACTATATTTTTTTAGTTCATTTTGGCGTCAACCATATTTTTACAGTTGGTGGAACCTGCGAAATATAGTAGAATAAACACAAATATATAGTCAATGATTGTCTTAAATAATTGTTTAGTTACTTTTACCACATATATGGTAATTTCTCATTCACAAATATAGTGAGTGATTTAATACTCATATAGTTACATCTGTCATCATTTAGCAAATATTTTGGTAATATTGACTATATGAAAGAGTTACTTTACCTACCATTTTATATTCGCGTCTATACAATAATTTTAGTTTAACTTACTATAATTCTTAGTAAAAATATTATATGGTTGGTTATACTGTGCCTATATCGTAATTATTACCGATATCGTGTGTAATACTTACTATAAATATGACATTTCGGACTATAATTTAATTACTATATCATTATAGTTCCAAATATCATATACTTTTCTCTCAGTGTAATCAAAACATAGTTTAAATTCACGATTCCAAAATACTAGTGGGAATTTTCAGAAGGAAAGCAATTACAACGCCGACTGTAGTACCAAAAAATTGCAGAAAACGAAAATCATTTTTCACCTGACGGTATAATGTGACGGTTGATCAGCTGAGCCATTTTCGAGCCAAACACGAGCGTGAAGTGGACGAGAGGACCTAACTTTGTTCCGTTCCTCTATTTACGAACCTTGACTTTCGCGAGAGCGAGTGCGCTTATTTCGCCGCGCGTTGAAAAAGTCTTCCTCGTTCGTCGTGAGCATGAGTATGAAGCGAGAATCGGAGTTAATTGTCGCGTTGGCGATCGCGCCCGCTGCGCATAAAATTTTCATCGCGCGCGCGCGCGCCGCTTTAAACGCGCCGTAACGAGATCCATGCTCGATCATCGGCGACGAGGGTGATTAGCCGCGGCGCGTCACGGATCCCTGGAGCGATCAATCGCTCATTTGTCATTACCTCTACTTAAGCGTCACTTCCAGCCGAGATCGGGACTGCGTCACGGAGTCCGTCAGAGCGGAGAAATAGTTCGCTAACTATTTCCTATTCCGCACACATGCGCACACACGCGCGCGCGCGCGCGCGCGATGGCCGAGTTCCTAAACGACATTCGAGTCCCGTGCGGGCGAGACAGTCTTAGTAGCTCCCCGCCGGGCAACCTTCATCATTCGGAACGTATCGCTCTAACGATCCGTCATTTTCTGTATCTCCTCGCGGAATAATCGCGGCAATTGCAATTGTAGAGGGGACGATGTGCTCTTTGAGCATCGCAGAACGCGCAGATTCGCAACGCGCCGGCGATGCATTGTTAATCGTTCCGCGGTAGACGAAAGGGCAATCAAGTTGCCATTACACAGCTCGACGCGGAGAGTCGCGCGTTTCCTGAGGAGGACGGAGGGGGAAGCATGCATGCATAATTCACGTAACGTATACACGCCCCATATGGAATTATCATCCCGGTCTCGAAGCGGCGAAATCGCCGCTCCGCGCGCGTCGCGTCGCTGCGATTCGTGAGCGTCACTTCATTAGTCAAACTGCGCGCGTCGACCGCGAATAAGTCGCGCGTACAAACGACGCGCGGGAGCATCTCCGGAGTCGACTCGCCGCGCCGGCTGGCCGGCCGGCCGTTTCTTCGCCGTGAACGATCACCCGGGCGCGTATCCGCGCGGAAACGCGCGGTGATTAATCGTCGGTTGCGCCCCGTCGATATATCGGGCATTTCGGCATTTCCAGAGGGATGTGCGAGCTCTTTCACGTTGGCGAACGCAAATTTTTCGCGCACGGCCCAATGTATCGCACGCGCGCGTGCGCGCGTCTGCGTTTCGACCTGGCTGCGAAATAAATCACGGCCGATAACGTTACACGCCGAGGTAGATTCTCCCGCACGTCGCACGGCTCATAACTACGGCGCCGTGAGGGATAGGATTTTGAGCCGCGGATTCCGTTATGTACCGCGACCGACCATCTCGGTGTGAAGAATGAGCGGAGGCGTTTCCGCGACTCCGTACAAATGGCCCCGCGGCTCAGGAGAAAAATAATAATGCGCCCGGTGTGTGTGTGTGTGTGTGTGTCGGCGAAGGCAACAGGAGCGCGGCGTCCGCCGCATAAATCGGGGATGAAACGCTGTTGAGTCGGGCAAAACGTGCATGCGGGATCGAGCGTCAATTAGCAAAGCAGCGATTGCTCTCTCAAGTTACGGTCGATCTGAAAAAAAAAAAGAAAAAAGAGCAGAGAAAGATAAAGCCTCCCTCTCGGGGCGAAATCGCCGATAACTTCGGCAATTGGTTCGGATGCTTGAGATAGGAGCGGCCGGGTGTCTGCTTGAATGTGATTTCAGAGCAGACGCTCTTAAATCGATAAAAAAGCGACTCCCGTATGCGCGCGAGTGATACGAGCGGGGTACTACGGTAACGCTCGTTTGACGCGTTGTTAGTGATTGCGATTGCGAAGAGTACAACCGGACGGATGCGCGTGTTTATGCGCGCGAATTATAATCGCGCGAATTACAATAGCCGCTCGTATTTGCGCGAGATCGATTTGCCCGGCGCCGCTGATATTTGCACAGTACTTTTCGGGAGCTCGCCGCTGCCGCAGCTCCGCGTAATTCCGAGTAATTTATATTCGATGATCAAATCGCATTTTCGGCGCAGCCCACTACCACGCGTCCTGAGTCGACGCTTTTTGCGCGGCTTTGCGGAATTTTTGCATTTCCCAAGCTGGGATTCCATTCCGACTCCGAGACTCAACAACGCGCGCGCGCACCTTTACGAACACCTTTCGCTCTCTTAATTATCAGCGGAGCGTGAGAAGTCCCTCGAAATTCCCAGAAACTTTGCAGCAGCTCACCGCGCGCCGCGAAGCCGCAGCACTCGCGAATGGACAAAGTAAGCGGCTGATTGAGCTGCCTCGAGCTCGGAGAACTCGAAGAGATCGCGCCATTGGCATTCGTTGAAAGCGCGAAAGCGTGAAACGTGTCGCGGAGTACGAGGTGTGCGTGAACGCTGTCTCGTGTCTCGGAGGCCGCCAAGGACGAAAGACGGTTAATCGCGACGGGAGTCACGCGCGAGCTGTCTCCCGCGAGCTGAACTCGCGCCGCAACTTTGCGCGCGCGACGCGCGCGCTCGCTGCGGAAACTGCTCTCCCGCCCCTTTTGACAAACATCACTGCTTTTACCCCCGGAAGCTTGCAGATGTCAAGACGCCAAGGATCCGGATATTCATCAGGAGCGTCCACGCGCGCACGAGAGAGAGAGAGAGAGAGAGAGAGAGAGAGAGAGAAAGAGAGAGGGGGGCGGGGAGAGAGGGAGACGGGAATATTCGTCGTGTGGAACTGAGAGTTCGCGAAATAGCGCGATCCCTCGTAAGCGGAAAACTCGTTAACTCTTTCATCCCGAGTTACGGGAGAATTTACCCGGAGAGAACAGAGATTCGATTACACGAATGAGACGGGGGTATCGATTATGTTTCCGTTGTCGGGGGGGTGGGACCGGCGGAGGATTCGAGGGACACGGAAGGAACCGCAAAGCAACCGGCCACGGCGGTTTCTTCTCAAGCGTGGGGAAACAAAGTGGAATGTCGCGACGACCGCAGTAATTGGCTGGAATTGAGAATCGCGCGCCCGTTTTTAGCCCGACTTCTATCGCTTCTTGTCGGCGACCGTCACTCCCCCCCCGCCCCGCCAGCCGGGAAGGTGTATAAATCTGTATGAGCGCGCGAGATTCTCTCGCGACGCTCATTTACCGGCGGGCGAGCTTTATGACGAGAAGAAGCTGCGCAACATTTCGACTCGCGGCCAGTCTCGTCGCTGCCGCGTGTAATCGAGCGCGTGTAATTAAAACTGGTGGATTCCCGGCGAATTAATCAACCGACGCGTCGCTTGGGCGCCGTGATGTCGCGAACTTCGCCTCGTGAAGGCGTCACGCTTTCTTGAAGCTCTCGCTTAAAAGAGCAGGAAGGAAGGATGTGCAGTTTCGCGGGATAGATATTTTTCTTGTGCCGCGGCGAGCGAGACGAAATGAGGAAGAATGATTCTTCAACGGCTCGAAAAATACGAGTGAGATTTTATTTTACGGTAATAGAAACACGCTCTCCGATCTCGTAAGATACACTTGAAGGAACGTGACGAATTCGCTCGGAAGACCGATCTGATTACTGACTCGAAATGAGCCGAACGAAGCGTATGTACGTGAGAGTGAGGGAGAAATTGTTGGACCCATATCAATAAATGATCGTTATCTGAATTGCATTGAATTGCGATTATAAATGCAATTTGTTGTATATATATATATATATATATTATACAACTCAAATCTAACCGTAAATTCAGAGTATCTCGCGGTGAAACAAGTTTTAAACGACGACTATTTGTACGAGCTTGAAACTCAGCTGAAATATAAGATAACGGAATTATTACCTGAAACTTATCTCACACACGTACGTAAATTTGAGTTATAAATATTCAGATTTAAATTAGAGTCAGGGGTGAATTTGCCAGTCGAGTTGCGCGATTAAAGGTACAATTGCGCGCGTGTCGCGTGAGAGAGAAAAGAGAGGACTCGGATCCGCTTCTCACCTCAAATCAGAATATTTCGCAAATGAAACAAATTTCAAAGTCGTGACTGTGTTAACACGGACCTTAATGGAGCGTCCCGCTGTACGAGACGTCGCGGTGGCGACACAGATAGGCCGTGTAGCAGTCGCGACGAACGCGTATCCAATTTGCAGCGGCGGGTAAACAGGCGCGCGCGGTAAATTATTCGCGACATCCGTGTGCCCCGATTATTTCCATTTTGCCGTAATGGAGTGCTTGGTGCCCGCCCGGAGAGCCCGCCGATGTCCCCTTGGAATGACTCCAGCGGTGCAGCGCAATACGACGACGTATCGATTAAAAAAGCACAGCGTCGCGCTGGCGATAGCGGAAACGACGCGCGACCGCTCTGTCTTCTTCGCTGCAGTGTCGCGTTTACTAACTGCAACCTTTCAACAATTTTCTCTCCTCCTCTCAAGAGAAAGAGAAAGAGTCGAGGCGACATCCGGCGCGAGAGTCGCAGCGGCAGCGGCAGCGTCATGGAACCGACGATTGTAACTCGGCCACAAAGGCGGAAGGCAGAGATTATGTGATAATCTTGAAGAGTCCGAGTTTGCGGCAAACGCGCGAAGAAGCGAGCTCGCTTCAATCAGCGCGTCTCATTGATTCGCGAGAGAGCTCATCGTCTGTGTGTCTACAAGGACGACGATTTGAAATGACTCTTAATCCTCGCATTACCTTCGCTCGCTCGCTCGGTCTCGCCTCCGTCGCGGTGCGTGTGAAAACGAAAACACCGACACATTCGCTGCGCGAATTCCAAGGCAAAGTAGCTCGCCTCGCGTTCGCGAACAATCGGACGCGCAACGTGAGTTACGTCCCGGCGATCGGATATCGATTACCGCGGATGGGTTTACAGCGAGGAGGACGGGGGAGAAAGGACGGGAGAAAAAACAGCAGCTCCTTAACCTCGCTTTCTGCTTCCGCGAGCAAGGCAAACACGCTCGGGATCTCCCTCGAATGTGCGCCGAGGAGGGCCCGTCGCTGCGAAACGCCCGGCGACGTTCGTCTCGCAACTTCGTCCCCGGACAAGCGCGAGATACTTCAGCGACGGCGATTGTGCCGTCGTCCTCGATCGCGATCTTCCACTTTACGGCCATTTCTGCCGGATCGGATGAGCGCTGTTAACTTTTAACGGGCGACTTTAACGTTCCTAATGCGCGGCGCGGCGCATGATTTTCGCGAGAAACTCACCAAGCGGCTCGGCGACACGACCGTGAGAGAGCTTCCGAGAGCGCTTGACGGTACAGTGACGGTACACTTTTATTTACGTTTATTTAAGAGACAAGCGATCGAGTCGGAGTTATTCGAGATACTCTCTCCGGCGAGATCGGTGATTGCATGGATGACGGTATCGATTGCGGCGGATGTTTTGAGTCGGCGCCGCGCAATATGCGAAGCGATATGATAACAAGCGCGGATCTGTGTCGTTCAAGACTGAACGGACGTGCCGCCTGTGCTAATTAGTCGAATCGATAGCCAAGTGATGAACCTCAATAAAGCCGATTAACCGGCTCGACTGTGTGACAGGCAAAAATTGCGTCACGCCAATCTCACTAATTGACCGATCGCGCTACTTCGGCGATCGAAACACAACAAGTTCTTAACGAAGCGACAATTATTCCCCTTATCGCGCGGCCTTAGCTATTTGCCGTCATCAATTTGTCTGTTTCCAGTACGATCTCGTTCGTATTTAGCAATTCATCGGCCAGGCTTTCCGCTGGTCGAATTTAGCGAGCAAGTGTATACACTTGACGAAAAAGAGAGGGAGAGAGAGAGAGAGAGAGAGAGAGAGAGAGAAATAGGCGGGGGGGAAGAGCAGGAGAGGGGAGGGGATAAAGGGAGACGAGGAGAATCACAATTTATACTTAATTATCTTAACAATGGCGAGATCCACTCGCCAATAAATACCTCTGTTTCGCTGTAGAGCCTCGACATCGATTGGTTCGCGAGCTTTGGAGCACGAGGCCTCCCCAAATCAAATATCATCTCTCGAGATAATTGTCTATTGAGAGGCGCGCAACGCGCTCTGCCTGAATAGAAACCGCGCGAGAAATACCGCGCGAGCGTAAAACCGCAAGAGAGCCTCTCCCACATCGCACATTGTCGTTAATGACTTATCAACAAAGTTCACTCCCTTGAATGACAAGACCTAATTATACGGAGGAAGCTCGCTTATGAATTCTGCAGCAGCGGGGTGTACTTAAATATGCATTTAGCTCGTTCTAACGAGAATCAAGCTCGTCGGCTGCCCCGTCACAAAGTCAGCCGCGGCGAGCGGCTCTCGCCGCATACATACTTGGCCGTCCGACCGTCTCCCCAATGTTGAATCGCCGTTGACGTTGGCCTCGCTCCGCCAAAGATCTCTTTCAATCAACTGTGCGAAAATTTCGCGCACGGTCGATCGTCGAACGCGAAAGCGGAGCCTCGAAAGAAAGCGGCGTCTCGATTGATCCCTTTAGCCTCTCCAGCCGGTCGCTTTACTCACCCTTTGTCAGCCGCCAAGGGTCGAATACCCGCTACACAGCTATGACGTAGGCACGGACGTCGTCGACTGGTCGAGAGCTCAGCTGGCCAAGTGTGACGGGTCTTGCAGCAGCCGGCGGTAGCGACGAGGGAGCGTTGGGATTCTCACCACCCGAGCACAACCACCCTCACCGTTCGAGGGTGCGCGGACGACTGAGGTTCGCCTCGAACGTCGCCGTGGGTGTAGCTGTGCGGTGGCAGCTGCCACCCCCACCTCGGGCTGGCTTCCACCACCCTCTCGCTTTTCCGTGGGGTGCGAAAGCGCACCCTCTTTTATCCCCCGGGCTCCTCTCTCTCTCTCTCTCTCTCTCTCTCTCTCTCTCTCTCTCTCTCTCTCTCTCTCTCTCTCTCTCTCTCTCTCCCCCTCCCCCTCCCTCTCTCTCTCCCTCTCTCTCTCTCTCTCTCTCCCCCTGCTTCTAGCGATTCTCCCTCGATTTCTCGGGGCTCTCCGTCCTCGTCGCGCATTCTCCGTTCGTCCGCGCTCCACGTCCGAGAGACTTCTCTTCGCGTCTTTCGTATCTTCCTCTCTCTCCCTCTCTACGTCTGAACCTTTCGTCCTCTCACTCCGTCCCGCTTGTCCCCTCCTCTCGACGACGATCTCCGTCGTGTGATTCGAGCCCTCTCTTTTCCCACGTATCACACCGCGCCCTTCGTCCTTTACCTCCTCGGATTTCCTCTCTTTTTGCATCTCGGACTAATGTATCCTTTTTCCGCTGTAGTTAGTTCGCTCTTCTTCTGTTGCCATCTACTCCTCCCCTCCGACGATAAACCGATACCTCCTGCTCCCTCCAACCAACCCACCCACCTCCACCACCGCGTCTCAGTCATCTCATTCAACCCGTCTCTCTTGCGCGCGATTCTAAAGCGCCGTTCTCGTCGCTCCCTCTCTCTCTCTCTCTCTCTCTCTCGCCGCTCCCTCTCTCTCTCTCTCTCTCTCTCTCTCTCTCTCTCTCTCTCTCTCTCTCTCTCTCTCGGTCCTACGTCGTCTCGCTCCTGGATCTCTCTTCGATCTGCCTCCTCTCTTCGCGCCGCGTTATCCCGTCTCTCTCGCACACACGCGTCACTGTCTTGGAAAATTTCGCACCCTCCGTCAGCTCCACGGCAGAAACCGACGCCGGACCCGATTCGCCGACCGAGTCCACCCAGCTGGGGAAGAAGTTAGCTTTGACAGGAATGAACGAGTGCTGGCGGCCTGGTCAGCGAGCACGACAGAGAGAAACGATGACGGCGCGATCGAGCGAGCCGACCGGGGGAGAAAGACGGACGATGCGTCGGTCGCGTCGGTCGCGCGCGCCTGGTGCGGTGGAGAGAGGCCCGATTTATTGAATCCTGGGGACCAATCGTGAGACTACGATCGGAAACGCGATTCCGATCGGAAACGCGAGTTTCGCGACTGGCGCGAGTTCCCGACATCAAATGCCGTGTACTACGTCTCCGTGTGGAACTGTAGGACTCCGTGACTCTCTCACCGCCCTCTCTGAGCTCTCTGAGAACCGATGTATAATCGACGAAACAAACGGCGGCGATCCTCAGCAATCGCCAAATCGACTTGCTTCGAGAGCTCTCCGGTCATTTCGAGAGCTCTACCTCCAGAGCCCGCGATGGAGCGTTGCCTGAAAAACGGCAGCTTTCACGTCCCCGATAGCTCCCCCCCGCGAGCGGTTAGACATGGTAGATGTACTCCAAAAATACGGGATCCTCCGCCGCACGTCGCGAGGAAACATCGACTCGGAACTCGCCGAGATACTTCAGCCACTGGACGTTTGCCTTGCGACTGGCGGCGATAAATCGGGCGAGGTCGACGCAGCGATGTAAGATCGGTACGTTGTCGATGCGGCAACAATTGATAGGACACTTGTAGCAGAGTGACAAAATTCGCTCGAGGAGGAAGATTTACGCGCAAAGTCGTATTTTCCACCGCGAGATAATTCAGTAATATCCAGCGCGATCGTACGATCGCATCGAAGGTATCTCGCTCATGCGATCGCCGTGATAAATAAAACCTTCGGTCGTGCGCTGCGCGCGAGGAGTTAGACCGGTTCTCTCAGCGAGTAAGAAGGATCGCGCGCGCGACAACTGCTATTCCTGCCTGCGATAATTGGGAAATCGGGTTGTTTCGAGAAAGTCGTCCGATAGGTTTTCGGGCTTTGATGCGAGAGCGGTCTGTCGCGCGGAGCGCTGAATGCGTTTTCGTGCCGGCAAGATTCAACGATACGTACGAGGTTTGATCAAAAAGTAACGAGAATTGTGAAATTGCGCACGCTGTATCTCGTCTATTCAGTTGATTCTTTTTTTGTGCGTTGGTAGCACTACCAGTGACCAGTGACCAGCGTCAATTTTCGGGCAGCTGCGACGCTTAGTTTGCGTTTGGCGTGCGAATGAGCAAGACGTATTCTTCGGTGCGTTTGGCGATTTTTCGTGTGGCGAAATCAGTCGGATCAGAGAGCATGCCGCTTTGCTTATCCAACAGTTCTTGGCGAAACACCACGCAACCGTTGTGATGCCGCAACCACCTTATTCTCCAGACATGGCCCCCTGTGACTTTTTTCTATTTCCCAAACTCAAAAGGACACTCAAGGAACAACCAACGTTTTTCAACAATAGATGAGATAAAGGCGAAATCGTAGTTCCAGCTCAAGACGATGCCTAAAGAGAGGCGTTCGACCGGTGTTTCTCAAACTGGCATAACTGGTACGTTGGCATAAGTTATACACATGACAGGGGGACTACTTTGAAGGAGATGGGATAAACATAAAGAAGATCAAGTAAATACTTTCCGAGGAAATTAAAAATTCTCGTTACTCTTTGATCAAACCTCAGGATATATCATCAGGATAGAGATTTCGGAGAAGATTCATGCCGCCGCACATATAGCGAAATTTATCGCATTGTTCGAAGCGAAACGAACGTGCACGGCGCGTAAGGACAGGCTGCTGACGATCACTCGTGTTTGTATGCGAGTAGAGTCGAGCGAGAGATGTCTCGTCCAAGTTGAAAAGCGTGTGTTACATTTTCGCTTCCTTACGCACACACGGTTGTGACAACTTGAAGCGCCGTTCGCAAACTCGCGACTGGGCTGTACCGAGTGCAGACTGAATTGAGAACTACAATTAATTAACGTAACCGTAATTTGCGCGATCGTATTTTGCCCTTCCATGCCGCGGCCGGTCGCGTGCGGCAGGCTGAAATTGACGATTTCTCATCAGACTAACTTGAGCAGTTTGGAAACGACTCGGTCTTGCCGTGTAGACGCGAACGCCGCGCTCGTTCTCTCGCTCGCGCTACGGCAGCTTTCAATTTGCCACGAAATAATTTACACTTTCCACTACAGCGATTCCGCTGGGAAATTTATTGTGAATATGCATGCGGTACTTATGAATATGAATATGAGAAAATTATTATGCCAACGGCGCGGCGCGATGTAGGAAGTTCGCACGGAGGGCGACTGGTCTTCGCTCTCGTTTTCTCTCTCTCTCTCTCTCTCTCTCTCTCTCCCCCTATCTATCTTCCTCCTCATTCGAGCTCGCCCATGACTTTACCAAAATACTCCAAGAAAATGAGTCTGCATGAAACGGACGCATGAAAGGCAACGCGCCGCGTGATCGACGACAGAAATGAAATTCGCGCCACGAACCGCGGACGATACGCGGTCGTAGGATCGCCGCGCAGGACACGTGACAGTTCAACAAACAACGTTTCAGTACATGGAATGCCGTAATGCTTCCTGGGCGAGTCACGACGACCGCATTACTCGTGATTTAGCACAATGGTCAGGAAATACCCCGTGTACAATGCACGTCGCAGCGCGCGCGCACGCATTAGAGTAAACTTTAGGCTATTTATCCGGGAGCGGAATTGTGCGAACCGCAAATCAACTTGGGCGACGTGTAAATAATCTGATGTTACGAAATACAGCTTATTACGCGATTTAGCGTCCCGTCGCGCGAGCACGCTTGAATGCGCGTAGGCAGTTATGCTAATTCGTACGAGAGATTGCTTTTCGCTGATGCGGATTCGCTAGAATATCAAATTAAACTTGGCGAGCATAAAGCGGATATCCTCGTAATACGAATTTTTATTTTAGCGTAATATTGCTGCCTCTCTCTCTCTCTCTCTCTCTCTCTCTCACAAAGTAGAAGCTGTAACCGCGACTTGAAATAACCGCGACCCATAAAGTAGCCTTTCGCGGTGATAAGACGAGAACGAAACTGCTGGATTTCCGGATAAACACAGCGGGAAAACAGCGACGGCGCCGCGTCGTCGCATGTTCCTGGCGCCATATGCTCCTCGTAATACGGCAGACAAACACGAACGATTTTATTCGCATTTCTTTCGAAGAGTGCGCAAAAATACCAGTGGCTCATAAAAATTTTGCTCGCCGAAACCTTCTCGCATCTCGCCGGGCCGATAACTATTAAATGTGTAACATGTCGCTGTGACACGGTATGATGCGGTAAACGTACGAGAGCAAAAAATAATTCCGCCATTACCCTCCTGCCAAAGAGACTTGAAGAAATTAAATGCGCACCGGATAATAATAAATCTCGCGTATCTCATCTTCGAGCGTATTGGGCGACGAAAGTTGAAGTTTTTATCTCGAACTGCGAATCGTCTTCGCGGAGTTAAGCTCATTTAATCTTCCCCCCGCTTTTCCGCCGCGAAGACGCGCGATAACGAGGAATGATGATTGCGATTAAGCGGACGTATCGGCCAATCGGATAGAGTGGACGGAAGAAACGACGAGAGGCGGACGCCTCGTCGTTCAATCCGGGCCGGTGTTACGTGCACTCAAAAATAGTTCAGCCCGCCATCCGCACACTCATCTCCACCGGCAGCGTGTCAGCGTCCTCGTAATTTATTCATCCCTTCACCCTCTTTCTCTGATCTATCCTATGACGTCACGGTGACCCTTAAAGCCCATCCGGCGTTCGCGACTGCGTTTCAGCCCCCGGGCGACACGGACCAACTTTTTCCTGGCAAACAAACGACGCGGAAGAGAGTTTAATATGAGCCGACAGCGGATCTCCGTTCGTTTCGCGAGCACTACGAATTCGTAAGAGGAATCGAACGTGTTTGTGTACTCGCGGAATAATGCATCGTGCGCGCGCGCGCGCTGGATATTGTTAAATCGAAAAAAAGTCTCTTGAAAAATATTAAAAATACGTGAGCATATCAATTTTTTTATAGATTAAATTACGCTCGCGGGAATCGGAGTTTTAGTTGTTTTCCTTCTTTTTTTTTGCATCCCCATTAAGTCGGTCTCTACACCGAACTCGCGCATGCTCTCGGGGAATTCTGTAACAAGATATGGGGCTTATTTTTTTAGTCTTTACGTTTGTTCCTGTTTTTTTTTTTTTTGGTGTTAATTCCTTCTTACAATATTCTTTCCTGTCGTATCGACGTTTAAAATTTACTGCGCATATAAAATGCGGACGCGCGCAGTTAAAAGCGCGCGAATTTGTGCAGTCTGACAGGATAAATATCACTTTGTGAGAGCGTGTATTAAATACGCGTGTACGCTCGACCAAATGTCACCAGAAATAACAAGCAAATAAATCAAGTGAAAATAAAAAAGATGGGGGGGGGGAGGGTCGAAAGAGGAATGTTCGCTAATGCGTTTCGCAACTCGTCGCGCGCGCGTTTAAAAATTGGACGAAATCTCGTGCGCCCATCGAAATTTGTTTTGGCCGAGTTTTCGATATAGAAGGGCCGCCAATTTGCGCTCTAATTATATTTACCGAATCAATTTCCCTTTCCATCCGCGCGCGCGGCTTTGCTGTATGCTGACAGTCGTCGTTACGATATTAAGCTGGATATGTGCTGAGCATACCAATCAACGCTCGGCGGGGTTCGCTCATCCGGCGACATTAATTCGTCTGCAATTAGAGCGAAATGTCGGCCGGTGTGGCAACGACTGCATCGGTTTTAGCCCGCGTTCACCGATAAAAGCGAAAGGTTAACAATGAAACGTAATGAAAGTTGCATTGTTTCCTATGATAAAATATTTCGTTGTACACTCGGTCACTCGGCACTCGAGAAATTGAAAGCTCCGAATTTATAGCTCCGAAGATTCGAAACGAAAATTATCGCATCTCGTGCCTCCATTAGGAGAGAGAGAAAGAGAGAGAGGAAGGGGGAGAAAGAGAGAGAGAGAGAGAGAGAGAGAGAGAGAGAATAATCGGCCCGGATTATATAATATTTGTGACGCTACCAGCGCTCATGCTCTCTCGCGAATTAGCCGTTGGACATTTTGCAAAATTACAAAAGGAGTAGTAATTAAATGCGGGAGAATAATAAAAATGACATTAATCTTGTAAGAGAAGCAGTGCCGATTATAATAAGAGCCAATTAGGTCAATGAAGATTGACGATGTGCTGCCTTTCATAGATTAACTATGTATTAATAATGTTATTACAGTGCTTCAAAAAGCAATTAAACCGGCATGCGTGCGCGACAGCGTCAAAATTTATCTCCAGAACTGAATTTAAACTAGTGATGCTTTGAAATTAATTTCATACACACACACACACACATACACACGTACGCAACATGCTCTGCTGGCCGAGAAGAATGTGCACAAATTAAATTAACTTTGCCGAGTGACCTATCGCGCTCGCCGAGAGTGCACGAGACTTCAAGTTGAAGCACAAGAAGGTCTTTCGACACTTATCGATGGCTATCATCCGTGAGTAAGATGAGAAAAATGAAGAAAAGTAAGTGAAAAGGGCACGAGCAACGCGGGAGAACGAGAAAGAAAGGCGAGCGGCGAGCCGCGGGCGAATTTTCTCGTCGAAACAGGACGATCGCCTCGTTATCGCTTCCTTCACTTCTGGCGAGGTGGTTTATCCGCGAACACCTCGAAGGGAATTCTCACCGACGCGACGCGCCGCATCTCGACCGGAAATGGAAGGAATCGGCAGGCCGCCACCTAGTAATTTCCGGCGGAGCGAGGTGGCCGGATCGAGAGAAAGAGGGATGGAAACGCCAAGAACAAATTCGTGATTGTATCGCCGTTGGCACGTGGTGACGATGGGGGGTCTCTCCGCTTTTGCTAGCACGCGGACGTCGTTCCAGATCAAGTATCGAGTGCCGCGGAGCGAAGATACTTTCCGCTCTGTGCGTTTTATTAACATGGTCGTCGTGTAACAACGGTGATTCAGCTACCGCGACGGCGACGGCGTCAAAGACGTCAGCCTGACAAAAACGTGTACCGAAGGTACGAACGATTTCGTTGTTTTCGCGCTCAACGTCTCGACGACGTGATGGGCATGTCTTCGCATTGGTCCTCCTTTCTCTTCTCCCTGTATAAATACAGCTTCAGAGCGCAGCTTGAGCGGACGGCCGCGGCGCAGGACCGCGCGTTAAGCGTGTTAAGCTTCGTTGGAAATTACCTCTTGTTTTCATGCTTTTAATTTGTTCTTTACTTCCCCCTCCCGGCCACCGCGTATCTGGCAAGGCAGCGTCGCGACGAATCTCGACGCGACGCTGCCTTCGCCAATAATCCGTCGCGTTTTGCTTCCGTCTATCAGCGCTCGCCGGCGACAGGCCAGTTCGTAATTGGATTTTCGTGGCGGGCCTTTCATAGGGACACATTCGGTCCGGGCTTCTACATGCTCCGGGTCTGCCGCCACGTCGCGCGGGGCTAATTAGCCGCCGTGTGACACCGCCTTTGATCCCCGTAAATTAATAATGCCACCGCGCGCGCGCTACCTTGACAGCGAATTCAATTCGGCTTTCCTCTCCCTGCCGGGTGTCCCTCTCACCCCCCGGCGCTCCCCACGTACTGCCCCGTTGTTTTTAGTCCCGCACTCGCCTGCAGGTGAGAGTCTCGGAGGATTTCCGGTCTCGTCACGTCATGCTTCCCTTCTCCATCGTGAGCAGTCGCGTTATAGTCGCCGCGCGAGAGCATGTAAAAAGCGCCGATTGAATTTTCAAGCGCATTTGCAGAATGACACGAAGCCACGCGGCGCGGCAAGAGAAAATTACAGCGGGTATAAGCGAGGAAAATTCCCGATAAATACCACTCGAGCATATACGAGAAATAACTCTTCCACGCGAATTATTAGATTTTCTCGTATTATCGCCCTCGTCCTTGTTATTATTAGCAATCAACTTATATAGCGTGGGGGGGGGGGAGGCGCGCGCGCGCGCCAAAATAAGAGTCCGTCTGTGCAAACAAGCGATGTAATATCGCGCGACACTTTCGAGCAATAACGACCGCCGCTCTTATATCGGAAACTGCACGTACGGACAAATAGCGCCAATAAATGTATTGGATTTTTAGCGTTCTCCATTTTCCCATCTCGCGTCGCCTTCACAGCCGCTTTTATTATCGCCTCGTCGCCCGTTGCGAGCGCGCGACACACGTAACCGTGTGCGTGCTACTGTTATCTCCGATTGAGACAGCTGCGCTTTATACGTCGCTCGTGACAGGCGTTTTCTGTAACGCGAGACAAGAGCCGATGGAGCGACGATAAAGTGGACGCACGAAACGGCAGTATGTGATACCGAGGTGTAAACCGGTGACGTCTACGTGCGCATGCCTGCACTTGGCAATTTTTCTTGACGCTCGTGATTCCGCTCGCCTCGCCGAAATCGCGCCTTGCGGGACGAGCGTCGTCTCGTTTTTTCGCTCGACTCGCGCGCGCGCGCGCGTGAATATTTCAGAATAATGAAACATTTTAATTAAGGGCGTTAAACGTTGCGACGTGTGCGACATTCGCTTCGAAGCGACGAAATATTTCACGACGAGATATTTATCGAGAAAGGCCAGTGTGATTGCGCGCCCCAAATTCGCACCCAACCAAGAGAAATGAAGCGCTTTCGCGAAAAAGCTCAATGTATAAAATTGCTTTTCTACGGGAAATGAAGCGATATTAATCAATCGTGAGATTGCGTCTGACAGCTGCTGCAAATCACTGCGAGTCTCCAGCTCGTGCGTTGTTACATCGTCAACATTGTCTAAGCAAGCAGATTTTAGAAGATTAATACGGACGCATCGTTACGGTTTCGCGTTCGTTCCTTTTAAATATCGGCGCATTATAAGAGATAGGCGGTGCCGCGTAGAAAAACGGAAAGAGAGTGAGGGGAAGCAGAGAGAGAGAGAGAGAGAGAGAGAGAGAGAGAGAGAGAGAGAGAGAGAAGTTACAACGATAATGAACAATCTTATGGTAGTCTAATAAAACTTGCAAGTGCACTTTCATCGTCCACACCGGCTGAGTACTTCTCAGCTTGATGCCGTAAAAGCCGAAACGGTCGGAATTGAAAGATCGAAGTGCTCTTCTTATTGCCCCACATTCCATTAATAATGGAAAAACATTAATCCGGGGGAGATTACCGGAGGAGAAATGATACGCTGTTAGGAAGGATATAAGACTATAATTGCGCGATTACGTCCGATCGATTAATTCGCCACCGTGTCGCTTAGCGTTAAGTACAGTAGTTAAGGGGATTTTAATTAGTCGGACGTTGAATTCCTGGATAGTGTCACGAAGAAGTAAAGTTTCATAAAATCGTACGACCGACGCAGCGCTATACGTCGCGATGCAATGCGCCGCGATTAATCGACGAAAAACAATTACCGAGGCGATATGAACGTGTATGATAGCGGTAAACACGCTCATGCAAATGCTGCTTGCCGACGAGATGGATTTCTCCTTTACCGGGAGATAAAAGCGCGCGATAAGGGCGTCGCTATTAGCATAAACAGCGTAAGCTGTCGCAGAGAAACGCGTGCTTATCGCGCACCTTTGGATCTCGTCGGAGCGACGAACCGTATATCGCGCGGGACTACCGGCGCGGGAATTTACGGGAAATGGGCGCCCGGTAATAACATTCGAATTTTACCGGCCGAATGAAAACGTGTCGTGTCCCGGGCGGGCGTAAATGTCGCGCGGCGAGCGGGAACCGCGCGCCCGACACGAGGAATATTCCTCCGGAAAAATTATCGCGCCACTTTCGCACGAGGAGCCGCCGCGCTGTCGAAACACTCGCGCGCGAGCACGAGCGACAAAGGGAAAAGCTCTCTCTCTCTCTCTCTCTCTCTCTCTCTCTCTCTCTCCCCCTCCCTCCCACAAAGAGGTCCCCACAAAGTGAGGATTATCTGAAACGTCGTGAGAGGCAAAAAGAGCGTAACTCCCGGAGAAACATTCCGCCAAAATGTTTCTTACGTTTCTCGCCAGCCAATTGGAAGTGCGAGACTGACCCGAAGACACATCCGAGAAACACCGGCGAAAAAATTCGTTTGATCCTCACAAAGTGGATTCCGGGCGATTTCAAAATCCGGACGGACGACGAGAATCGGCTCTCTCCTTCTTCTCATCACCCCCGCTTCGTCCCGCTTCGGCAGCTCCAACCGCCGATTTCTGCACGACTTTTATTTTATGCCGACGACATTTCGTACGCAAAATAAGATCATTGATCGTCGCCGGACGAAGTTGACGCAACGCTCGCGTGATGACACGCGAGGAGGGAGGAGGGAGGAAGGAAGGAAGGAAGGAAGGAAGGAAGGAAGGAAGGAAGGAAGGAAGGGAAGAGCGAGAAATAAAGGACAAAAAATGGTTTCCACGCTGTTCCCGCGGCCACGACCCTTCCTATTTTTCATCGTCCGACCTCGACGATGCTCTCCCGGCCGTTCTTTCATTTACGAGAGAGAAACAGGAGGTGAGCTCTGAAAGCTTTCAGAGCTCGCCTCCTCTCTCTTTCCTCGCTTTTTCTCTCTTCCACGTCCTGTCGGCCTGTACCTTGCCGCTCCCCTGCGCCCTCCCCCCCTCTCTCTCTCTCTCTCTCTCTCTCTATCCTTCTCTCATTAATATACCGACGACTGAATTAAGCACGCCTACGGTTTATCTCCTTCTTGCAATGCGTTTAGGCAGGCTCATACGTAGCCGTTAGCTCTTGGCCGGGTGAGATAGGACGAAGAGCTCATTCACCAAGGAGCTTTACTCCTGTCCTGCGGCGCGTCAACTCTCGAAACCGAGGAGCAAAAGTGCGAGAGAGAAAGGCAGCGAGAGCATAGCGCCTACTTCGACGGGATAGCAGCGTAGGTGCGACAGAAACGTCAGGGAACGCGGGGGAGTTAAGCGCGAGAAGCCGCGCGACACTTGCGCGACTTCTCGCGGAGATTCGACTTTCAAATGCGGAAAATCGAATTGATTTGAATCTTTCCGGCGGGAGAGCCTTCCGCGCCATTGTCCACGTAGGAATAAATAACGCGAAATGCCGATGCGCCTCGAGCCTGTGCTTCTCACGGTGAAGTTTCGGAGAGAACAGCGGAGATTGCGAGCAGCTACTACATAAGCCACGACAGGTTCGTGAAAATTTAGAAGCGGGAACTTCATTGCGGGAAGAGGAACGGAGAAGCGATACCAGGGAGGAGAGGAGTAGCCTCACGCAGCTCGATTGCAACGAATATAGGCGAAACTAGGTCGTCCGGAATGTGTAATGAGACGCGGGAGAGGATGAACACGTTCGCGCCGATTGAAAGCTTTCTGCGTGACCTCCGGGGTCTTAGTTGGCTACGCAAAATCGTAATTAACGCTCGCGAACTGTCGCCAATGATTGATATCCGCACGATATTATTCTACTTTCTCCACTTATCGCGTGCGCGCTCTTCATTTTGCTCATTCATTCCTGCTCGTATTAATTTTTGCTTTTATCAATGTCTATATTAAAAATACAACGATGTAACAAGCCAAGTGATAGTTGTGTAATCTTCAAGATAAAAACGCAGATTATATTGTTCAATTGTATTTTGAAATTAATGCAATACTGTGCCGAGATAACCATGTGATGCGAATGAAAACGCTGCGGAAGAAATGGGAACGGTAATCTCTCATTGTATTTCTCACATTTGTCGAAAACGAGAAAATAATTAAGCGCAAATTGTCACAGTCACGCATGTGACTGAAAATTGCGTATGACTGCTGGCAATTATTGTTACGAACGTGCACACAACGTGCTCGGTGTTTTGTTGCATTAATTGGTAACGGCGCGCGGTGGTCTTTGACCACGGCGCGTAAATAAATACGCGCCGCGAACGTCGTTGCGAGTAGAAACGGCAAGTTAAATGATTCCCTGGTGGCAAAAGCGTCACACGTATACACGCCGGCAATCTCCTATATATAAAATGCATAAAAAGAGCAAAACTACGACCTCGCGTCGTTCCGCAGCGGCATTGAACTGCATCCGGTGCATCCACGAAAATGCAGCCACGCCTACAAAGCGTTTTCCTATTTCCTATTTCCGTCTCGCACTTTTTTCCCCGGCTAACATTGCCGCTTATTTTTACCGCGTGGCGCCGCGGGTAATCCGCGATCCGCGATTATTCGTTACATTGTAACCGCGATACTTTATCTCCGGCAACTTACGAAACGGTTTATCTCCGCCGGCCAGATGACCGTCTCGCACCGCACGCCGAGGGTGCTATCGAAGAAACTCCGCTCGGGTGAACTGTGTTCGTGGTGAACTGTGTTTCGTGACCATCAAGCCGAGTCCGGGAATAATCGGAGAGCATCGACATTATCGACTGTTTAAACCGCGTTCGATGTAAATAGCTGGCTGCGAGGGTTTGTCCGCGTTGTGGAAGGTGACCGGCATGCAAGAACAAACGTAGTCCCATCGAAATCAAGAACACCGCCACGCGCGGTGATCTACGAAACATCCGGATAATAACAAGTCGCGAAATTCATACACACACACTATTACACAGGCGTCCAGGCGTATTGCCAGTCGAGCAAACTTCCGCTTAGCGCGCGGACGGTCTTTGTGTGATATAACAATATCCCGTCGGTGTATACCTGGAACGTAATTGAGAAACACGCCGGCAAAATGGCTCACGGCGAGATAACGTCGTGGCATGAATAAGAGTAAAGAAGAAGAAAGAAAGTAGAATCATAAAACGTAGACAATGCAAGGAGCGGGAGCATCGATTTCGCATCAAAGGCCCGGCCGTTCGTAGAAACTAAATATCTTTCGCGTTTATGGCACTTTTACCATATTCGAGCTCGGATCGTTACGTACCGATCCACGTAACGGCCGTGCGATAAAACCGTGCGGCCGTAGGACTGTTTAACGAAATCTTCCCACGTGAACTTTAATGGAATTTTTATTTGACACTGAAACGCGTGTGCAAGATAATGATGGACGATCTCGACTTGATAATTGGAAAGTCGATTTTTTTCCTCGAAAAATCTAGTTTTTTTCAATGAATCTTTTTCTGTCCGATTTTGTGATACAAATCGATTCTTCTAACAGAGAATTGATTTTCGAGCTGTTGATACGTTCAGCAACGTTGTTTTGCTTAATGAAGAATTCACGCTGGAATCAACATTTGATACAATCAGGATATTATTTTGTCCTTTGCGAGACTCTCTGAAAGAAAATAAAATAAAATAAAATTGACTAAAACTGTTACGCAGTAACAGAAGTAATTAGAAACCAGCTGATTGCAATTCTAATTATTCAGCTCGACTTTAGTTACACGTTATTTCGTGTATCCGGACGACAATGTTGTCAAAAGTTGTTATCAAATATGTTATCAAAAATTTTCTCTCAAAAAAGAAACGCCTCCGTTATCAACATAAGATTTGCGTTTCCCTGAAAATCGGTAGATGACGAGAAAACATGCGACTATCCGTGACAAGAAAGAAGAAAAGGGACCAGATAATTTCGAGTTTGTCGAGATAAACCGTCCGACGACGCTAAACATTTGGCATGAACCGACATGAAAGCGGAAACGCAAGCGAAACTGCAGCAAAAGTCGCAATCCTTATGTGATTAGGGCATAATACGCGATTCTGACGGAGAATCAGGTCGTCTATAGAAGCTAATTTACGAAAAGCTCTTTGCCATGGGACAAAGCGGTTGAAATAAAAGGCAAGGACGCGTCCGCTTTTTTCTTCTTCCTCGAGGTGCTTCGCTGTCAGAGCAACGACTTGGAAGAGATAAAAGTTGGTTCGCCTTTTATACCAGCGGAGGCAACTGCATTCGCACCTTTTTAGCACAGCGCATTATGCCTGTCATAATGATACAGCGCGCTCGAGACACACTTCACAACTTGCCGGTATCAGCGGTGAATTTCTTTCACTCTCTCCCCACCACCCCCCCCCTAGTCCCCGAGCTTATTTGTCCCGCATTTCGCATAACGGTACAATGACAAGTGTCACCAGGACTGTGTCACTAAAACTGGCGACGATCTTCATTAATCCCAGAGTAGAAATTGCAGATTGAATTGACAGTGAAAAGGAGAGGAGTTATGTGCTAATTGTGATTAATTCAGCACGAGGCAAATGGTGCGTGACATGTGTATTGTCCTGAAAAAGTGTGTCTAAATTTAAAAAGTAGGGCGATTCTCTGGAAAGTCGCGATACCATGCAAAGGCTGAATATCGGGACGATCTCTCGAAATATAATTTTACCGGAATATTGAAATTTTCTCGTCATACAGAGAGAGATGAGTGCATTAATATTCATTTGATCACAGCAGGAGTGTACTCTCAAATGGATGGATATTAACATATCTGTGTGTAATGTTTTCGGGATAATAGTCCCTCGGATTAACAGTTGTTTGTATAGTTCGTGTTGTAAATTGTATTTCAGAATATTGCCTCGATATTGGGATTTCAGTGTCATGACATGATTTCGGGAAATTGCCCCAATTTCCGAAATTTTGACTTTTCAGGTCAGGTGCGTGTTTGCTCCCCAAACAGCGGCGAATGCGATTAAATATTGCAATGATAATAACAAAAGGACACCTATTAATTAATAGTGTTGAGCAAGAATGCTTTAAGCAAGTTCCTTC
This sequence comes from Harpegnathos saltator, assembly GCF_003227715.2. NCBI lineage: Eukaryota > Metazoa > Arthropoda > Insecta > Hymenoptera > Formicidae > Harpegnathos > Harpegnathos saltator. The sequence continues at coordinate 361,414 of NW_020229904.1, forward strand.
CTAAATTATGAGGTGAGCTTCATGAATTATGAGAAAATGTACGTAATTTATGAAGATTACTTTAAAGATGCAGCCTGGAATTTCAATAAACTTTGCAAGTTCTGCATCGAATCTGCAGTCCTCACCGCGAATTCTCGGAGCATTAATTGCCGATTCAAAGTTTGTGCTCGCACGCTGAATCCCCCTGAATTGGCTCGAGAAGTTAAATCGGAAGACACGTATCAGTTCTTGTCTCTCATTTCTGCCGTCGAGAGCTCGGCCCGTTTCTGCAAAGTAGAGCAACATCCCGTGCCCGGTAAATCCATCTCCGCGCGAACGAAACAATGCAAAAGTCTCGCCGCCCTTCTCCATTTGCGAGCTTCATCGTAAGAGACTCGCACTCTCCCGACCAACCGCCGTGCATAAATCCCGAAAGCGCGTGCATTCGCCTCAACCGCAGAAACTGCGCTTTGCCGCGAGACAAAGGCGTTTCCTTCGCGTCCTATTTTTTTCCGGTCCAGGCATCCGAATCGTGGAGGCGAGCATCTTGCTCGCCTCCATTTATCTCGAAAGGAAAATGCAGTTTCTTCCCGCCCTTCCGCTGCCCTCCCCTTTCGTCAACGACAAAACCTTCGCATCCCCTCGCAATGCTCGGAATGATTACGATAGTGATAGTGGCGCTTCCCGACTTTCTTGTACTTTCAACTGTCACTTACTCCTGGAATTTACATACGGAGCATAATATTTACGTAATACTGGTTGTCTTTTCGTCGCAATTTGTTCGATCATTGCGAAAGATACACTTCCTGTCGCATTTGACATTTTTATTTGTTGTTTCCGATGATATAAAAAGGACATCACAGTCATGTCAATGAAAAATGCTACACAGATGTATAAAACATTTCATTTAAAGAGTAAATAACATACGTATAACAAGTACGAAATTAAAATATAACAATTTTCAAAACTGACAACTGATACACGTATGCGGGAGTCGCAGTAGTAATACATAATAAAACAATAGCAGTGAAAATTACTAAATTAAATTAAATGGGCAAATAAGAAAAGAGCATAGAATGTACAGTCCGTCAAAATATAACATATTCTCTACATAAAATGAGCAAAATAACTGCAGCTAAAACACTTCAATCAGACAATTGTAATTATTTTTAGTTTTAGTTATATAAAGTCAAAAATGTCATCTTTTCAGAAAATATATCTTCTAGTTCGTGTGAATTTTAGTAGTAACATAGTTCCAAATAAAGTCTTCTTTGAATTTTCTTAGTTAATTTATCACATGACTCTTTTACCTAGATTGGTTTTTGTACTTATCCTACGAGTAAAACCCTACGTATAAAAAAGTAGTAAACTACATTTTTCATCACGCTCTCTTAACCAAGTAAACCTTAACAGGAAACAGGACATTGAGGTAAAAGGTTAAAAAGGTAAACCTTAAAGTATCGTAAACCAAGTTTGCCTTCCTCACTTCCATCATGGTTTTCAGAAAAAATAGCATTTTAAAATAGGACACCCTGTACCTATGTTCATCTCTATGTACAAACTTTGTCACTTGGAATTTCGTCGCGCGAAATGCTGTACATATATAAGATATAAACGTTAAAATTTCGCGCAATCCTTCTTCAAATGTGCTCGCAAGATCTTCCCGCTCGGGTTCTTCGGGATATCCGTGACGAATGTGACTCCGCCTAAAAGAAGAAGAAACGTACGTATGCAATCTTCCAGTTCTTTCTAATTGCCCGGTTCTTGTGGACCTCTACATCCTTAGACCTCTACATCTAATTCGACCGACTTACCTAACAATTAACGCTATTGTCCCCTTTTCCCCCCTCACTCCACGATACTTATCTGGTGTCATGCCCTAAGTGAGCATGACGAATTACCATTAATTAATATATATTAATTATATTGGCGGAAGTGCCATGCGAAGCACGTCCGCCTGTGCCGCACGTGCTGCTAGCTAAGTATCACGCCACACAGTGAAAATTCCAAATGTCCCAAAGAAACAACAGGCAAATAATGCACTGTCTGCATGGACAAAGGTCGCAAGTGACGCAAGTGGTGTTTCCGCAAAACTTGCAGATTCCTTCGGCGATGAACTTCGATAAATCGACTGCCATCGCCGAAGGAACGTTCAGAGCTTAACACACACCGGCCGACCGAACCGGACGCACATCTATCTCTAAGACTACATCTGTAGCGCGCTAGTCAAGTCAATAGGACTCCTTTCTTCAATAAAAACCAAGTTTTTATTGAAACCGCCTCGATAAACCGCCACCACTGTCTCGTTGAACGATCCCATAACACTGGATACTCGAATAATAAACTCTCTAAAGGCGACGAAGTCTTGTCGCTTTGATAATTAAATGTCGTATTAAATGACAATTAGAAATTCCACGCAGCGACTGTCGAAATCGAGTTATACCTTTGAGTTCCTTGTAGTCGGAGACCTTTCCTTTTACAAAGTTCTGAATGTCCTGCTCGGTGGGTTTCTTATCCTTGCTGATAACTATGAACGCTTTCGGTACCTCGCCGTATCTCTCGTGCGGAATACCAACCACTGCCGCCTCCTGCACATCCGGGTGCGACCGCAGTAGCGCTTCCAGCTCCGCCGGTGGTACCTTCAAACAGACACAAGATAACATTTTGAAAAAGGACGAATGAGGACGATGAACGCGATTCTTAAACGCCAGCGGATGAAGTAAACCACCGTGAAGGCCACCGCGAAGCTTCGAAGCTGTGACGGTGCTTTGGAGGGACCGTTGTGTACAAAATGGATTGTAGAAAAATATCAAATAAGATCCTAGCCTCCTGTTCGAGGTGTTCTAAGGTGTCGAAAGTGCAGGTTTGACGATGCAGCAATAATCGAGAGAATTTTTGGAATATTTTGAATATTTTGAATGTCATTCAATGTCAGAGCCGTCACTCGTACAAAGCATTGACTTTTCCTTTCCTCTTGTTTTCAGAAAGAAATTCTTACCTGGAATCCTTTAACTTTGATGAGCTCCTTCAACCTGTCCGTAATATAAAAATCGTAATCCTCATCGTAGTAAGCGATATCGCCGGTCTTCAGCCACTTGTCCTCGGTTAAAGTTTCCTTCGTGGCAACTTCGTTATTCAGATATCCTTTCATAACGTGAGGTCCTCGTATCCATAATTCGCCGGTTTGACCAGGGCCGCTGACATCCCGCTGAGTAGTCACATCTACCAAGCGCGCTTCACAATTCGCTACATTTCTCCCGATGCTGGAGAATTTCTTTAATGTACTTTCAGTGAAAGCCACTGGCGAAGATTCTGTCAGCCCGTAGCCTTGAAAAATTATTACGAGGTTTCTATCAGTATCGTTATATTATTGTCAGTATTATTTAATAAATACGAAGAGATTCGTAGAATCGAAATATAAACAATGATTACAAAACTGAATGTAATCGTGAACCGTTCAACGACGACGAAACAAAAAATATCCGATTTCATGCGTGTTTTACATGCATAGGGAAAACGTCAAAATTTATATCCTCGCTGCGAAAACAATTCCGCCGAATAAAAGTTTTACGCGTGTGTGCTCGCACGAAAGCCATTTTGGGCAGAAATCGAATAAATGGATCCTGGCGGTTAATACCGACATTTTTACAAACCAACACTGTTTTGCGAACTCGAGAGCGCATCAGGACGCAATATCAATTGGAATAGAAGTAAAATTTAATACGACCCCGTTCTCGGTACGCGGGGCTTTATTCCAAAAGCGCGACCGACTCGTCGTGGGATCTCGTTAAAAATTGAACGTACACACTCTGCCCGCTCACGAAGCCCACAGATGCAAAACTCGCTCCCACCTGCCTCCCTACTGCACTCTTTCGATCGACACTCCGGCGTTTCAACCTGCCGGGCGAAAAAAAAAAAAGAAGAGCGTATCCAGGCCTTCAAAGCTTGCGTGCGTCGGAACGCAATCCCGAAACTCGATCCGCGAAACTCGATAAACGTCTCGCTGCGTTCGTACTGCGAATTTCGCGTCGGCCTGCGCGCAATTTCACGATCACTCACCTTGACCGAATTTTAAGTCTCTGTCGAACTTGAACTTGTCGTAGAATTTGTCGACGTCCGACTGGGCGAGCGGCGCGGCGCCGCTGAAAATTTTGTCGACACTCTCCAAGTGGTGGTTCTTCATGAAGGGGGAAGTCGCCATGAAGAGTATCAGCGGTGGTACGCAGTACAGGACAGTCGCCTGAAAAATATGTGTTATTCATCGTGAGCTTGGCGCGCGTTAAATACTCTCAGCGTGCGTGAAATTTCAGAAATCATAATCTTCATCGGATGATTACATAAGTTGAGATTTTTTTCTCCCCTTTTTTTCTTATTTTGTATTAATACATCCTTGTTGCATCAATACTTGTTGCATTAATACATCCTGGTCAGGCTTGACATTTTGACGCTCGGAACACACTGCGCTCTCTTTGATGGCTCCTCGGGATATCTAAAAGTGAAATTTACTTGCACTTGCAAACTCTTATTCACCTTGGTCTTTTCCAATACGCTCAGATATATCTCCGGTACGAATTTCGGGATGGTAACGAATTTTCTGCCCTTACTAAGACCGGGAAGTAACATGCCATTTAATCCGTAAATATGGAAAAATGGCAGTACCGCAGGTATCACATCTTGAAATGTATCTAAAAAACGATAAATAAGGAAAAGAAAAACAAAAGAGACAGAAGAGTAGTGACTTACTCATGGCAAATTTATGAAATCATCGCTAGTCGATCAGGAAGAGGGAGAGGGAGAGGGAGAGAGAGAGAGAGAGAGAGAGAGAGAGACAGAGCGATTGGAAATCAAAAGTAGAAATTATAACAATCCATTGAGTAACAGCAAAGTACCAGTGGTAGGAAGAAATTTGTTATCTCCTAAAGAGTACTCGCACATATTGATATTAGACACCAAATTTCTATGCGTTAACATAACACCCTTCGGTAATCCAGTGGTGCCGCTTGAAAATGGCAGCACTGCCACATCGTCTATCGAGCATCTGCTCGGATTTGTATCCGGCAGCGATTTACCTCGCGTTATGAGATCCTGAAAAATTATATATTGCATATATACACGTACATTAATTAATGGCGGTTAACAGTTCATGTACGTATATATGCTTGGCCTCTAGGGCCAAATTACTCTTTAGCGACTTTGCACTTGTTTACCCGCGCGCGGTTAAATATTATTTAACATTTTTTCTCCGATACTAACATCGAAAAGTATACAACCCTCTGGTATTGGTTTCGTGCGATCGTCGATCACGATGATAGGCGTTTGAGGTGGAAGACAAGCGTTTGCCGCGGTGAGCACCATAGATGCGATCGCGGTCGAGGTGATAATCGCTTTCGCATTGGATTCCGTCAGCTGCCTCGAGATCTCGTCTGGAAGCGTCGAAAGTTCACGTACTCGCGTCAAATTTCATCACGTACTCGCACACGCAGCGTGACGATATACGCCGCGCGATAACTGTCTTTATCTTATTTTCGAATATCTTCATCGACAATGATTCATACATATCTCATCGAGAATATCTCCAAGTTAATGAAATGGACGTTGCGAAGTGATTTACCGGCCATATACTGCGGATTCATAGTGGTGCAGATAAGTCCGGCCGACAAGATTCCGAGGAAACCTAAAGCTGAGTCCGGCAGATTCGGTGTCACCAGCGCCACCACGTCGCCCTTCTTCAGGCCGAGGTTCTGTAAGCTCCTGCCGATATAATTCGTCGCGTCCTTGGCTTGCGCGTACGTGTACTTCTTGCCGGTCACACCGCACTCCTAGATTATACGATCGACATAAAAACTCACAACTCACTTTCTGCAATCGCATTACGCATTGCATTACGTTGGAACGAGAAGGCAGCGGAAAAGAGACCCGGGTCAACTAATCCGACATGTTTCACGCGCACGAGTGTGCACACACTTTTCCCGACTTTCCCGGTGTCGCATGGAAATGGGACTTGTCAGATGACCGATCTATAATCCGTTTGCGCACAAGTTTGCGCAAAAGTGATGATCTATCGAGTAATCGGAATTACCAGTGCTATTTTATCCGTATAATCCTCGGCCTTGTTCCAAACGTACTCGTGGAGCAACATGTCGGACAAACAAGGAAGATCACCGTACGGTGACTTGATGATCTTCTCGTTGTTCGGTCCCTTCACGATCCTGCTCTGGGCTAAGGTCGATGCACGCCTTAGCGCGGGGTTCAACGTCCTTATCCCGCTGTTCGTGATAATTCTGCCCAGCCTCCACATACCGTGAAACGCATTTGTCACCATACTTGGACGCTACTAATTCATCAACGCGCTATTGTACGAATCGAAATCTGCAAATGCAATAATGTGTAATTAATGTGCGAGTACAGATAAAAGATGCGCGTGCCATAGACATGAAAATAGACCGCAGACTGGCAGAGAGGCGACTTTGCGGGCGCATTGCAAATTACATTTTCAATTGTGTATGTGTTGGTCGTATAATAATATAATGATAATGCACAAAGATTTGATACCGCGCGAAAATACCGGTTTTGGTCACGCGCTATTAACACGTTGAATATTGTGCGCGGCACCTGTGAGATTACCGCAACTCATTAAGTTATATTCGTTGCATATAAAGTGCAAAAAATTGCGTTTTTGTAAAGCGCAATAAATTGCGTTTTCGAAAGGTTGAATACCAATACGACCAATCGGGACTCAGTAAAACAGGATAAAAAGTATGCATATGCCAAAGAGCGTTTTGTATCTTTGATAAAATTCAATGATTGGAAGTTAAACTCTTACTGTGTACACACACACACACACACACACAATCCACGGCGATCGACGCGACGCGACGGTTGACGCATTTAATTGTAGCTGCTCGAAATATATTTCGTTTATAATATCAATTGACCACAATGTAGCGGCGCGCTTGTGCGTGAACGAGACAATGCCGATATCACAAACAATGCGTCGAGAAGCGTCCTGTATATAAACTGATCGTACTCTTTAATGAAATCGGTCCTCTCGCTCGACGCGACGATTTCTTTTCTCTTATTGTCTTCTTTTATGCCCGATGGAAACGCACGGTTCGCTTAGAGAGAACGTTTTGCACGTTAATGTACGTAAATCCGACACGATCCATGAATATTTAAAACATCTTTATTTTTGCTTTTTGCGTTCATCGTCATTTTGTCAATCATTTTGTTACGTTTCTGAATTCAAATTGGCCACTTATGACCTTTCGTCATGATATAAATAAGTATAAATGCCTCTTTATTGAAATATAATTATAATTCGCACAGGTACCACTACTGTGTGCTGATTATTACATAAATGTTACATAATCAGACTTCAAACTCCTTCTTTTTACCCTAGCGAAAAAACCACAAATATATTTCTCTCTACCAGCGTGACATGTGATTAATGAGTGATAATATGTGAAATTGACCGATCTTCTTTTCGCTGCTCCTCACGAGCCGGAAAATAGTTATCGCATGAAATCTGTTCATCAAGCGAAACGCTCACAGATTTGAATGCAGAAAATTGACTCGAATTAGATGCGACTTTTCTACAGTCTATCTTGTTACATCGCGATTACAAGCATAATGTCGCACATATCAAATGATTCAACGAAGAATGTCGAAATCCAGCTTCGAAGGAGTGAAATCTGAGCGTCTCGCGTGAGATGACTTCCAAGCATCGACTATCGATACGGGCCTAGATGCATAAGAATTGACAGTCGAATATAATTTCCTCCCTGAAAATACTATTGAGATTCTTCCAACCGGGAATCGCGAAAAGCGTCGTACCTGATTGCAATACAGTCCGCATATGATACACTTTATTAGGAGATCACGTACGACATGCCGAGCAGATATTCGCAATTGGAATGTGTCGCGATCTTTGATTCCTATCGTTGTTGCTATCGCGATAATCCGTTATAAAGAGCTCGTTTATTCGCAAACTTAAGTTAAGGTCATTTTCCAACTATACTCAATGAATTTTGTCGCTGCCGTCGCTGGAATCGACTTGACACGTCGAACATTACGGGCATCGATGTCAAGGGTACGCGTTCCACACCGACAACTCGATGTTAATTGGGAAGCGGGCCGCTTACTAGCTCGAGATACGCTGATTCATATTCGCATGTGGCAAATATATATGCAAATGATGCGCGGCGGGAATAACAAATGTTAATTGCGACTCGGCGTGATTCGAGATCAACGGTTCAGTGTGCGCTCAAAACGGCATGTTTTCGTCATGATGTTAGGTGTAGGTGATGCCACACAATGATGTCGAGTGTATTTACCGATTCTGATGCGCATAATACTTTTTTGCTGGGTATTGCTATGTTATCGTTCACGATACGACGCAAGCAGCCCAGGTTCGCATAATCAAACGATAACAATTTTCTCATTCATTGGAAACGAATTGAGTATAATGATATGACGCGCGAAAGCGTATGGCACAGATGTGCGATATATATTATCGACTTTTTTCCGCGGCACACGAAATACGCGCGTAAAAAAATTCGTTTATTTTTTTGTTTAGTCACCACGTCGAATAATGTCAATTCAGCGTGACACAGAAGTTCACAGAATTTCCTTTTGAATTAAGCATAATGTAGACCTAGAGTTGATTTAGAATTTATTAATGAATTAATAATGAATCGCATAAATAAAGAAGACAATATGCAATTAAGCTTGTCCAAGGTTCGACTTTTTATCGTAAGAACGTACAGAGTTTTTATTTTAGATCGATAGCAGTTTATGACACATAAAATATCGTTTCCGTGATGATTCAGCGAAACAACGTTTTCCAAAAAGATCACATCATTAAATTAACAAGCGGGCGAGTTTGCGTATCATAGATAATCCACTCGGATATTCCATGCTGCATCAGAGATAGGGATCAGAGTCGATGGCTTCAATTATATTGAAGTTAGATCATTGAGCTTGGGAATTATTGAGTGTCGCCTGCGACAAGCGCAGCGTCAAATTGACATGACCCGACACGTTTCGAATAATTGGAATACACAGCGTCTCGCATCAATCTCTTGTTTATTGCAATTCCCCTCGACGTGGCTTAATCATTCAGATAGCGACAAATATCGCTGATGTGATGCAGCATAATCTGCGTGCTCCTATTTCGAACGAGGAAACTGTAAACAGATTGCGTGTACACGCCGGTGCGATATATGAAATCGCCTTCGCTGTTGCTTTTTCACCGGACAAGAGCCCGGAAAGATCTTTTTCCGAAGAAAGAAGACCTATTAGTAAGAATGAAAATCATTAGATCAACTAGCGGGCGATTAACAATTTGCGTATGCATAGATAATCCACTCCGATATTCCATGCTGCATCAGAGATAGAGATCAGAGTCGAGAAAAAATTCTCACGGATCTCGAAAATCTGTGTCGTGTGACGATGTACCGAAACCGTTAATTATATTATCAAAGCGTTTCCTCATGTGTTTTTGCTCTGTCGCGCCTTTTCTAACAAATGCAACGCCGAGAACATCGTGTTCTTTTTCACGCTTCGAAACGTGTGTTTTAATTCCAAACGTCGTTTGGAATTAAAAGTAGTCGTGTCACGTAACGACGTAAAAGACGTTTGTCTTGCTTATCACTGTTGTTGTTAACGAATGCATATTGCATTATTCATTAGCATGCATCGTGTTTATAGTGGATGTAAATCTCGCACTTATATAAGTATCCACAAATGAAAGACGATTATTTGTTATGATTGCACTTAATAATAATTGCTGTGAGTAACATAGACATGACAATACAAGCGAGTCTCTGATCTTATAGCCGACGCGAGTTATCGGACACTAAACAAATCTGCATCTTTACAACACGCTGCTACAAATGTTCTGATAACGTGACAGCCGAGGAGAAAGTACTATTTAGGAATTAGGAAGTTGAAATTATCTTTAATAATAAGTGGTTGCGCAGAAAATGCGTTATATTTCTGCAAGAGATATCTCTGTGCATAGCAATTTCTTTTAATGGCCCTCTTATCATCGCAAAATGATAAAGTCAGAACTCGTTGCACATGCTGCGACACATGTGCAGCGTCGTCCACACATGCAACGAAATCGTCAAATTTCGAAAGCCTCCTGTCAAATTCGAATAATATTTTTCGTACACGAAACAACGACCTGTCTATAAATCGCCCTACGCCATTTCACCCACGTGTGCATGCGTGCGCTTGATCTAAATATAGATGCTCCAAATTCAAGTTCATTACCCTCCTCACATTTACTCATTAGCACAGAAGACGTCGACTTTCACTTTAAACAGTGTTAAATTTACGCGGACGAATTTATTTAACGATTTTTATCTTGAGCATCTCCTTGAGCATTCTTCAGCCTAAGTTAGTATCCCCGAACAATGCTCTTGAATTAGTTGACATTCCGACAATGCGTTTAAAGCTGACGCATCACGCATAACGTTGTAAACATTCCCAAGTGGGAAACATTTTTACGCAGGTAAACAGAATCCAAACCTTCGATTGGCTTGGTCTTTGTTCTCTCTCTCTCTCTCTCTCTCTCTCTGTGTGTGTGTGTGTGTGTGTGTGTGTACCTCTTTCTCTCTCTTTCTCCCCCCTCTCTGTCACTCTCTCAAGACGTAGATCCACTGTAGTTTCCACGATCGTTAAAGCACTATCTCATCTTGGGTATTACATATAGCCTGAAGGTCGTCGGCGAGTCGGAATGCAGTCGGAAAACGCGTCAGAGCGCTGCAACAACTTTCCCACTTTCTCACGCGACCCGGTCGTAATCTCGATGTAATTTCACGAGAAATGAATGCTCACCGGCTGGATCGCTGTTCGCAATCGGTGACACCGATGCCGACTGTACCGTTTTCGTCGACGGACTGAGTTTCCTCAGCAAAGCGTGTTCACTTCTAGCTCAATGTAGATATTGCTCCCGGCTCCCCACCATCGGGGTTTATCATGCTGGGTAGGCTTGGCAGGTTAGCAAGTTGACAAGATGAGTTGGAAGAAACGAAACGCCGCGGTTGGACGCGAGAATTCGTTGGACTTGGGAATTTGGCGTTTCTAACGAGTGGAGTGAAGCTCAGAGGAGAAAACTCAAAATCTATGCTACTATACTTGGCGTATATCTCGATTTTTATGTAGCAACCTTACATTGTATGTGTGTGTGTGTGTGTGATCATAACCTTCGTTATTTAGAAATTATGATATGCAAAAGTTGTAAGCTCATAAGTTGATATCTTTTGGACGAGTAGTTTAACAGTGTACTCTAGCGACTTGATATCAGATTACTCGACGGGAGTCGAAAGTCCAGTTTATACATGATACTATCATTCCTGCTTGAAATATCTGTGCCTCCTTTTTTAAGCTACTTTTTTAATCTACTATAAATACAGTTGTGTGTTAGTAAAAGTTTAGAACGAGCTTAGAGAGTTTATATTACACTATTGTATACAAGCACTGTAAAATGAGAAGCACTGTAAAAATAAAATCTAAATCTTTAAATAACGGCTCTGACTGTCGAAACTATCTTGGTGTAGCTTTCTTCTAATAAAAATTCTAACAGGATTACCTACTTGCGATATGATCAGCGTATGTTTAAATTTCTTCCTTTGCTACTAGCTCTGCGAGCATTATTGGATCTTGGCGATACTTTAGAACGATGAGCGATGCATTAGTACTCGTCATTCTCTGAAAATTATAAAAATATATGTTTGTCTTGAGTCACAATTACGTAAGAAGGAAAAGTAACACAAACATTGCGCCGAGTAAATTTTCTGGTACAATGATCTTATACCAGAGTTCAATATCACTGACTGCGTTCAATTACGTTGACTGAAATCGTAATAAATAAGATATTATTGATCGGAGAAAAACAAGAATCTTATGTAATATATACGTAACGCATTCTGTCTTTGAGGACTATGTGGCAGCCTCGGCTAATGTTTCTCTGTATAAAAGATGCATTTCAAAATCACACTTATAAAAGACTCAAGTCCTTCCTTAGTGCAAATTTTGCACTGAACGAACGAAAAATAAACGCGACCTTTATGCCATTAAATTACGCGAACTACGAAGCTAAAGCTGACGTTGTATAGGAAAATTTTTTTAACGCACGATATGCACACACAGTCTGCGGTTGTTTTTGTCAATACACATAATTGTAGTTATAAAAACTATATATCTTTGCTTCGTTTCCGTTGCTCGTTATTTTTCATAGCGTGTTATTTATATAATACTAAAGGTATAACGATATTTCTATGTTAATGCAAGAATAATTTAACGTATATTTTATGTATGCGTTTTTTACAATCGATATCCCCAATGCTATGAATGTTTGCATATTCATATTTACGTCATCGTATATATAGTAGCAAAAGGAAATGATAAAGACTACAAAATACTTGTACTATGTGCTCACCTATTTTATTGTAATTTTATTATACTTTTATTATAACATCATTCTAGCCATTTTTTTTACATTTTAATAATTTTTAACATTTCGTCAGACATATATAATTTGTTTCCTTTACTTTTTTTTTTTTTTACCAGACGAAGAAATCCTGATGTAGAATTAATAGTGCCAAAAACTGACATTAGCAGTTTGTATCTTGACCGATTATTTACAATCGTATTAAATATGTGATATCTCTCATAACGTGGTTATCTCATGTTGTAAAATATAACGGAGAAGATATTTTCAAACATCGAGCAGACATAAGCGTGATGTCAACAAAGCATGTGAAACAACATTTGATGTATATAATATATCGTCGAAAATCTAAATTCACTATTTGAGCAACACAGTTGGGAAATAATTTTTGTTAATGATATTTTTTTACCTCTAAGAAACTATGAATTAATAAAGATTGAGGAATATGACTTATATCTCGAAGTTTACTTTGCAAATATTTCTCTTTTTATCTGTGTTAACAGGACCAGCCTAAATAAAATTGGTTTAAGTAAAAGTATTAGTATTTATAATTACACGGGAAAAAGATGTATGAAATTATGATACATCACTTGTTTCTTATCTCTAGTAAATATTATGATTCAATATATTAGCCCATCTCCTCTTTATTTATATGTTCAGCCATTCATTTAAATATTTAACACATTAACCTACATACCTACTTACATATTTCCGACAAGGAAAAGTACTTGCACCATTGTGTCGTAATGTAGAAAAATAAGTACATTAGTGTTATATTCTTAAAGTATCTTAGTCTATTTTAAGTATATCTCTCTTATAAATAATATATTTATAAATAATATACATATATATTTATATATACATATATATACATATATATACATATATATACATATATATACATATAATAATATATTTATAAATAATATACATATACGCTTGCAATCGTATATTTTACGATTATACTATTCTTAATGACTCATTCGATTATGTAACCATAATTGAGCGATAAGGTTGATCTATATATTGGGTGTGTGAATATGACTCCGCCCTTTTTTGTTAAAATAAAACACATTTGCTTGTTTAGAAAATTAAGGAAAAGTTTATTGAAAGTATACTCCATCTGCAGCTACAACCTTCGCCCATCTTTCAGGTAATTTATGTATTCCTTGCCTGAAGAAGTCCTGGTCTTTTCAGATGATCCAATTATCAAGCCAAATTTTGATACTTTCGTATGAAGTGAACCGTTCTTCCGTAAGATCTGACTGCATCGTCCGGAATAAGTAGTAATCTGAAGGAGCTATGTCTGGCGAATATGGCGGGTGAAGTAGCACTTCCCAGTCCTGTCCATCTAAATATCTTTTCACGTCTTCTGCGGTATGCGGTTTGCCATTATCATGCTGAAGAATTAATTTGCTGTGCCTATTCACCTATTCTGGCCGTTTTTCTTCTATGGCTCGCTTCAAACGCATTAGTTGTCGTCGATAAACTTCTTCTTTAATAGTTTGGCAACAATCCTCTGTCAATAATGCTTCCAATTCAGCATCTTCAAAATTTTTTGGTGGTTTCCCATGTTCTCTGTCCTCAGTTCCAAAATCATTATTTCGAAATCTTCGAAACCATTCCTTACAAGTTGTATTAGATGGAGCATGATCACCGTAAATCTCCACAAGCAAACGATAAGTTTCCGCTGCGCTTTTCTTTGCAATAAAATAGTGTAATAATACTTCCCGCAAATGATGTTTGTTTGGAACGAAAACCGACATTTCCAAGTAGGGTAAAACACTTGTTGCTTACACTTAAACCAAATTTCACGTAGTGCGTTTGAAAGTTGACATGAAGTACTATCGAATACAAGTGTTGCCAGTTATTAGTGCACGTTAACAATACTAAAAGCAAGCAACATCTGTTGGGAAAGGGCGGAGTCATATTCATACCCAATACGTAACGAGCGGAAAAATGTTCAAATGTTGGACAATTGTTTATTGTTACTTTACTTATGCTAACCGTGCCGCTCTATGAATATTTGTTTTATTTTGTAATAAGAACAGATTTAAATAAAACAGATTGTAATAAGGACAGATTTAGATAAAATTAATAGACTTTATATTATTTTATAGATCATTAACGCCAGAATAATCAAAGCTGTCAGAGTGACCGCTTAATGAATTCTTTTATAAAAATTATAGATTCTCTGTATAAGAATTTTATTATACAATTTATATTTTTAATTTCATAAATTCTAATCTTCTATAAGAACTTAAGATTTCTATTTTGTGTTTCTCATGAAAATTACTTGAATTTATACGATGATATATCGTATATTTTTCACAGATGTTAAAAAGATATAGAGCTAAAGAAATAAATAAACATTTTTGCTTTTACATAATGTATTTTTTTTTTTTCCAGGAACTTGTCGTTTCGATCGCTCTGGTAGAAGTATTCACATCGTTAATCGTCGGCAGTCTTAATGTTAACGAGCAGAAATTAAGCATGTAAGTATTTAAAGATATTTTTATGGTAGAATATAAATATTTAAAGATATTTTTATGATGCAATGTAATCTCTCCGAAGACATGAGTACGTGTGTATAAGAAACGTCCCATTCTCTTGTTATCTAGCAGTCCTGTTGAAAATATCGAGAAGCGGTTGCCGTCATTATATACGTACTTGCTATCATTAATAAGAAAGCACTGTTTCACTGTTTAATCAGCCTTTTATTCAAAACACCGCGAGAGCTGTACATGGCAAATTCCAAGGCGACTAAAAAAGCAGTGTCACAAAAGTACGTTATTAAAAGACTCATTGTAGCGTTTGTCGCGTCCTTCGTAAAGCCGCCAGTTTTACAATTCCTGCGCGTTAGAGTCAATTCATGCTGGCTGAAACGCCAATGCGTCGGCGCATCTTCATCGACGCTGACGCCGACGCTGATGACGCTTGCCAGGGCAGGGACGTCTCGTGAGGTCAGCGACGATAGCAACGTGCGAAATGTATCGAAATTTTCGAGAGATTGCACAGCGTAAATATCAAGCACAAGTGCTTTATTCCGTGCCAATTTCTCGTGCAAAATTCGACTAGTTACAAATCTAACAACAGCGGAACGACAGCGATCTTAAAAGATCACGTGCTCGCGCTGTACTTCACTAAAATCTCAACGTAGAACCTTCGTCGGTTTATACCACTTATAAACGATCTTTTTTTTTTTTACGTTTTCCAGATCGCTGGCGTAATTTGCAAAACTACCTCGGCAAACGCTCCTCGGGAGCCACTGAAAATTGTTTATCTTGTAAATAACACGAATGCGTTTCAAAGTTTCCCTTCCTCGTCAACTTTGAACGAGCATCCCCTCGAATTTCAAACGCGCGAATTCGCAGTTATATTCAATGGCACTCGATTACCGGACCTCGACAAATTTCTCACGCTATTGCTTTTCCCGTAAAAAGAGAGAAAAAGAAGAGAAAAAACGGGAAACCAACGACACAGTCAGCAAACGCAATCAGACTCACCAAAGGCAACGAAAGCCGGCACTGTACGCGACATCCCTGTATTCGCTTGAAACCTGCGCCCGAGGGTGACGCCATGTCGACGTGGACCCTGCAGTGCTCGCCCGTTGCAACCCACGTACACCCTCGACGAACGGTGACTCGCAGGAAGGAACGATCGCCACGAGGAAACGCGCTGGGCCACCCCCGAAGCTCGTAATCGTCGCACCGGATCACTCTCGCACGGAGCATTTGGGCTATGAATGAAGACCCAACCCTTTCACCTCGAGGTAATTAACATCCCTCATAACGACGTAGTGGTACTCGCGTACTCGTATTCGCTCGATGTGCCCTCCGGACCCGTCCGAAGTCCCGGCGAACTTTCGCGTCGCTCGCGCGAAAAAGGGCCGCGCGTCGCGCGCGGAACGACAGGCAACGCGAGCGCGTGATTAAGGATAGTTCAAGAGGATATTATTAATGTGCGTGAGCGGGCCGACGACGACGTTTTTATCGATTGTATTACTTATGCATGTGCGCTCGAGAAGGAGCACCGCTCGTCGCTTGTACACATTGTTGCGGCGCGTTAAGATTGGCCCGTCGTGCGTCACTTTGACGTTTGCCATTTACCCCCGTCGTCGTTGCGTGTCATAATGCGGCTCTAATTAAAGCCCGATGTTGTTCTGTCACGTGAGGGGGCTTAGACTGCCACTTTCTCTTATCGAATCGTACGAAAGCCCATGAATGCCCGTGAATGCGGAAAGCAAACACGAGGCACGTCATTCCTCTGTTCTGCTCTGTTCTCTTCCTGCGAAATGTTTGTTTATCTTCACGCCACTGATGACCGATGTATCAAGACTCTGTGACGAGGAAGGTTAAAATGATTCTGCTCTGAGTGTATTTTTGTAAGCACGCATAAAGATATACTGATATCGCGTTATCTTCAGGTTCTGGCAGTGCTGCTCTTATCTGTCATTCCATGGCCGGGTCCCAGCGTCTTTAAGATATCATGCCCGCGCGACCGAGCGTCTGTAGTGAGGAGGATAGTTCACAAGGTGAGAAAAAGACCGATGAATCAATTCAATGTCCACTGATAAGATGATTATTCGCCAAGACTCTGATATTCAAGATACGATGATAGAATTCTATCATCGAAGGATTAGAAGTCGTAGCTTGAAGAAGACAAATAAAATGTGAACGCGTCGTGTACTTTCCTCGATCTTTATTTGCAAGTATCGCACAGCAAATTCTAATAATGTTCTTCAGCAATAATCCTTAAACTCGTGAAGAGTTTGCTTTCTACTGCAGAACTTATATATACGCAGCCGGCTCAGCAATAGAAAGCAAGCCTTAGGCGACACTCGTCTAATTCGTTGAACAAGTAAAACCTGGAAAAGATAAAAGAGACGGACTAACGAGAGAGAGAGAGAGAGAGAGAGAGAGAGAGAGAGAGAGAGAGAGAGAGAGAGAGAGAGAGAGAGGCAACATCTTAAGCTCCGTCGAAATTTCAGAGATGGATTCCAATACTGAAGAAGTATCAGGTAGAGTTGCCGTTGGAATGCCCATTTCACGAAAGCCGAGACATTTTCCGACCGCAGCAGAAAGCGAAGCACCAACACAGGCCGTCACAATGGACCTGCGGCCTCTGCGGCAAGTCCTTTTACGCGGAGAGACATCTGGACGTCCATTTCGATAACAGACACAAAAGTAACGTGAACACGGTAGGCGCTAGAGAAAAAGAAACAGCACCAAAGCCAGCGAAATATCATGACGGACCCTGTCCGACTGTCCCCCTTTCATCTCCTCTTTCTCTATCCCTCACGAAGGCGGAGGACGCAGTTTGCCTGGCAGACTACTGCGACATCATGCGCTGCGACGTGCTGGGCAATCGTGACTTCGACAACTCGGTGGACGACGACGACGGCCACCTGAGCACCGACATCCAGGTCTGGCGCGAGAGCACCGAGCAGCAGCGGCAGCAACAGCGGCAGCAGCAGCAGCAGCAGCAGCAACATCAGCATCAGCATCAGCAGCAGCATCAGCAGCAGCATCAGCAGCAGCAGCAGCATCAGCAGCAGCAGCATCAGCAGCAGCATCACCGCAGCACCTCCGTCGTGCCGTGCGAGCCGCGCGGCCTCGCCAGGATGTACCCCGCGGACAAGTCCTGCGCCATCGCTGGCGGTGGCGCGGTGACGAATCTGCAGCAGCGTTATTGCCGGCGCGACGACCACGACGGCGGCGAGATGCACAATCATAGACTGGCGAGGTCGTCGTATCAGAACGAGATCGCCGGGCCGGACAACAAGAGCAGCGCCTGCGACGGCGACGAGGACGAGGACGAGGACGACGAGGATGCCGAGGACGAGGAGGAGAACCTGGTGGAGGCGGCGTTGCCCGCCGTCGACAAGAAGCAGAGGCGCAGGGGCCTGCACCTGAGGAAGCTCAAGTCCAACTGCAAGCCGGAGGAGCTGCAGAAGCTGAAGACCCAATGCGAAGTTAGTCGCTCACACGGATTCATGCGGTAGAATGGACGCGCGCGCGCGCGCGCGGTTACACATAGCGGTCACTCGTGCGGTCCGCGCCTCGTAGATTATTTATTCGGCACACCGCTGTCGTGGCGGCTATATAACGACTCGGTATACATACCGTATAACCTTAACTCTACTCTAGCGCTCTAGACAGTAGATAGAGCATTACAATACATCTCTACCTGTATCCACCGCGCGCATCGCAGGATCGCTCATTTTATTTCGATAGCTGGTGACCTCGAAGAAGGCCCTTTGAAGCTTCTTACATGTATTTCGCGCGTATCGGACGAGTATCCGCTAATCTAGTTCCGCGCGTAATCGACGCGAGAAGGGGATCACCCCAAAGATGGTATTCGCTGATATTGCGACACAGAATCGCACTCATTATCGTCCAATTGTCGACAGATACTCGTGCGCGATTGCATCGCTGGGCTGCTCGCCAATCTCTCCGTGCGGGACTTTCAAGAGATCGAAGGTACGCGAGCGTGCGACACGCGGCCGCCGCTTTTCGGCACTCCTCTTATCGGTCGTTCTTTCCGTCGGCAGGGGAGCTGAATCGCGCGATCTGCTGGTACCTCAGCTGCGACCGATACTGGGAGGACACGAAGAGGCACCAGCGGCACACACCGTGGCAGCTGCTGACCGTGTTCATGCTGGTGTTGTTCTTGTCGATCTACGTGTGTTACTACGTCATATGGGTCTGCTTCAAGTACGTCGTGCCGAATTGAGCGCGTAAAGTCGCCAGAGGAGGAGAAGTCGACGTCGGCCTGACGCCTGACTGGCCGAGATCAGTTGAATCATTCATGAACGCGCGTGGAGGGCTGGGAGAAGTATTAAAAAAAAAAAAAAATACGACTATAGACAGTCAATATCGCGGACCTCTTATGTCTCAACGTACATTGATTGCGTAGGCTGCTTTGAAGAAATTGTAATGTCGCCGCGCCATCCGTCCGTGCGCGTATTCTTGTCTAAAAATAGATATCGAACGAGCGATTAAGACAAACTCGAGACGTACGCAAAAAGCAGTTGCGCAAATAATCTTTCGACGAAACAGAATTTATTGGCCCTTTATACTCGCGCTGCTCCTCTCTTCTAATCGACACTTCCGAACAACGGCAACTCGACGAATGAACGATCACACGAATGCAGCAAAAGATCAAGTCGTACTACCTCTTTCACGAGGTGTGACCGGTTTCTCCGGCAACTTTCACGATCCCTGAACTAGAGCTTTCTCGCTCGTGTCAAAAGGTGGATTGATAAGAAATAGAGTCATCCATCTCATGAAGTATCACGTCACGTTGATTATTCTAAGATATCGTAACTCACATTACTCTGAAGATACCGAATCACATTGATCATGGTATTATCACGACGTTATCATTAGCGTTCACATTAGCATCACGACATGCTGCGCAGAATGCCGTGTCCGGCATTTTCCATAAGAAAGAAAGCGTCCGTTTCCCCTTGACGCGATTTCTCTTCAATTTCGTCCTCTCATGGCAGAACTGCGGACGAAGATCGACTGGACGGTACTGGCAGTGTGGATTACAACGGTAGCACGGATCGCTCGAGTACCTCACCGTTACACGACCCGAGCATTCACGGCGAGGGCAGGCTGGAGAGACGAAAGGGCGAGCACGGGGACGAAAATCTGCCCTTGTCGAGCGAGGACATGCCCGACCACTACATATACGTGTCCTATCCGCCCGAGCTGAAGCGGCGACTTCTAGAGAGGTAAATCGAGCCGCGCAAGAATGCGCTCGTCGAGCGACCTGCGTCGCAATCGTACAGTGATCCTCCTGCTTACAGCTGTTACAACAGGACCACTCGCCTGTGAAGCCGGGGCGAGGCGAGTTTACGGCGAGGAAATGAGGAACGCATGGGAAATATGCGGCGGCAGATTGTCCCGTATCCTGCACAAAGAAAACGAAAATGCACACTCGAGGCTGAAATTCTTCACTCTCTCATTCCTCTCGCTACCCTCGTGTTTTGTATACAGAAAGCGAATAAATTGCATCGTGGACACGATCTCTCTTTCTCTCTCTTTCTCTCTCTCTCTCTCTCTCTCTCTCTCTCTCTCTCTCTCTCTCTCTCTCTCTCTCTCTCTCTCTCTCTCTCTCTCTCTCTCTCTCTCTCTCTCGCGCCTGCTTCTGCCGTTCGTTCGTTTCATTCGTTTGACTTTTCGGGAAATCTCACCGTGCGGGGGACAAAGAGATGACGTGTTTGTTATTTGATCGTGGGAGTTGTCGTCTCCTTGATGCGTAATTCGGCCAGTTCCAATCGATACCGCTAATTTATTTCTCACGCTGCAGCGACGGAAATTTGTTCAACTTTTCTGCACAGATTCTGTTAACGTGCTCGTTATCGAGGATAACGAAGGTTTATTGATCAATGCGGTACAGATATCATGACACAAGTAAGCTGATATATCTCCTCATCAGACATTTGTTTTCTTTTTTATTAAAATAGAATTTATTTAATAGAATTATTTTTTTATACTTATGTACATGTATATAAATACATCGTTAAATACAAACTTGAAACAGCGAAATAGAATTTCCTCACCTCGACCGTTTTCCGGATTTTTTTCCACGTAAAGAAGTGGAATGGAATCAATCGACATATACTTAACAGATATACAAACTATCCAAGTTAAAAACGAAAAAGAAGATACATTGGACCTTATTTTGCTTGAAATATGAAGCGATTCACGTTAAAACCAATATGTCATCTTCATGGTTCCGTCGGAATCGCGTTGCGTATCCATCACGCTGGACTGACGAATCAAACGGCGAACGCTCGCCGTGCTCGGCCGTTGTTGTTCCTCTAAAATAGACGAAGCAAGCGGCATTTCAGGCACTTCGTGCATCTCAACGGTTTCTCGTGCCGATAGATCCTCGTACGACGCAATCGACGAAGGTCTAGAAATCAGAAATTATGATGAGACAAAAAAACTATACGAGAAGAGACGAGGTCAAAGCCTCGCGGCGAGAAAATTAAATCATGCAGCGGCCTTTGCGACTGAAATGTGACTGACAAACGACATCTTCTTCTTCTCACAAGTTTACATCTCAATATCACATCGCATGTTTACAAAATTTATGTGTCTTTTTCCTCCAGAAGAAAATATCGTTTCACGCGCTGAGTGCTTCGATAGACGATAGACGGAGAAGTCATCTTCTAGAGTACTGTAAGCGCGCAGAAATCTCATTCGATTTCTCGCTAATGCGTACTTTGTGGGAATGCAACGAATGCAATCGGCGCACGTCCAATCCTTGCCGAACAATTCTCCTTCCTCCACTGTCTGCGGCAGACGGTGGTGCAATGTTTCCGGTAACCGCAGGCCAGACAAGCCCCCAATTACTGAGACCATGCCTAAGATGACCAGAGGCAAGACAAGATTATCTTTTCCCTGGAAATCGGGTTAATGATTAGCTTGGAGCAGATTGCTCGCAACGCGATGTTTTCTTAATGGAAAAGGTAAATCGCAGTGATGGGGCGCATTGTTCCAGCAGCATTCCGGCATATCGACTTAGACTTACGAGATACGTCACGAAGGGTATGATGATGAGTCCGAGGCCGCTGATGTACGCAGAGAAGCCAATGGCAATCCCGCGCAACTGAGTGGGGTAAAGTTCCCCGGCGAAGGGATAAATAATTAGAAAAGACGCCGATATCGCCGACTTGGACACGAGGAACAGTATCAGAGTCTCCAGCACGGCATCTTGAATGAAGAAAGATGGAATGATACTCGCTTTAACAGAGAATTGCGGCTCAATTGTGTAGCGTGCGTCGCAATGATATCACTTTTCTCAGACACGCGGCGGCGACTGTCTTCGACACTAAGTGACTCTCCCGTTTCCGTCGGATGCCGAGGGCGCCGGTGCATTATATAATTAACTAATTATATCGTTCCGCTGTCGCTATAATTAATCGAGTCATTAACTAATCGGCCAATGGTGCGTACCGGACGAAAGCAACACCGTAGCGATGCACGACACTCCAGCCACCACCATGCACAAGCAAAGCGGCCACCGGCGGCCCCATCGATCCATTACAACCCAACACGCCATGTAACTGGGGATCTCGGCGAGGGAAGAGAACAGGAAGCTCAGATGTTCCTCGTTCCCCAGAGCCGGCCCGTAATAGGAAAGGCCGACATACACCATGTTGTTGGCGAACCTAGTCGCAATAGAAACAAGATGCATCATCGCGCTGGGCACCACCCATTAATAAATCCGTAAAACTCTATCGCTCTATCTGAATCAATTATATCATCGGAATCTGAATTATTCCCTCAGTCTGAACTGTTTCTTTTATCTACGATTTACTCTGATCAAATATAATCGCGACAGATGTCGCGAAACGGTTAATCCTAAGTGTCAACACAGATCAGTAGATAAATCAATGACGGAAACGTTCGACACGATAAAAAAGTAAGTAATGTGTCGATAACAAGAGCAGATAAGAATATGCGTGTAAAGAAGAGCATCGACGTAACGTAATGTGTGCAAAGCTGTCACGTTCTTAGGCAAATATTAAGTGAAGATTAATGTATGTACTTCTCTCTGTCTCACCAGTTTAAAGTAATAAGGCACGTTTTAAGGCGCATGTTCGGCGTTCTAAATAGCGAGAGAACACCGGGACCAGCTCGTAATCTCTCTTCCTCGCTCTTTGATCTCGACATCGTCATGCGCTGACGGAGCTTCTGCGTGAATGACAACGGAAGTTCTTTACCATTCACTCGCGCCAAAGTTTCAAGAATATCGTTAGCCTCGCCGAGGCGACCCTTCGCCAGCAACCATCGCGGTGATTCCGGCAAGAACCTGAAACGACCTCTGATTCTGAAGAAAAGATCTAAACTTTTTTATCAAGTGATTTTTCTAGGCATTTATGGATATTTGAGACGTTTGCACGAGAGGAAAAAATTATACGTCGAGAACATTTATAAAAATTCTTTAAAGATTTTCGTCGCAACTGAACCATAATCGTGACGAGTGATTATTATTATAACAAGTCAATAATTATTATAATCAACCAATTAGTGACAAAAATGCAACTGAATCTTCTGAACAATTTCTAGGAAATTAATTAATGCTAAAACATCGATATGATTACAATGTAATGTCACGTCATTAATGGACTTGCTTTTCAATGAATGAATTTTTTATGTGAATTTTATTCGCTCACCACCAGTAGAGAAAATAAATCAGGAAAGGTGCACTCGTAGTTACGGCGAGTGATCGCCAATCGCGAATCAGATAAGTAACGCCTGCTAACATGCAAAGACCCATTGTGTAGAAAGTACAAGTCATGACCGTTACGAATGAACGATAATTTGGTCCGACTAGTTCCAAAGCTGCCAAAATGAAATTTTTTCATTAGATTATTATTATTACACTTGAGATTGTTATTACTAGATCATTCAAGTTTCCAGCGTGTTATTTGGCGTCAAAGCAAAAAATTATGATAAAATATATACATATATCACACGAATAACGTCTGCAAGCAACTAGTTTCTTTCAACAGAAAAATTAAAATTCAATCATGTGCTCACAGATAATGAATGGTATTTGATAAATAGCCGGTATCGTTAAGCCGACGATAACACGTGTAGCAGCCCAAGTCCAAAAGTTATTTGATATCGATGTTAAAAATCCTCCAGTTATTAAGGTCGCCAAACACGTAAAAAAGGACAATCTTCTCCCAATTCTGTCAAGCAGAACAGTTCTATGTAGATAAGATATTAAAATGAACTAGGATATGAAAAATGTAATTTACAGTAAAGAAAGAGAAAAAAGAGAGAGAGAGAGCGAGAGAGAGAGAGAGAGAGAGAGAGAGAGAGAGATGTTACGTGAATAAAAGAATTTTACTCAAGAGAAAAGGAAGAAAAATTAATATATGTTCCAATTAATGAAAAACGATGTGAAACAAGCTTTATATGGACGTTGAACAACTAAAGCTAAGATAGAAAGTGATTAGAGCTGAATCTTTGAAACGCTCGCACCGATTTTCTAATTTACCTGTCATTTAGTGTACCGAACAAATACACTCCTATGGGGCCTCCTGTATTAAGAGCCACCAAACCGATCGTCGGATAAATCGCCCGACCGCACACAAGATCAAACTGCAACACATTCAAATCTTTAGTGAAGTGAAGAGGCAGCGCATGCCTAAGAATCGAGACGTTTAGTGCCTTCTACAAATTTGCCTTCGCGCAAACGCTTAATAATAAAAGCATGCACGAAAAAAAATCAAAATCTTTTCGAAATATAACAGAACGTCTCGCAAAAATCTTCCACGTATGCTCTAACATTTCTAAGTAAAGATATATCTGTAAAAGAATTATACGTATATTTATACCTACAGAGATCAAATATACGCTTGCTATTGTAATTGCTTTGAATTTTCTCCACTGATCTCATCCATTTAATGACGCAATTGTTACGTACGCATATTTATCGCTTGATAAAGGAGCTTCAACAAAGAATTAATAAGGAATTTAGATATCTCTTCACGCGAATTAAAGTAAAAATTACTCAGCAAAGCGCAAATGGCACCGCTGCTAAACACCGGAGAGAAATGCAAGAGCTGGATGAGAAGTTGACTGTTATCCGACTTCTCTCCGTATATCCATACGGATCAATCGATTACTCGCAGCAATGGTAATCTAATCGACGGCTTACGGAATCAAGCATGGTCGATGACATTGATGCTGTGTACTTTATTATTAGGACACATAACGTACGTCGATGACGATGGACGATATGACCTCGGAGGTCTCGTACTCCCAGCCATGGTCGCAGGGCACGATGGACCACGACGCGTTGGGCGCGGACGGGTACGTCGTTACGACGGAGTGGTTCTCCGTCGTCCAGTCGACATCATATCGCGTGCACTGGCTGTACGTCTCGTTGTCATCCTGCATGTCACATCACATCTTTTAGTCCTGGCGCGAAACATGGCATGAATAATGCATTAGCCTCGGGCTCGCGCTAAAGGCGGGCTCGATTTTACAAGAGGGATGCGAGAGTCGAGCGGGCGTTTTCGAGTCGAAACCCGAAATAATGAATTCCGCTCGGGTTCTGAAAGTTTTCGCGATACTTCACGCATATAACGTTACTTTCGCACTGTTCACAAGTTTGTTTACCAACGATCTCGCATTACTCGCGCTGGTTAGCATATTCCTAGGTGTTAATGAAACGGCTACAAGTGACTGAAAATTTGCAAGTAAATCTGCGCGCTTGGCCTCTGATAACACTGTCCGATATGTTTCGAGCTTTTTTCTTTGTCCGGCGAGTTGAAACAGTGTCATTCCCAATATACTTTGGCCGCTAAACACGAATCCATATAAACCAAGTGCAGTTACCACGTTACAACGTCGAAAGAAATTGTGCAAAATGGGCGAAAATTTTCCGCTCCCGCTCGGCTAAAGTCTCCTTTTTAGTCGAGACTTGAATTAAAATTTACAGCTTCACTCCGTGAAATATAGCCGAGACTGAACCAGGTTTTTTTCTTTTCGTGAACTTTTAAAATTACATTCGATAGTACTCGTCGAGTTACGTACGGTGATACCACCCCCGAATTTTTCCCTTCACCGGAAGAGCCTGAAAATAAATATATCCCTTTAGAAATGATAGAAGATCAATCTTTTTCGATCTCTCCCAAGCACTCTTCCGCGAAAGCGTGATAAAAGAATTTCGAAAGGAATAAGAAATAAAGGGAATAACATGCTTGAGCGTACATCATTCCTTTTCATCTCTTATTCTTCTCTGAAAACGACAAATTATTATGTGACGTCTCAGATAATCGTATTAATATCCTAACAATTGCGATTTTATCTTTTGTCTACTGAGAAAGGAAATATTATATAGGTAACCAAACCTGCAGAAGCAGACATCGAGCGGTAAATTTCATGGGCAATTTTTTAAGAGAAAAAATACAACAGGTAGTGCGCTAGTAAAGTATGAAGACAGATCGATGACAGCAGGAACCGAACAAAATCTGTCGTTTCCTATCGAAATAATCAATAATTATTGAAATGTATTTTCATTCTCGAGTGGAACACAGTGCAGAAATTCTGTTCGGTTTTTGCCTCCCAATCTACCGTCAAGTTGCGTCAGCAGCCTTTGTCGACAGAACACGGGCTTAATGCGGAATCGCTACGGATCTACGATTTTATTTATATTTTGCGACTCAGTCTCGCCGGGTATCTACATCTTTCGGAAAAACTCCAATACTCGAAATCGCGCTCGACGCTGTCGAGCCAAAAATGTGGGAGTGCTCTTTGAATGCGACAGATATGGCAGTTTCCGCTGCTCGGAGATACGAGAGGAGCGAAGGGTGATGCAGCATGAAATTCACAAACAAGGAAAATGACACGTACATTTAGCGCTAATACAGTGTGACAGAGCAGGTACGTTGATACGGCGTGTCGAGGCCGCAAATGAGGAAGCGGCGAGGCAACGTATAACCGGTAGGTGCATCTCAAGGTCGTACGAGCGGTGCCGTATCTACGAAAGCTCCTGGTCGCCGTCGACGACCGGCGCACCTGAATCGCAGGAATGGCGAGCCGCCTTCTGCGAGCGGCGTCCAAGTCTTCCAGGCCCGGCACTTTGCACCAGTGCGGCGGGGTGTCTGCCATGAACAGCTGATTGAAGGCGCAAAAGCCGCAAGGCAGGCACGCCGGCAGACAAACCAGCCAGAGCAGCTGCTTCTGGTAACGACCGAATTCGCCGACGACCGACCAGAGATCGTCCAGATCGAAAGCACCCTGCGAGAGACATTCCGCGCGTAACTGACCATCCTCGCGCGTAACAAGTGGTTCCAAACCATCGACAATGCCGTGTTTGCGCATTGTTATCTTGCGCGCGCGCGCTCTCGGCCGAACTTCCGACTTGATTTATTTTTTTGAATATCGTTATCTTTTCTTCTTCATGGAAGATAGCGGTAGGCCGCACGTTAGCGCGATAACAAGAATTATTCAATTCTAGAGGGATAACGAGAATTACTCTTGACTCTAGAGCGAAACATGGGAGCGTTTCAGCTCTTACAAATTAATGACTCGAGACATGAAAATGCAACGACAACGAAAATGTTTTGCATACTTTATCATAATTTCTTTAGTTTTATTTTTCGTACCGTCGGGGAAACGAAACTTTCTTCCTTCCTTTCCTTTTAAACGTTACGCCGGTTAAGCAGCTTTGAACGTTGCCAAAGTAAATAAAATTACGATAGGAGATCATAATTCGAGATCTTTGTCCCTCTGTTGGAAGTTCGAACACATGTCTCGCATTCGCAAGCTCAAGGCTGCCGCGCGCGTGTAGCTCGAAGTGATGAAATGACTTCGTCTTCGAGAAGACGACTTCGAAGAAAGCGACTTCGTCGCTGATTGTCATTTACTATATTACGGAGATTACAGCTAAGCTCCGCCGCTCTCTTAATTGTTATGTTTCTGATCACAACGTGACAATATTATTAATTAGAATTAACGGTTCCAATGAAGGGTGCAATTTTTTGTGTTGACGACAATGTAATCGATATGTAAGGGGAAAGTTGACGCGAGGCCCGACGTTAATTACGCTTTTACGTAAACTCCGATTCGTCATCGGGGATGAAAGAAGCAGAAAGTGAAATGGCATTAGGCGGAAGCGGCTTGTGCGATAATACTCACGTCATCCTTCGCGACCTTACGGTCTGCCGCGTGATTTGGCTGCGTCGAGTCATTATCATCTTGCCGCTCCATTTCGTGAACTTCGGCCTCGTCTCACGATATCGAAAGCCCCGATGATACCCTACAAAGGCGTCGTCACGTGACGTGCATTAGCCTCTCCACCCAATGGACGACGATTCGACCGATGCAACGCGCATCTTCTTGCCGGTGTTCTCTTCACGGTGAAAACGCGAGAACGATTTTTCTCTCTCTCTCTCTCTCTCTCTCTTTTCCTCCCTCCCTCTCTCTCTCTCTCTCTCTCTCTCCCTCTCCCTCTGCAACTCTGTGTCTCTTTTTCTCTTCCTCTCTCTCTCTCTCTCTCTCTCTCTCTCTCTCTCTCTCTCTCTCTCTCTCTCTCTCTCTCTCTCTCTCTCTCTCTCTCCCTCGTGGGTTTTCAAGGCGCACCACCATGCACCCTTAACGATTTCGGCGTCGACGGCGATTCGTCGCGCTGCGACTTCTACTAACAGGACGGGCCCAAAATAACAAGGACACCAGTGAGTTTGAATATTCTTCCAATCGCCGAGTTCGGTGTATGATATTTTTTGCGCGATACCGGAAATTACACACTTGCCGAGACTTGTCGAAAATAAGTACACGCGAGTATCTCTTCGCCCGCTACGCGATGTTTACCGACCGGAAGATTTACGAGCGGACAAATGTGCATTGATTCGACGCGGGGAACGTCGACGAGGATTCATGATCGAGATGAAGGGAATGAGGGACTGCGAGAATGATGAAATTGCGAATCGTGTCGATCGTGTGCGCTTGGGGACGAAGTGTCGAGTGCCGAGCGTAATTGAACTAAAGCAGATCTCGTTAAGCGTCTCTCAATCAACGAAACTGCGATTCTCGCGACTTGACACGAACAATGACAACTCTCGGGGTCGCGTCTCTCCTTCGTTATTCACGCGCGCGCGCAAGTTCGCACTAAGCGAAAGAACATGCCGGAGGTGCGAGACGGGTGGTTGGTTGGTCTGTGACGCGTGTCGCGCGGGGTGTGCCCTTCTATAATTCAATTGGGTTAAGGATATTTAGAAGAGATTAAGAATAACGCTGACACATGCTGTGTGTTACGCACGCACGACTCTCCCGATACGGCGATCTGATACACCCTTCCTCTCTCCCTCCAGCCCCCCCCCCTCCTGCCGTATCTTCTCCGCCCACCCGGATGAATGCGAAGATTATTTTCGTATGGTTTCAATTGTCCCCATCGCGGTGAAAACTTAATTCCGTTAAAAAAAAGGAAAAAAAGACCCCTCGCAACATCGAAACTTGAGAGTGACAGATTTCCTCACGGGGGCCACGGCGATTGTTATCGGGAAGATATTTTGAAGATGTTGCAAAGTATTTTGAAGTGCACTTTTGAAGTGAGACTTGGGACTATGTTGGGCAAGGTTGGGAGATGAGAATGTTCACATGGCTGCCGGAAAAGAGAGACGCGCATTCTCGCGGACGAAAGTATGGAAACAGATGTAAAACAGATGTTCAAAAACGGGCGGCGATGCAGTGGCAGTGCTTGTACAGTTGAGCGGCGACTGGTAATAATGGCATCACTGCGTGTGTACAGATTTCAAATGGAATTTATTTTCGGGTCATCGTGTTTTTCCTTCGCTTTTCTTTTTGTGAGAAAAGAAAAATCATGAAACAAGAGAACAGGAAGCAATTCGCATTCCGCCGATTGGATCTCATTTCATCCGTCAACGCGCGCTCGCGAACGAGGCGCGAACACGCATTCTCTCTCTCTCTCTCTCTCTCTCTCTCTCTCTCTCTCTCTCTCTCTCTCTATTTTTCTCTCTTTCTTTCTCTCTCTCTCTCTCTCTCTCTCGCATTCGAAGTTCATGTCTTTGAAGAGGATCAAATGAAACGGTGAGAAACAGCAGTCGAAATAACTCGATATTGTATGGCACTGTCGCTTGGCGATTCGTATAATCTTGTTTCTCGCACACATCGGTACAGTCGGCCACATTAATGTCTTAATTGATATGCAATCGAATTGATCCAGCACGGCGCATCGTGATGGACGCGCCGTGCGCGACGATCGAGGACACGCGAGTGTCCCGAGGAAATCGTCCTCGAGGAGGCTTCTTCGCGAGCCCTTTCGACCGATTGGCAATAGCGATTCCTCTTGCCTGAGGAGAGGAGGGGGCTCTAATTTGTGGCCTAATTCTAAATCGAGCGACCATTAATGTGACCAATTATACGCTAGACACACTTCCCGAAGAATCGTCCTCCAGTCATTCCACGATCGCTCTGGCACACACATAAGCGATGTAGCCGAAGTCACATTGTCGTTGTCAATTGTAAACCACCACAGAGAACACAATCCTCGCAAATCACACAACCGACTCGAACCGAACAGGAATAAACGAATTCGCGGTGCACTCACACACCGCGTGAATATGCCGCACCCTCTCCCGTTCAAGTCTAATTAGCTCTCCTCGCGACCGTCGTAAGCGGAACTTGCGATTAAGGAAGCAAGTGAAGGAGAGAGAAGCGTTGTACTCTCGAGAATAAGAAACGGACTCGCACCCTTCGATAAAAAAAAAAAGAGAAAAAGTCTCACGCTCGTAATTGCTCGGCCTTCTGACATTTGGATCCGCGTCAATAAAAGGTCAATCCCATGCAGGAGACTCTTTGGTTTCGGTTCCACCTCTTGGTGGAGTGGTGAGAGCGAGATTTTCGCAGAAGAAGACGGGAAGATGATTTATTCGCACGGATGCAAAGTTTTAGACGAAGAGGATCGGATTTAGATCGTTTCGCGTATAACGTGTATCACTTTCGAAATTATCGATTATGTGCAAAATTTATTCTCGGAGATTCCACTTGGAAGTTCGCGAATCAAAATACCACGGAGGTCACGCGTCTTCTTTCACTTGACTCTTTAATTCGAGAATTTCAGGGTAACTCCCAATTTCCGATGTGAAATTGCGCGCCCGAGTAAAAAAAAAAGGTTCCGCTCGAGATCATCCTTGTTGCGCAGTGTACGCTTAGAAAATGTCGCTGTTTTCCCTTCTTTCTCTTTCTCTCCGCCTCATCGAGATCTGAATCGCGATATTCGAATATCCAACTAGACTAAACTTCACATCGTCGCTCTGTCGTGAAGATGCGCGGTATGTTTGCATCATAATTAACAAGTTACGGCGCGACAGCCGGTCAAACGCGCGTCGTATTAAATCCGACATATTCTCTTCCCTTTTTTTATCCCCGCATAAATTCCCTTGAATATACAAAATAAAATCTCTCCTATGACATCACATTTGTCGAAGTAACTTAATTTCCCTCCCGTTTTGGTGTTCCTTTCATTCTCTTTGCTCAATATACGATCGATCCGTCGAGACGACGGACGTCCGCGAGAGACGCGGGCGAATTTGGCGCATTTCCCTTAGCTCGACACCGATCGCAGTTGCAAACAGGACATCGAGTTGAGCAAGTGTCGATGATTAACGTCCCCGAACGGCGAGGGACACCGAGAGCGCGCGTCGATTCGATCGCGATTCCGGGCGACGACGCGCGTCGCGAGTGTAGGCCGTGATTTTTTTTTTTTTTTTTTTTTTCGTCGCGCTCGTGATCCGGCGAGGAAGTAGTCGCTTTATTATCGCGACAAAAAGGGGGGGGCTTATTCTACAGAGATCGGCGGATCGAGTGCCAGGAGGTAGCTGAAGGAGAGGGTGGAGCAACGGCGGCATAGGCGGACGTTCGTCCAGCATCGTCCACTTTATTTCTCGCTTCACCCACGCATATGTAGATCGTCCAAAGACACATTTTCTCCAACACACTTCAAATATAATTATCTCAATCCGATCGCGTCTCGATCGGCAGCACTCAACATACACACATGCATACACGCACAGGTGCACATGGACATACACACGTACATTTTCTTTCTCTCTCTCTCTCTCTCTTTCTCCTCTTTTTCTCTTGCTCTCTCTTTCTCTCTCTATCTCTCTCTCTCTCTCTCTCTCTCTCTTTCTCTCGCGCGCGCAGCACACCAAATGTCATTCACACACGCAACATTTTTTTTTTATTTGTTTTAATTAGTTCGCCCATCTCATCGCGGCGGTGGCGTCGCTCGCTCTCGGCGTCTGCTCCCAAGAAAGAACGATCCGGAGCATCGTTGCCGTAACTAAATCGCGGGGAGTCTCAGCGAGCGTATACTTCAGCTAATCATAATCGCTGAATGCGGCAACTCTTTCCCCGTCGCGGCAATTTCGCGGAAGCGCGAGATCCACACCCGCGGGTCCTTCTCGTCCGAACCTCCTCGACTTCCCTTTACTTTTGTATTTTTATTTTTGATATTATTATCACTAACGCTATTGAGGTTTCCGTTCGGCGCGACGATTAATTGATAGAGCAATGACGGTCAGTCACTATGGAACACGCGATTCTTAATTGACGGGTCGCAGTTTCGTTTCGGAGGTCGTCGACGGTTCGTTCTCCAAGCTCGCGTCGCTCTTGATGAATCGACATCGACGCGTTTTTCCGCGCGCGTCCGAAGGCGCGTCCACGGGAATGGAATTCTCTCCGTTACGGCTACATCGTCGGCAGCGGAGAAAAGAAACCAAGGAGAAAATGAAGAAGAAGAAGAACGACTCGCCGGTACACTCCCGCGATGCCACTCGTCGATCGCCATCGCCGCGCGGTCAAGCGCATCGAACAACAGATTTACGCGTTGGGCTCGTGTTTCGCGGCTCAATCGTTAAAAAATATTATCGAAAATATTGTCTCGTACGTACAAGGACACCGCAGGCGGGCGGCGCATCGCGAGGGCGTCCGCGGGCCCGCGGGATCGTCCGGAACCTCCGGAAGAACAGCGACGTGGTGCGACTGCTGCTAATGCAAGGTACATGTGTGTGTGTGTGTGTGTGTGTGTTGTATGACCGGGTTGATCTAAAGCGTCGATAAAGAGGATTCCGTCGGAAATATCATTCGAAAAGTGTCGAACGTTCGAATGGCACCGGTGACTATACACGATCAAGACACGAAAACAATCGCGAGAAAGTGAGAAAGGCGCGGAATGTACTCGGCTGATCTTTTTCTGCGCCCTTCGGCATCCTCCTCTCAGCGCGTTCGCCCTACCATCACCACCACCACCACCACCACCACCATCATCACCCTCTTCCGCTCGCTCACGTAGTCGGAATTTCCCCTTTTTCGTTTGTAGTGTCACATTTCCGCGCAGCTGGCAGATTCTACGGCGATTATTTCCGCAAGTACGACCGCGCCGAGTTCCCTGATCACTAGGAGCAGACCTTCCCGTCGATCCCGCGGGCCGACAGTCGGCGCGACCCGGCCCGCCTCGCGATACAAAATTTATATTTACTTTTACACGTGTTTGCTTTCGCGCTTTCGTTTCTCCGTACATCGACGATCCGTTCTCCCTTCTCGAACGTGACGCCGCGATTCACGACGAATCACGAGCCAACCACATCACATCGCATCGCATCGCATCGCATCGCATCGCATCGCATCGCATCACATCACATCATCACATCACATCACATCACACCATCAACACCCTCATCTCATTCTCAGCATCAGCAACCATCAACATCATCAGCAGCCGCATCATCATCCACTATCACCCCGAAACATCTTCTCTCCCCGATCCGCTCCCACAGTCATCATCGACGCACATCCTTAAGTATAAACTTCGCTCTCCCTATTTCACAGCGCACATCATCACTGATACAGCGTAATGCACACGACTTTTAAATGTAAACTACGTGATACGCTCTCACACGTATACGTTCCCTAATAAGCATCGCACGCACTCTAGGAGTCTCGACGATGAAAAGGCTAACAACTAATTAGTTCGACAAGGCGTCGCTTTGTCGCACTATGAGTTTCCCCCGGGCTGG
Source organism: Harpegnathos saltator (assembly GCF_003227715.2). Classification (NCBI taxonomy): domain Eukaryota; kingdom Metazoa; phylum Arthropoda; class Insecta; order Hymenoptera; family Formicidae; genus Harpegnathos; species Harpegnathos saltator. The sequence goes on from NW_020229904.1 coordinate 395,430, forward strand.
CTTCGCGTGCCCGCCGCGATGGCAGGACATGAGGTCCTCGTCGTCGCGCACCGGGGATCACCTTCCGCCGCAAGGACGGACTCGCGTCCTTTCCGGGAGAAGATCGACCACACACACAGAGAGGAAAGAGTCGTGAGAAGACGTCGTTATGGCGAAACGTTCGTATCGTATGTGTGTGTGTGTGTGTGTGTGTGTATTATGTGTATACGTGTGCGTGTGCGTGTGTGGGGGATGGTGCAACAGAGCGGGTTTCGTTACAAGGAGAACTTCTCACAGCTATGAGTGACAATCTAGAGCAACGTGTCGGAGTCGTGGATAATTCTTCGCGCCGAGTGAGAACCTGTTGCGTTAATCTCCTATGACTTTTAAGAATCTTTGGCATGTGAACGTTCGTGAGACTCGCACGGAGCTGTCTTGTTGCGCGCGGATCTGTCGAGGCCTCCCCGTTGACATGGGGGAGAGGAGAGAGGGGCGGGATTTCGCTCTACGGTCCCCCGACATCCGCAGGAGAGGAGCTGATTGAGAAACGCCTAATACCTACGGGGTGAGGAGGATTGTTCGTCCGACGAGGACGTCGTGCGCGATACTTCGTGCGAAGCCAGCCCGATGAAGCACGGTGCTCGCGAGTGGAGTCTCCTCTGCCGACGATCCCGACGTGTGCGTTTCAGGCTCGATCAGGTTCTCGAGGTAGAAGGGAAAAAGGGGGACTTCGATCGTAGGATATGCTGGATCAGGATCGTCAGACAGAATCGTCGTCCTTCGCGATCGGCGAAAGGATCGCGCGGTCGCGTGCACCGCGCTCTCGTCAGGGTAGAACGTCGACCCCTCGCACACGAGAGTCTCCCCGAAAATCACAGTCGCATATATATCTATTATTTCTTTTTTTGTATTTTCGTATCTTTTGTCACCCTTCCATCAGGCGGCCGACTGTATCTCGTCGCTCCGCTTCGTCTTCCTCCCTCTCTCTCTCTCTCTCTCTCTCTCTCTCTCTCTCTCTCTCTCTCTCTCTCTCTCTCTCTCTCTCTCTCTCTCTCTCTCTCTCTCTCTCTCTCACACGCTCTCGTTTCTCTCACTCTCTCTCTCTCTCTTGCATCACAAATCTCTGCTTCAGTCATTCACCAACAACAATTTCACGCTTCACTCTCGCATCTGGTTTTTGCTCTTTTCATGCTTTTCTTCCCCTTCCCATTGATGGGAGCCGACGACGCACGCAATTCGCCGTGATTTCGTGCCAGTGCCGAATCGATCGTTACTCGAGGAGTACAAGTTGCTAATGCAAATATGATCATTATGTAACTGGGACCGCAACCAAGTAAAAATTTCGTATAAAAAATATATTTTCACTTTGTAAGATTGTCTTGTTGCTAGAGCGTATATTAAATTATATAATTTTCAATATGACTCAATGTTTTCTGAACTTTAAGGCTCTGGGGTTTTCAGAAATTCTTCCAACATGTATAGACGCGGGTAAATTAATAATAACAAAGATGAAAAAACTTAACAGCACAAAAAGACATACATATTAAATAGTTCGCTGAACATTCCTCGGGATTAGATTCTTCTTCGAATATGACGTTTCTCGCTTGCGTTAGGACGATAAAATTCTATATATGTACATGTGTATGTATGCGTTATCCAAAAATTGAGTTGATCGACACAGTGACACGCTGAAACCGCGAGTTTCCGGTTTACTATCTTCGATATTGAGTGACAGTAGTTTGATATTAAATTTCGAAAGTATGACCGATCTCGGCACTGGTTAACTACAAAATCGGAATCAGCTGCGAATTCCGACGACGTCACGCATAGAAATTGCAAGCTCTCGATTGCGAATTGTGACGGATGGGCGATCGCGCTCTTTGCACGACGTGAAAAGATACGTATCGCCCTCCTTATCGTGCCACTCTTTCATTCTCACTCTCTTCCTTATTCTATCACTCTCTCTTCTTCCCTCCCTCTCTCTCTCTCTCTCTCTCTCTCTCTCTCGTTCCCCTCTCTCTTTCTCTCTTTGCCTAATCACTATGGAATGTATAAAAGAAAAGGATACTCGCGCCTCTTTATCGACTCCATCGCGATCGAGCAATTCGCTATCGGTCGCGATCATCAACTAACCGTCGTCGGTGATAACCATGCTGATACAATAAGTTATCAAAGTAATTCGATCGAAATTTTAACGTCATTGGCATTGGTATTGGCGTTTCGACAAGGAGAATATAATCGATTCTCTCTCGGTAAACACACAAAGCGGTCCGTTGAGATTAATTATCATTGACCGTGCGGAAACAACCGTAACCGTTGCATTTCTGTGTATTCGAATCAGAAGTTATTTAATAAATTTCGTCACATCAAGTAGTATTCCATATATTTTGCGATTTATTAATTCCAAGAAAAAAAAAAAGTACAAAAATGTGTCCGACAGATTTTTGAAAATCTCACTCGCTATTGAACAAATAGCACCAGCGACCTTAAAATACATACAGAATCAATTCCACGGATAAATATTGCCACAAACTCGAAATATTTTCCTGTGTTTTCGCAAGAAGGAAATATATATCAATCCGCGACAAGACAGTTTAGTTTTACTTTACAATTTGTGTATGTGTAAGAATCTTGTCATAGAAAAATAGCTTATATCCTTCTCATTTGAAAGAGGTTCTAAAAAAAATATATATTCGTCCTCCTTGTGTATTCTATTAAACATTAATATATCGATAGGTATTTCAAATCGGTAATCAAACGTTTCATTTGCTTATTTACAATTTGGTAATATGTTACAAATTACCTATCGAGAATAGTCCATCATTATCATCGTGTCTCATCGTTATATGACCTAATAACACATGTACGTGAAACGAAAAAATGTTGATATATATACACCACTCAAGCAAATAAAAGTAAATATATATAGATTATTTTTCTCTCCTCTTTCTTCCTGTAAATCGCGCATATTGTTATGGACGCGACCCAAAATATGATTCCCGTAAAAACCCAGGCTACGAAATATCGTGTGGCAACACTTATGCGGGACAGTGTATAACGAACGTCATCGCATTGTAAAGTAATCCACAAGTATAAAAATCACCAGAGGACGCGTACGTTTCGTCTTGTACGTGCATCGGTTTCATCGACGAGAAAATTAAAGTTCGCACGAGTTCTGGCTAGAGAGACGCAAGGTATATTATATAAATCAGCCAACGTGATCGTCCGAAACATTCTCACAGTCTCATTTATAGCGGATGGGTGCCAGAGAATTGTGCGTTTTCACGCTGACGTATGTCAAAATATGCTTGCCCCGTGTTTGAAGCTTGAGAACTTGAGACTCCTACGCTACGTCATTATACATCACCCTCTCACACTCCAGAATTCACATAAGAGGCGGATACGAGTAAGGGATGAGGATTAGGTATTACGAACGAAATCGTTATAAAATACTCAAATTACGAAAAAGTACCGGCACACCTGCTGGCAACAGAAAAAAAAAAAAGAAGTATTTGGAATGCATGGCACTACCACAGACACGTTTCTCGACGACGCGACGTAACCCCCGTATATATATCGCATTGTTCGCGACAACGGCTGGCCGGCCGGCCGGCCTCTTTTTGACGGAATGTCGCTGCATACTTGTCATGACACATCATATATTGTATATCTGATGGAGTTTCCGAAAATACGCGGGGCGATAGACTGAACACGATTTGCGCGGTCGGCACGGCGCTGGCGGCTACGTGTCATCAAGGACGCGGTATAAGCGGAGGTAGAAGTACGGGATACTTGAGACAACCCGGTCACAACGTGGAGGTGGAGCTTGTGATTGCGCGAATTTTGCTCTCTCTGCGCGCGATCTCGCCCTCGAGAAATAGAGAAAAGAGATCTCGCTCTCTCCCTCCAGCCGACACGAGGCTATGTCAATTACCCGTTTTTAACGCGACTCGACTAGTTTACGCGATTACGGTACCGCTTCAAAGTGTTGGTGTGAACCGCGAGTACAAGGGCTCTCCCGTGATGCAAAAGCATCACGGGACGGAAGTCCCTGCATACGGTAACGTGCGATCGGGAAGACGATGATCTCACCCAAAACGGACTCGAGTGGCTTTTGCGGTGGCGCCTCAGACGTCTTATACATGGAAGGAAGAAACGAGTGTTTAAAAAATGTCTGGACAAGCCGTGCAGCGTTGTTCCAATGGCAGTGCGAAAAGCTCTCTTTCTTACTCTCTCTCTCCCCCCCCTCTCTCTCTCTCTCTCACTCTCTTTGTCTGTGGCGCTACTTGCGAGTACCGTGATCGCGTAAAGTGCTCGACTACTAAAAGGGATGCACGTGTGTGTAGTGTATATATATCGAGGGGTCAGGGCAAGGAAAGTATCGAGGGGTAGAAGTAAGGGGATGGTGAGGGGGGGGAAGGGGTTGATCTTGAGCACTCGATATCATTTGTTCCTACGGACGTTTAAGGCCGGACGAGGACTTCGGTACAACTAAATCACTTATACCAGCAAAATATTAACTTTAATGAATCAACAGAGCAACAGACATTCACGTACGGGGATAAGTAACATACACAACATCTCGTCTCATACAACTACAACAGATCACGCGAATACTCGCGCAGCACGATCGGATCAGGGTTCATCCATGACGAATGCTCCCGATCTTTCACATTCAGTCTCTCTTTCTCTCATTTTCAATCACCCTATCTCTCTTTCTCTCTTGTCTCGCATTCTCTCTGTCTCTCGCTGCTGCTCATTCACACCTCACTCTCTGGCTGCACAGGAAATCGAAATCTTTCACACGGGCATAAATTCGATTCTCATCACTGATAGCTAGATAAAACGTGATTCAGAATCTGGTGCACATCGTTAAAAAGCTCGACGGGGGCTTCGCAACGTGTCAACCATGAATCACCGTGAAGCAAGTCTCTCGTTTTTTTCTTTCTCTCTTTTACATACCCATACACACACCCACACACACGTACATGCGCACATGTTTGTATTTCACTGTTTGTCTCTTTCATTCTCTGTCTCTTTATCTCATGTTTCTCATGCTGTCACTTTATTCTGTTCATCCAAATTCTTCCCACAAGTCTATCGCTTTCACTCTTCCTCACATTCACACATGTACTCCCCGCTCAACCCCCCTCTCTCTCTCTCTCTCTCTCTCTCGGTTATGCTTTATCATATTCGTAGCATCTCATTTTCTCGCATCTTCTTCCATTCACAATTCCTCTCACAATCCACTCATATCACATCCATCGAAGTCATTCTCTCAACAAGTTTAATCTCTCAATCACACAGGTAGAAGTCGCAAACTCGTTTACCAGGCACACTTGCAACATCTCTCAGCAGGCTTCGGCCTTCACTCACTCATCGGCAACATCCACTTGTATTCCTAATCATCCAATTATCGGCATTCGGCAAACAGGTACTTATTTATTCTCTTTCTCTCACTCTCTTTTGCTCCCTCTCTCTCTCTCTCTCTTTCTCTCTCACTCTTACTTTCTCGCACTCTCTTTCGCTCTCTCTCTCTCTCTCTTTCTCTCGCTTTCTCGCACTCTCTTTCGCTCTCTCTCGTTTTCTCGCTCTTTCTCTCTATCTCGCGCACGCTCGTTCTCTCTCATTCACTTTCTTTCGCTCTCTCTCTCTCTCTCGCTCTCACTCTAAATACCCTTTCTCTCGGATCATAGGCTGCGCCCGACGCCGATATCGATAAAATACCGTCGCCAGGATAGGGACACGTGCAGACTCATCACCCCATCTCGTCATCGCTTCGGAACTCACGCACATCCATCAACTCGCATCCGCAACATCCAATCTTGTTGTCTTTGTAATGTGTTTGATAGCTTTCTAGTCAAATCAAATTGCACGACAGTACAACCGTGGGGTGATCTGTAAACAACAAAAGCGAGCCAAATATCAGTCACCGTCGCTCATCGGTGCTTCTTTCTGGGGAGGGAGGAGGGTGTCGGGCAGGCTGTCTATCGCGTATACGGCGAGTCCGAGGGACAGAGAACAACGCTACGACGAAAGGTAGCGCGTTCCACCCGACATTGAGAATTCCTCAATGTCGCCAAACGTTCGCGTGCTCGTCCATACGCGCGCTTTCTCTTTCTCTCTTTCTCTCACTTCCGCCCCCTACCCCTTCTGTATTTCCTCTAACAGGGAGCACTACCCTAACTCTACGCTCGCTACACAAATATCGCCGTTAAGTAACAGACAACACTTGCCACCGCAGTAACGAGGACTATGTACGACAACAATGTAACTGATCAAATGTGCGAAAACATGAAGGAGGAGGAGGAAAAGCGCGTGAAGAGAAGCGATTATAAAGTAGTAATGAGTAGATATCCAACCATCTCTCTCGTCGCTAGTGAAATACAGTCTGTGAGGTATGTGAGACTGTATAAACTCAGAATAAAATGCTGTGTCGGTGCGTTTTTTAGAGCGCGAGCAAACCGCGCCGAGGTCGTTGCGACTAATCAAACACGGTGTTTACAGGTGCCAGAAATGGCGGGGTACTCACCAACTGGACGTAGCGTTGGCGGCGGTCTTGAGCTTTCGAATCTCCTTGGCGGCCCAGCTAGCCAGAGTTTTGGTTTTATGAGTGCGCGACTTCCGACCCTTGGCCAATAGCTCATTGAGCGGCTCGGTTTCTACCATCGGCAGTAGTTTGACTCCGAACACGGTAACGAGATCACCCAACAAGCCCACAGAGGCCGACACGTTACCTTCGGAGTGCTCGCGATCCTGGGCTATGGCGGTGATGAATTGCAGGATGTACGGTACGTGCGGCTCAATTAGAGAGATAGCGGCGTCCGGACACGTGGTCCCGTCCCCGCGGAGACCCTGGACTATACCAGTGTAAGCTTCGAGCACGCCCTCGCGCAACTCGTTCAGGTAATCGATCATATCGTAGTCGCTTCTGTCGACGTTAGCCTGCGACGCCTGCACCAAGGTCTGCAGCACGACGTCCAGGTACTTTTTAAACTCTGGACCGATGCTCAGCGCGATATCGCCGAAGGCCGAGAAGATCTGGGGTTTCACCGACCGGTGGACCGCGTTGTTGCCAAGATTCTCGAGCAACAGTGTCATAATCTCGTCGCAATAAGGTAACATCTTATTCTTCAGAGCACGGCAGATGTCACCGGTTAAACCAACCGCGGCGCAGCATACCTGATATTCCGCGTGATTCTTCAGACCAAGGCAGAGGTAGGGCTTGAATGCTTCCATGTATTTCAAAAAGCCTTCGCCGAGCACCTCGACGAGAGTTGACACGGCCATGAGCGCGTCTTCCTGGACACCCCCTGCCTTGCAAGAATTGGAGCTGAACATGGCTAGCAGAGCGGTCATGATTACGTCGGATATCTGCGGTGCGTCCTCCGGAGTAACCTTACGTAGTACTGATTGCAGAGTTGCGCATAAAAGAGACTGCAAATCGTTGTACTGAGCACGATCCGAGTGACTCTGTATATGCGACTCCATTTGCAGTACTTGCTGTAATCTCTCCAGTATCACCATCGTGGTCTTCTGCACGGTCACGTAGCAATCACGCGGCGAATTCTTCACCATCTCCATCAGCGCCTCATAAGCGGCAGATCTTAGATTCGCCTGCGCACCATCCGGTCGATCCGTAGTTTCCAAGAGTCGTTGAACAATAAAATCAAAGTATTGAGACATGCAATATGTTTCCGGCTGATTGCCATCTTCAGTAGCTTCAGCGGACTCGTAGCTTGCCTCCGCCAGCCCTGTGAACGCCCAGCACACATTCGCGGCGACACGCGGTTCGGCCTTCAGTCCGTTTACCAGGGACTCCAATAGCGGCTTCAAGTAGGTTTCGTTTATCGCGGCGTCTGGAATGATCTCGCAAATGCGGCCGAACGTCCACGCAGCCGTGTCTCGAACGACCACGCTGTTGTCGTACATTAACTCGATGAGAGTGGGCATCGCCTGTTCCACTAGCGGCTTCAAAGTGGTGGGTTCCAGACCTCCTAAGATAGAACCAAAAGCCATAAGAGGCCGCTTCTGTACCTCCAATCCGGACTCTTGATATTGTCTTTAACGAAGGGAAGAACGAACGGAACGATATTCTCTTCGCAGCACGAAGACAACAACATCAGACAAACACCAGCGGCTTTCGAGGGATTCCAGCAACATCAATCGTTTGTCACATTGAATTATATGTATAAGATTTACCAACCTCCTTTTCGAAATTTCCTTTGGTGAATTCGAGAGAATTGTATAACGCGCTTGTGGCAGCTAATCGAACATGATTCGACGTACCCGAACCATTCATGCCGTGAATGATAGCAGTGAGAATCTGATTTGACTGCGATACTAATACTTCGCTTTCGATTTCTTGGCAAATATATCCAATAGTCTCTAGAGTGGCCTCCTTCATTATGTCGGTACTGGACGGGTTGGTGACATTATTGAGTAGCACCTCTATCAATTCATTCCATTGCCCCACAGGCAACTCGGCAACAGCGACGTAAGCGACACATTGCGCCGCGGAACTTGGCCTGTTGTTCTCAGTTCCTAATGCTCCTAAAATCTGTAAAGGAGCAAAAGTTTGGCTTTATCATACAAAAGAACAATAGCATTATGCTTGAAAATTGTAATTTTTTATACCAACATTAAATGAAAATATATTTCTGATCAATAAGCTGAAGCAGTACTTTTGATGAATTTTTACTTTAACTGTACTCCACAGAATTTAACTTGAGTATTACAATTTTCAAGCGCATTCTATAACATTAAAATATCTTGTACAGGAAAAGAATAAATAGCTTTAGCTAAAAGATTAATTCATCTCTCCTTCCAAACTTATAATTTACATAATAATATAATTTGCATAATGTAAGCAATATTGTGTCTACTACAAGTGATATTATATATATAAGCTTCTATTATAAATTATTTATTGAATCATATATGAATCATATATAATGTACATATATATTTTAATGTAAATTCATCATATTAATACCATCAAATAAAGTATATATATTTGATAATCCAGAAAACTCAAATGAATGCTATATTTACTTAATACAGAATAATGAACAAAATAAAATATTAACTTAATATAGCAGATTATGATAAATGTATAATACTTACATTTTTCTTGATGTATTCTCTTGTTTCAGTGGGAATAGCAAGCCAACGTTGCTGATACTGGAACTTCATATCAGGATCCTTGGAGGTAAGTTGGTTCTTGAGCTGTAAACCCGCGGCCATACGAGCAATGGGGCTCGCGCCGACTGTGAACAGCACAGCGCTGAGTCGTTGTACGAATTCATGCTGAAACAGACGTGGAAACGCAAAGAAATTAGAATGAGCATTGCCTACTGTGGAAATCTCGGTAAATCTCAATGTCTCAATTACTCACAAGATTAGCATCAGCCGCCTGTTGGAGAAAGCTCTGTGCTGCCACCAACTCATTTTTATCTGCGAATGAAATAAATAAATCGTATCTGAGATCTCCGCAACGTGGAGAAGCGACGGATCGCCGCACGTGAATTGTAGGTTAGACGAGCACGACGCGTTGGCCAAACGCGTATCGCAACAACGTTGGGATGCGTGCAATCGTCATACCGGACAATACTTTTCCCGCGGCGGACAAAGCGCCTAGCAACAGTCCGTCGGAGCATGATATCGCGCGTCGTCGTATTTGAGCTCGCTCACGTTCTCATCCATACACATAAACGATAAAGGCAAGGTCGGGAAAGGCGCGATGCGATCAGCAAGACCGCGATGCGGCAGCCACGTTGTGCACGTTGCGACAAATTCGCCGGAGTAAGCGGAGCGTAACGTGCACGCGGGCGCGACGTCGCTACTCGCGTATTCAAGATCACTCTCCCGTGCGTGAGCACGGGAGAGATCGCGCTGAATGTTGGACGAACGAAATTTCCAGAAAAAACACTCAGCGGCCTGACTAAAACGGCGGGCCACCGGTGTCGTATATGACATCGCGATGGCACGATGGGCATGATGAAAGTAGCTGCCGATTGTACTCACCCGACGAGACGGTCCTCTCGAGGACCTGGATTAGCTGTAGCGTCGTCGGGTCCATCTGCATGGCTGCGGTGAAGTGTTCTCGATTATACAACTCCCGTCACGGTATCTCTCCTCGGCGGTACAACAGGAGGAAGTCTTACGTTTGCTCCCTGGTACGAGAAATCTCCTTGGCGAGACCGGCGGATACCCACATGTAGCCACCACCGAATCAACTGCCTTCGATGTTCCCCCCACCTAGACGCCCACTTCCTGCTGGCTGCCGATTCTCTTCGTCTCTCTCTCGTCTGGCCCAACTGCCGTGCAGTCTGTCTTCCTCTTCTTCCTCTTTCTCCCCTACACGCGCGCTCGTTTCCGTCACACAGCAACGTGCAGCGTAGTGATACTCGCAACCTTTGATATTCTCGCGCCCGATCCGCATGAACCAACGTGCCCGATTCGCGACAGAGGAGTGCAGAAACGCGACGCTCTACCCTGGCGAGTGAGACAACAGCGAGGCAACGACTTTCCAAGTGCAAAACTATCGTCGCATTTTTCAACCGCGACAGTGTTGTGTCTTCGCAGGCGCGGACTATTTTCTTGGTGCGCGCGGATGCACACCATGCGCATGCGTGAACCGTCATGATGCACCACCTGGCGGCGCGCATGGATAGTGCGTTACGACTATGTACGTACAGAAAAATGTATATAGTAAAGACTTAAGTAATGAGAAAATTAACCAATTACAGTCGATTATTTTTGGATCGTGTGCAAAAAATAATCAACTGTGGTTGGTCAGTTCACATGTTGCTTGAGTTTTAACAAGTTTTATGCTTTTGTGTGTGCCACGAAAGATCTTTGTCGTGCAGCGTGCGCAAAGATAACCGTTATGATGGAGGGACTTTTGATATGAAATATTCACATTGGGGTGAATTGCGAAAAAGTACTGACAATTGTCCTCCGGCAATAAAATAAGTATCCAGCGCTCGATCTATATCGTAAAATTTCGTATTTCTACTTCGGAGGGAATTGTCCTCCGAGTAAAATCAATTGAAAAATACAACCGGGATTAACAAGTTTATGTATACGTTAATTATAAACTGCCAGAGGGACTACCTATCCCTTCTTCTCTTTGTCTCAGAGTTGAAAAATAAATTCATATAAGGCATAAAAACAAGGCAAAGATACAAATGTTCGTGTTATTTTCGGTGTAGTCATCGACGAGACACCAATAAAGATTGGTGATCTTATGAGATTTGGAGTACCAGAGAAATCTCACTGAACGCCAACGCCCTCTTAGATATATCGTGGCTGAAATATGAAGCTGAATGGCCTGGAGGTAATTCAAGAGTCATGACAATACCGAAGATAACACGAACATTCCTATCTTTGTCTTGTTTCGATGCTTGTAGAATTTAGTTTTCAATTCTGAAGCAGAGAGAAAGGGGGAGAGGTAGACCCTGAGAATTTATAATTAACTTACCTAAGAAATATTCTTGTCTATATATTTCTTCTGTGTATTTTATATTTTTAATATTTTAGAATTTATTGTATTTTACAAAATGAGATATGTTACATACTAATTTCTTTTTATATAATTATAAAAAGTACGACATAAGCAGTAAGCAAACCAACCAATCACAATTGAGAATGTAAGCAGTAACGACCAGTAATTAGTTGATTTGCTTGGCTATGATCGTTTGATTTACTTACCGCTTAATATTTTTTTGCGTATTCCCTCGTCGCGTCAAGCGATCGAATATAATCGCGCGAGCTTCAAAGTAGGGACCATTGAACACTAGCTCTCACGGCGTTACAGTTCGTGCCGGCAAGCGATATACGCGTCGCCGATTATTTTATTCGTTTCGGTTGATTATCTTTTAATTAATTAGACTCTCGTGAATATTATCTTATTTTATATATACATATTCGCATCTACGCGAGCATTTGAGTTAGTGTTAGTGCTACTATCAGTGCAACGTCGGAGTAGTCGAATAATGCTAAGCCGAGAAACCAATCTATTGTTGTAACAGATGTAAAAAACAAATTCTTAAAAAATAAATATCATTTTGAAAATTATAATACAATTATCTTATTTAAACACCTTTTCTTTTAAACCGTATCCTTGAAAATTCCATCCCTATTGAAAATTGCAATTTTTAATTTCCCGCCGTATATTCATGTTACCTCTTCGGACATTATAATCCCCTGATGTAAAATGCGGAAATCGGGAAATTGAACAAAATTTGTAAATTTCCAAATTTCCCGCCAGAATTCAGGATACCTCTGCGATCATTATATTCTCCTGTTACAAAGTGCGAAAATCGAGAAAATGAGAAATTTTAAATTTCCCGTCAGAATCTGAGATACCTCCTCGGTCATTATATTCTCCTGTTACAAAGCGCGAAAATCGAGAAAATGAGAAATTTCATATTCCCCGCCAGAATTCAGGATACCTCCTCGATTATTATATTCTCCTGTTACAAAGTGCGAAAATTGAGAAAATGAGAAATTTCGAATTTCCCGCCAGAACTCAGGATACCACTTCGATCATTACATTCTCCTGTTACAAAGTGCGAAAATCGAGAAAACGAGAAATTTCAAATTTCCTGCCAGAATTCAGGATACCTCCCCGATCATTATATTCTCCTGTTATAAAGTGCGAAAATCGAGGAAATGAGAAAATTCGAATTTCCCGCCAGAATCTCAGATACTTCCCCGATCTTTTATTCTCCTGTTACAACGTGCGAAAATCGAGAAAATGAGAAATTTTAAATTTTCCGTCAGAATCTGAGATACCTCCTCGATCATTATATTCTCCTGTTACAAAGTGCGAAAATCGGGAAACCGAGAAATTCAAATATCCTCCAGAATCCGGGATACCTCCTCGATCATTATATTCTCCTATTACAAAGTGCGAAAATCAGAAAATGAGAAATTTTAAATTTCCCGCCAGAATCTGAGATACCTCCTCGATCATTATATTCTCCTGTTACAAAGTGCGAAAATCGAGAAAATGAGAAATTTCAATTCCGCAGAATCGGATACTCTCGATATTATATTCTCCTGTTACAAAGTGCGAAAATCGAGAAAATGAGAAATTTCAAATTTGCCGTCAGAATTCAGAATACCTCTTCGGTCATTATATTCTCCTGTTACAGAGTTCAAAAATCGAGGAAATGAAAAATTTCAAATTCCCGCCAGAATCTGAGATACCTCCACGGTCATTATATTCTCCTGTTACAAAGTGCGAAAATCGGGGAAACCGAGAAATTTCAAATTTCCGCCCGAATGCGGGATACATCCTCGATCATTATATTCTCCTGTTACAAAGTGCGAAAGTCGAGGAAATGAGAAAGTTTAAATTTCCCGTCAGAATCTGAGATACCTCCTCGATCATTATATTCTCCTGTTACAAAGTGCGAAAATCGGAAAACCGAGAAATTTCAATTTCCCTCCAGAATCCGGGGAACCTACTCAATCATTATATTCTCCTGTTACAAAGTGCGAAAATCGAGAAAATGAGAAATTTCAAATTTCCACCAGAATGCGGAATACCACCTCGATCATTATATTCTCCTGTTACAGAGTGCGGAAATTGCGAAAATGAGAAATTTCAAATTTCCCGCCAGAATTCAGGATACCTCCTCGATCATTATATTCTCCTGTTACAAAGTGCGGAAATCGGGAAACCGAGAAATTTCAAATTTCCGCCAGAATCCGGAATACCACCTCGATCATTATATTCTCCTGTTACAGAGTGCGAAAATCGAGAAAATGTTAAATTTCGAATTTCCCGCCAGAATCTGAGATACCTCCTCGGTCATTATATTCTCCTGTTACAAAGCGCGAAAATCGAGAAAATGAGAAATTTCATATTCCCCGCCAGAATTCAGGATACCTCCTCGATTATTATATTCTCCTGTTACAAAGTGCGAAAATTGAGAAAATGAGAAATTTCGAATTTCCCGCCAGAACTCAGGATACCACTTCGATCATTACATTCTCCTGTTACAAAGTGCGAAAATCGAGAAAACGAGAAATTTCAAATTTCCTGCCAGAATTCAGGATACCTCCCCGATCATTATATTCTCCTGTTATAAAGTGCGAAAATCGAGGAAATGAGAAAATTCGAATTTCCCGCCAGAATCTCAGATACCTTCTCGGTCTTTGTATTCTCCTGTTACAACGTGCGAAAATCGAGAAAATGAGAAATTTTAAATTTTCCGTCAGAATCTGAGATACCTCCTCGGTCATTATATTCTCCTGTTACAAAATGCGGAAATCGGGAAACCGAGAAATTCCAAATATCCTCCAGAATCCGGGATACCTCCTCGATCATTATATTCTCCTATTACAAAGTGCGAAAATCAAGAAAATGAGAAATTTTAAATTTCCCGCCAGAATCTGAGATACCTCCTCGATCATTATATTCTCCTGTTACAAAGTGCGAAAATCGAGAAAATGAGAAATTTCGAATTCCCGCCAGAATCCGGGATATCTCTTCGATTATTATATTCTCCTGTTACAAAGTGCGAAAATCGAGAAAATGAGAAATTTTAAATTTCCTGCCAGAATTCGGGATACCTCCTCGATCATTATATTCTCCTGTTACAAAGTGCGAAAATCGAGAAAATGGGAAATTTCAAATTTTCCGCCAGAATTCAAGATACTTCCTCAATCATTATATTCTCCTGTTACAAAGTGCGAAAATCGGGAAACCGAGAAACTTCAAATTTCCGTCAGAATCCGGAATACCACCTCGATCATTATATTCTCCTGTTACAGAGTGCGGAAATTGGGAAAATGAGAAATTTCAAACTTCCCGCCAGAATTCAGGATACCTCCTCGATCATTATATTCTCCTGTTACAAAGTGCGAAAATCGAGAAAATGAGAAATTTCAAATTTGCCGTCAGAATTCAGAATACCTCTTCGGTCATTATATTCTCCTGTTACAGAGTTCAAAAATCGAGGAAATGAAAAATTTCAAATTCCCGCCAGAATCTGAGATACCTCCACGGTCATTATATTCTCCTGTTACAAAGTGCGAAAATCGGGAAACCGAGAAATTTCAAATTTCTGCCCGAATGCGGGATACATCCTCGATCATTATATTCTCCTGTTACAAAGTGCGAAAGTCGAGGAAATGAGAAAGTTTAAATTTCCCGTCAGTATCTGAGATACCTCCTCGATCATTATATTCTCCTGTTACAAAGTGCGAAAATCGGAAAACCGAGAAATTTCAATTTCCCGCCAGAATCCGGGAAACCTACTCAATCATTATATTCTCCTGTTACAAAGTGCGAAAATCGAGAAAATGAGAAATTTCAAATTTCCACCAGAATGCGGAATACCACCTCGATCATTATATTCTCCTGTTACAAAGTGCGGAAATTGCGAAAATGAGAAATTTCAAATTTCCCGCCAGAATTCAGGATACCTCCTCGATCATTATATTCTCCTGTTACAAAGTGCGGAAATCGGGAAACCGAGAAATTTCAAATTTCCGCCAGAATCCGGAATACCACCTCGATCATTATATTCTCCTGTTACAGAGTGCGAAAATCGAGAAAATGTTAAATTTCGAATTTCCCGCCAGAATCTGAGATACCTTCTCGGTCATTATATTCTCCTGTTACAAAGTGCGAAAATCGAGAAAATGGGAAATTTCAAATTTCCCGTCAGAATTCAGAATACCTCCTCGGTCATTATATTCTCCTGTTACAGAGTTCGAAAATCGAGAAAATGAGAAATTTCAAATTTTCCGCCAGAATGCAGGATACCTCCTCGATCATTATATTCTCTTGTTACATAGTGAGAAAATCGAGAAAATGAGAAATTTCAAATTTCTGCCAGGATTCAGGATACCTCCTCGATCATTATATTCTCCTGTTACAAAGTGTGAAAATCGAGAAACCGAGAAATTTCAAATTTCCGCCAGAATCCGGGATATCTCTTCGATCATTATATTCTCCTGTTACAAAGTGCGAAAATCGGGAAAATGAGAAATTTCAAATTTCCCGTCAGAATTCAGAATACTTCCTCGGTCATTATATTCTCCTGTTACAGAATTCGAAAATCGAGAAAATGAAAAATTTCAAAATTCCCGCCAGAATTCAAGATACCTCCTCGGTCATTATATTCTCCTGTTACAAAGTACGAAAATCGGGAAACCGAGAAATTTCAAATTTCCGCCTGAATCCGCGATACCTCCTCGATCATTATATTCTCCTGTTACAAAACGCGAAAATCGGGAAAATGAGGAAATTGAAATTTCCCGCCAGAATCTGGGATATCTCCTTGATCATTATATTCTCCTGATATAAAATATGAAAAGTGAGAAAATGCATTTATATTTTCGCATTTTGTATCAGGGGAATATAATGACCGAAGGGGTAACATGGGGATGGGATTCTTAAAAATACGGTTTAAGAGGTATTTAAATAAAATAATTTTATTATTTATTTCAAAATGATATTTATTGTTTACGGATTTGTTGTTTACATGTGTTGGGACAAATATAACATAACGCAATATAATATATAAACAATAAAATATAATACAATTGGATACAATAAATATTTTACGATTTTTCAAGTACAATGAAACGGTAATTTTTTTTATGTCCTTATAATATTACCGAGTGATATATGCAAAGAATAATATAAAATTATAAAATAGAATCGACGCGTACATTGTTATCTACTATAAAGACATAAAAGTACCATTTTTTCACTTTATCTGGAAAAATCGTATATCATCGGTAGCGCAATTAAAACAGTCGGTATTGCCTTCGTCCTTCAATTACCACCGGGCTTCTTGAGGCCCCTTTGGCAATACGAAAATTTATCCAGGGCTGACAGTATTTAGTATTACCTCGTAAAAATCAATTGTTATTCCAAAGCGTAGTTCTAAAGTTTCCGTTATGGAGCGCCACTATCTGTAATATGAAGAATCGAGGTCATAATATGACTTACCACATTTGGCATTATATTCGTAATAAAAGCACAATTTAAATAATACATGGTTTTTTGTATATTTCTTATGAGTTTTTATATACGTTTCTATAGGTTCTTTTTGTTGGATTAGATCTATTTTAAAGTATGCAATTAAAATAAATCTTTCTTCACGCATAAAGATTATAATTACATTAATAATTATATTATTTCATACCACAATAATAATTATATTGTTTTTTTACTCTTTATATACTCTTGTACTAGTAAAAGTTTATTCTCTTGTATGTCTCATTTTTGTTCGACTGTAATTCCAATATAACTGAAGGAACAAATGTTTTAATCATATTAGAATAGTAGAAAATATATATGTAAAAATTTCAGTGCTTTTAACATTAAATTATTGAGCATAACCAATTGAGTTGGAATATTAAGGTATAATAATTTTTGTAGTTCCGCTTCAGTAATAATTTCCTTAAGCGATGTAATTACAGGATACCAAAAATACAATTTATATATAATTGCAGGAGGTAATAAATTATATGTTTATCCAATGTCGCTATAAACTATAATCAGGTTGTGCAGCAATATTCATTTAATGGTCATAATTGTCGTTTGATCGATATGCAAGATACGTCGTTCATGTATATCCTTCGTCATTCAAGGTTTCACGTATATAGACCTAGTTTATTATTAGCATATTCAATATTGAGAGAGAGAGAGAGAGAGAGAGAGAGAGAGAGAGAGAGAGAAGGGACAAGGGAAAGGAGACTAAATAAAACTTTACATATACAGATAAATAAATTTAAGACAAATATATGTATTACTTTTCTCTTTCTATCTTTTGTACTCGAACGATCTCACCAAAGCATGTAAAAAATAAAGAAGAAAAAGTAAAATTCTCAACATTGTAGAGAAATAAAGTCTCTAGCATATCTCAATTATACACAGAATCTGCGACTCTATCTCTTGAAAAAAAAACAAATTATATCTCGCTTCTTACATATTTACGAAAATCCAACTTTAGAATCATGTTACTCAACGAAATATCTTATCGTCGAAAGTTCCACCTATTTTCGAGTGACTATAGTCAATTAATCACCGATCAGCTTCATCCTTCGTGCTCCTTCGCGTTTGCACGTTGCTGGTGAGAGTATCTGTAAATTTACGACTTATCACGTAGAACAGAAACATCATACGGAACTACAGTGTTCGTTCGCGTATTTGAATTGTAGAAATGGTATTGGCGTGTTTAGAACTATCGCCAGCTGCGCATAATTCTCTGGGGGCGAGTTAACTCGAGATACTACTACATACTACATACTACATTTAAAATATCGTCTGACATATCGCGAATTGTCATGGAGAAGAGAGGAAAAAAAAACGAGCGGGAAGGACTCGAGAACGACGAAGGCGTGAAAAATTCTCAGCCGACCGGTCGTTTTAGTAGATTTAATGAAACGATATACAGAATACATTTGCTTTCGTAATGCATCGCAACGCATTCTCGCGTGCCTTACCATCTATATCACATGTCAATTTTTTATTTATAAAATATAATCATTATAATTTTTTTTGTTCTCATGTCTTGCCTTTAAACTGCATCCTCGTCATATATCGAAAGTATATATTTATAATATATATATATTTATTTATATATATATATTTGTATGTATATATAATATATTTATTCATTTATATGTATATATATATATATATATATATATTCATTTATATATATCTGTATTTATATATTTATATATATATATATTTATATTTCTTCATATATTTATTTATATATTATTTCAAGCAAGAGGAAACTGTGTGTGGCTCGGCACAGAGTTACAACGAATCAGGCCGGAAAGGTTTTATGAATGTGCGCGCGCGTGTATATATTTTCGAGTGTATGTGTGTGTGTGTGTGTGTGTGTGTGTGTAGCGTATTGTAATACAATATTGCACAGTAACATATACACGTGATATAATTCAATTTGTTGTCGCGCTCGACGGTCGTACAAGGATGAAAAGATCGTCGATCGCGCGCGCCAAGAGTATCCTCCTTTCGCGATTTCTTTATTGTCGCTCGTTCACCTGCCGCCACTTTCTCCCCGTCTCTTTTTCCCATTTTCCCTTCTTTCTCTCGCGCATCAATTGTGCAATTGTACAGGGGGCTCGGGCGACCTCGCAGCATATTAATTAATTCCGACTTTTCATCCCGTACAACTATCAACGCACCGACGTTTCCGTCGTTTCCTTCGACTTTCCCCGCTTCGTCTGCCTGCGCGATTAATACATTCGATCGTTCGCTTCGTATAAGATGCGACGTGTGACAAAGAGGAAGGAGAAAAAGATCGACGATATTAGAGTCGTCGTGCAAATACTTTTCCTACACTTACGTCAACACTGGCTGGCAGCCCGTTTTCACCATTTCTCTTGTGTGTAAAAGTACACGTGTGTACGTTTGTTTGTTCGTTTGCATTCATTTAGTAGATTTATTTTCGGTGCAACACTCATCCCTTATATATGCGTATGTGCTCAGCGCGTGTACATTGTGCCGCACATTTATAAACGCGAGCTTTTGGCCGAGCGTGCGAACGTTCGTACGACAGAGTGGTTCGTTGAAAATTAATTGGGAAATAAAGCCTTTCGTAATCGCGAAGAGGATCTAATATCTCGAAACGCGCGTGCAAATAAATCTGTCGGATTTATCGAAATGCGATATTTATTGCGAACCAATTAACTAATTTATATTGCACACCGCGTATCGGGTTCCGAAGATTATGCTCGCGGCTGAAATTTACAGAAAGAGAAAAAAATACGAACCGAATGTTTTACTTGTTCATGCGTCTCAACTATTTCGTTCTCGAGAACGAAGGTAACTCTGGAAGGCAATTCTGATTCCGACGGGAAACGCTTTCCTTCGACGCTAAAGATGAAAGCAAACTATATTTATCTGACATGTAAATGTTAACGTGTGTCGAGCATTTGTGCTGTTAGAAATAACACCGAGACAAACAGCTGTACTTGAAAGAGGAAGAAGATTTAATAATTAATAATCTCTGTGTATGTGTGCGTGCGAGAGGAACTCCGTCAGAGTCGGAAATCATCAATCGCGAACTATTGACCGGAAAATTGAAAAGACTTCGGAAATGAATACAGCGCATCGTGTGACTTATGTGAATGGTTTTCTTTTTCTTTCTTTCTTCTTCTTTTCGTGATTACCTCTTTGACGAAGAATCGACAGTTTCCATATAATTTTCACGGACACGGGACACTCTATGTGCACACGAACGCACGCCGCTTCGCTAGCCGGCGATAAATTGCCCTCGAATGAACTCAAGTTGCAATGTGTGTGTCTGTGTGTGTCGATCGAGAAATAATTTATTAACAAAACTTCGGAGAGAATTAAATAAATCTGTTGATCGAACATTTATTGTATACATCGATGAAACGGGGAAAGGGGAATTTACACCTAACGGAATTGACTGTTATTTCGTTACAGCAATGACAGATAATCGGTTAAACAACAATGTCAGGACAATCTCGTTCGTTTTGTCGCGAGACAGCGACACCACTTCCGCTATAATCATGCCCGAACGATCCTGCCCTTCCTCCTGCTCCTCGCGTATATCCTCCTCTTTCTCTTTCTCGCCTGTTCTCCCTTCTCGCTATGACAATTTCTCGTAAAAAATAATTCACCGCAGCGCTGGGTCCAGGGACGATTTTTTCGCGATCAGGAGCGGAAGACACATCAGTCTCGCGCTCATTTTCGCGCGGACTCTCGTTGAGAGAAAAAAAAAAAAATATATATATATATATATTTATACATAGTTATATATATGTATGCGTAGGAACAAAAACACACGTCGCCTCGAATCCGTTCCACCCTCCGCCTGATGGAGGGTGGAAAACTTGGGGTTTCCTCGTTCTCTAGTTGAGCCCTCTGCGAAATCTCGAATTCTCGATCTCGATCCTCATCTGACCGATGATAACTCCTCTCCCGAAATCTCCACTGGACTCAACACTTTATTCGCACGGACGAAATAGTCGATCCCCTGTGTTCGAGGATCCCGTCAAAAGATGAAACTTGATATGAGAAGAAGGTAAGGCGAATATATCTCGAGCGAAGCGCGCTCGTCCTCGAGAATTCCGATCGCGTCGGAGCATTTCTTACAAATATGAAAAACGATTTATACGTCTCGTTTGTTTTTATATATATATATATATATATATATATATATCGCGACAGATCGGTACCAATGCGCGCTCTTCGAGATCTCTCGTTCTACAGTCGATACAAAATTATTATCTTTATCGCAATTATCAAAATTAGTATTTTCATCTCAATTTCACCTCTCATTGTCATCTTAATCAGATTCCTCTCTCAACTCGCTCAACTGGTCCATTATTGATTATACTTGTCTTCGCGCGCGTGGAGGACGGAGAAAAATATTTATATTTACCGAGAAACTGCGATTTCGCGAATATCTCAGGCTCGAGCCTTAACGAGTCTTCCCTCTATATGCCTAGAGAAATATTTGTAACGATCTCTCGTAAAATTATGCTGAGAGACTTCGCGTATTCTTAAGAGGTATTCATTTTTAGAAATCCTAAAGGCTTTTTTAGAAATCCTACAGATTCACCAGCGGACTTTGACGTCGGTACGTCAAACGACTCTAGTCTTTGCCTTTTCGTATATACCTTTAAACACCCTCGACGAATTCGTAAAAACTGTGTGCCTCCGTCTTTCTGTCCTTACAAAATATCCTGGCGAGGCACGGGTACCGATTTGTCATTTTTTTAATAAGAACTTCCCTACCCTTATTGCTATCGGCTTCGCGGCGCGAAACGGCTTTCCCCCGGCGAGAACACACAAACAAACGCTTCCGAATGTTTATATCTCTCGCGCACGATCCTCGAACAGAGAAACGGAGCCGACGCTTTTGCCCGTGTTATCCTAATTTCGATCGCAAGGGTCGCCCAGCCTCTGCACCCTCGGATCCTGTTTACCTTGCATTCTTACCGGGCATTTTGTCTTTTTGAACACTTGCACGCGTATCCATCCGCAAACGTTGGCGCGTTTAGTGAGTAGTAACCGGCATACACGGTGAGAAACGTTCTCAGAGACGCGCCGGGTTTTCCTTTTCCTTCGCTCTCGCTTTTCACGGTGGGGCGGTGAGAGGGGGGAGGAGAGAGGAATCTAACGCGTCGTCCGTCGTGCGTTTGAGATTTTTTTCACGGCGATATCGGTGAGTTTCGCTCGTGAGAAACGGGATTTTGTCGCGCCCCCTCGTAATTGCAACATTAAGTAGATTGGGATTAAAATTAAGCCGTTATCGCGTGTGCTTACACGCGCGCGACGTTAATGCGCACAATGTTGCAAAAGATATCGCGCTGATATCGGCCACTATAACAGCGACCGTCCGTTGCGCTCGCCATGTGTGATAAGCTGCGTCACGCTGGATATGTCACGCGTCGGAAGATGTTTTTTTCGTAATGCTGCTCTGCGAAGCGTTAAAAACTGTCTTCGGAATAGCGTCTTCCTCTCATAACATATATTGACAAATCATATATATATATATATATATATATATATATCATATATGTGCCGCGAATCTATAATATTCTGTGACTTTCTTGGATTATAAGAACGAGCGGATATTGAGGCAAGAAAAATCTCGTTCCGTTGCGAAGGTGTCGGCGCGGTGGCCATGGCGAGGTCCGGAACGCCGCTTCTTTGTAACAATTATTTGTAATAATTATTAACACGTAGTAATAGCACAATTACTGGTTAATCCTTCGCGGCCAATGTTGCTTCACGTGTTTACACTCAAGGTTTACAATCAAGCGTCATCGCGCATACGGTCGAACGTACTTTGTTCCTCCGGATTTGCGTAAAAGGGAACTTTCCTCGATTCGTCAAATTAATTACGTTCAGCTGTGGACTTATCTTGGCGCGGGGAGCGATATCTAAATTTTCCAGGCCGCAAAGCATTAATTTTCTTTTTTCTACGTCAATAACTAGAATAATTCTCAAAGTGTCGCGCGATGGCTCTCGAAGGAATCGGGGCGGTCGCGCTCAGAGTCCTGAAACAGGAACGACTTCCGCTTCCAGCGACGAGACTGAGCGCGCGGCCGCGAACCTCCCTCCATGTAACTTCGCTACGTAACATCGCTTAAACGAAATACACAAGAGAAACGTTAATTCAACGAATCACCATGAAACGGAGAACCGCTGACGAAGGACGGAATCGATCCGAGTGTCGATTCCGTTGAATGCGCGAGGGGGCGTCGTACGTTTGCGGATGTACCACGGCTTTAGATTAACATATACACACGTAATTATCGTAACTATTGTGCACGTATAGGTAATTAATGTGATTTCTGTGTGTTTGTTTGTTTGTTTGTTTGTTGCGTATTTGTTTATCTGTGTGTGTGTGTGTGTACGTATTTGTGTGCCTATATGTGGATCACGGCGTGAGGACAATGCCTGATCTGTCGAGTTACGGATCGCGTTGCGATAGCGGCGGTGGTTATTGTAAGATTGCACTGGTAGAGGTAACTTTGCACCGAACACAGAAAGAGATTTCATTGTTCTCCTCTCGACGCGAATGACTTCAACGAAGTCTGGGAAGATAAACAAGAGGAAGTAACTATATGAACGTTAACGCGAAAGATTATCTTTCTAAATCGCATTGCTCCTCTCGGTACAGTGCGTTTTGTACATTGGATTTTAATGAAATAAACTTGAACTTTAGTATGTCGATTCCGGATCGTTACCAGGAATGATTTTGCAGCGTAATTAGTCGGGCCAAACAATGAAACTGTACTCGTACGTCGCGGTAAGCTGAGAGAGAAAGAGAAACAGAGAAACGTTCTTGCCCGAGAACTTAAAGGATCAAGCTAAAAGAGACTGAGCGAGAGAAAGGATGTTTCAGAGCTGCCACATTGAAATCCGAAACTTAAGTAATTAATCGCAGGGTCTCTTTTCACTGTGATGCAAAGCTATCGTCGGCGATGCGATCTTACCTTACGATACTTTTACGGTATTTGAACGTGGATAAAATATCGAGATATACACTGAAAACAGAGATGCGTGTCGACTGCGGTGATTTCACCGGCGAAGACGCTCGCTTGAAGAGATCCGACCAGCATCCTCTGTCGTCTGTCGAAGGCGTCGCTCGAAGGGCACTGAGGGTACAATGAAGGGCGTTTTAACGATGACAACAATGACGACGACGACGGTGGCTACGACGACGGCGACGACGGCGACGGCGACGACGGCGACGGCGACGGCGACGACGACGACGACGACGACAGCGACGACGAAGCTTACTGTAGCGAGACAATGGTAACACAAGGTGGTAGTAAAGGTAGCGCTGGTAACAGTGGTAGTAGTGGTAGTAACGTCATAGAGTAGTAACGCTATCAATGAGTAGTAATAAGTAACGATATAGTAAAGTAGTAGTTGTAATAGTTAAGTAGTAGTAGCGGCGCGTTATATACGTATATAAATAGGACACTCTACGTTAGTTTGATTAAAAGTAAATGTCATAACGTAATAGGTAACTTTAAGCCGGACCCGCCTCGCCGTCGCGCAAGACGCTCTCTCTTTCTTCCCGGCCCTCGGACGAGGCGGACCCGTGTTGTTCGCCTTAGCTCTCTAAAATCACATTAAACGCAAGAGTAGTGGTAAAGAGTCGATCTCGACATCGACCATCGCGCCTCGGGCGCGACGCTCCAGCGACGTTGACGATGATGCCGAGTGAGTTTCGCGGGCACGATAATGCCAAAGGGGAAGGAGTTACGTGTGCGAATTGCGGGCTCGAAAGTAAAATTACTAATTTCTCGATAAACCGGTCAACGATCGATGAGAGAGAGAGAGAGAGAGAGAGAGAGAGAGAGAGAGAGAGAGAGTGTGAGTGTGTGTGTAAGATGTGTAAAAAGTGTCTATAAAAATACTACGATTAAAATATACATCTAGTAGAGCAGCTCTTCCGACTTCTCTACAGTCTCATTTTTAGCTCATAAGAAAGTAAAGGCGCCTCTCCCAACTTATTTTTCATCAGCAAATGGAGACGCCCTAAGGATGCATACTGCACGAGCCGCGTATACTACAGCGCCTTCGAAGAGCGCGTTAACTCGCGGCTCTCCCGTTCGTATTCCAGTCCCCATCGGCGCGAATATGTTTCGTCGCCCTCGCGAATGTCGGCTCGACTTGAAGATCCAAAGGACACGCGAGTGACGTAATCACGATCTGAACGAGAAGAATAAGCAGAGAATGAATATCGCGGCGAGGGACGCGTAAACGCGCGGGTTTCAGACAGGCGCGAGCCTCAGACGAGACTAAGCGCCACCGACGACGTACATCCCTCGGCATGCGTCTCCGCACTCGGCATCGTCGTCCGACGTTGTCGTGTGAGCGCGACCGAATATAGTCACATCCTACGTGTCTACTGTCAAGACGGGAGAGCCGATGAGACGAACAAGAGTCGTCGGTCGCACCCTCCCAGCCGTTGCTCTGATATGTTGCGGATCGCCAATGCGTTTCCTCGCGATGGGCAAGGTATTGCCGAAGGTAATACACGTGATTGAGAAGTGGCGGGTCACGCGCGTCGGCCGAGCAAGCGAGCGAGTGAGCGAGCGCGTTTACGTGCGTACGTGAGTGCGTGCGAGCGTATGCATGCATGCGTGCGTGCGTGCGTGCGTGCGTGCGTGCGAGCGCGTGTGCGCCCACACGCGGAGAGCCTCGTACAAACTAGGTAGAAAAGTGAGAAAAATCCGCGTTCCTCGCGCGGTGGGCCCACGAGAGGAGCCCCTCCTTCCTGTCCACCCGAGTCCGCACGAAATCTACAGCTAGAAGAAAAAATAGAGCGAAACGCCACGATACGCCGTCCACGGCTGGCTCGCTCGCTCGTACCTCCCGTTTTCCGCCCGCGCCCGCTTCCGCTCGCGATATCACCGCGACCGCGCTGCACCGCGCGAGTCCGCCGCCGGAGCCGCTACCGCGCGTCGCATCACTCGCGGTAACCAGCGACGGTCCTTGATGGGACGATGGTAGCAGCAGCGCCGGCGACGGCGACAGCAGCAGCAGTAGCAGCGATGATAGTAGTAGCGATGGTGCACTTACTACTAGTAGCAACAGCGGGCGACGTGTGACATCCACCACGTCGCGCGGGTGCAGAGACCTGCGTTCAGGCGTTCTTCTGCACCCGCATTCGCGCATAATATATCCTAACCACACGCACACGCTCATTCGCATGTACACGCATTCGCTCGCTCGCCCAATTGCTCGTTCACCCCTTCTCACTCATACGTACGTACAATAAACTTTCCCTTAAAATTAGCGTTCACGTGGAATTTGCGCCGATGACCTCCGTCCGCGCCCATTCGACCAGTTCCATGATTCATTCTTTCCTCTCTCCTCTCTCTCTCTCTCTCTCTCTTTCTCTCTCTCTTTTTTTCTCGTCCTATTCAATAAGACCCTCAAGGTGCTTCTCGGAAGCGGAGTGAAAGCTGTCGCCGGGGCGTCGTCGAGGTCCGAGCGTAACTCCACGCGTCCGCAGGAGGTGTCTTACATGTAAGAGGAGAGTAAAGCTACGTGTGTACGAACTAAAAAAAGGATGCAATCAGGAGAAAGATAACGCAACCGCGCGGGTCTTGAAGATAAGTAATTGTTCTATGTGCTGGCAAGCCGTAGGAGGCCTCGGCTCGGAGGGCGATTAGAAGGGCAAGCTACCGACGAACATCGTCTCGATCAGAGGCGGCGCCGGCACCAGGTCCTCCAGCTTCAGGTAGAAGATCCGCTGGAGGCCCTGGACCGAGAGACTCCTCAGCTCCGGTAGCTTCCCCAATAGGTAGGACAGGTACTGCGACTTTCTCTGCGCTTCGGCGTTGTAAGTCACGTGGTCGCGCAGGGACGAGATGATCTTCATCTGCAGCTGCTCCATGCGCTGCGGCTCCTTCAGCCCGTACCTCTCTGAAAGCACACGCGCCAGCTTGAGTGACGTGGCCGTTGCGGCGACATGAATTCGCGAGGTTCATCGAGATTCGCCATTGGGACTTTATCGTTAAACTCTCTACGCCGAAATTACTCGAAAGTCCGAGCGGGTTTACACCTCGCGATAAATTCGTGAGACATCGCGCTGATGTCATTAGAGTTGCGCTATTGACGTTGGAAGTGAAGGACCCGGCGCATCAAGTCCGTCTAATATCAATCATGGCAGTGTTCGATGCGGCTCATCGATCGCAACATCGGGAGACCGCGATTGAACGCCCTTGCAGGCTGCACACCTGCATCGGCCGCCGGCGGATCGCGTGCAAAGCGCGGAGCATCGTCGTTTCTTTCGTCGGAGCATCAATAACTGATCGAGCCGACGAATTAATTATTTACCCCGTAGACAGGCCGATGTAACTAGAGTGCAGAGCGCGGAGTGCAAAGCGGCGGAAGAAAGACCGAAAGAGTGGTGTTGCTGTTGCACGAACGTCGAAGGGCCGCCGCCGGCGACAGCAGGCGGCGGCGGCGAAGAGGCAACGAAGAAGTGAAGGTGGCAAGTCTCGCTACGCTTAATTGCGCAATTAATATTTATATATGTAGCGGTGGCGATTGGCCGCGTCATGCGCGTCGATCCGCTTAATTCTACAATTAACACGGCGACGAGCGGACGAGTCGATTGAACCGCGCGGCGGAAAAGGCGGCCAAAGAGAAATGCACTGACCGGTGACGAGGGTGAGGGCGCACAGGCAGGCGAAGGCGCTGATGTCGACCTCCAAGAAGTGAAGGGCCTTGCAGAAGTCGAGGATGCTGTGCAGCCAGTCGCCGAAACTGCGCTGACATTGCTCGAGCGCGAGGACGACGCCGTTGCAGAACACCAGCTTCGTGTCGTCCGGATTCGTGCGGTACGCCAGCCTCAGCACGAACAGCTCCAGACTGGCCGACTGGAACAGCAGTTCCTGAAACAACGGGAGTCGCAGCGCGGTATTAATAATAGGCGCAGAGCGTTGCGCACGGATAAAACGCGATGAGACGCGATGACGAATGTCCTCGTTCTTTCTCCCTCGGGTAATCCGCGATACGAAGCGGCGACGTGGTGACGTAGTGCACACATGCGCCAGGCTAACGCGAGAAATAAATGGCACCGCGGCCGCCATCGACGTCGTTTATTAACACGTTGCGCACCAGCGTCATTCCGCCGATTGATTCATTGAGCGTTCGCTTGTCAACGGAATAATATCCACCTTAGACGGACAATAACGGCCCGAGACGGCGAAATGTCCGCCGGCAGCGACGACATATTAACAAATTAACGTCTACCGTTCGACCACGAGCGGCCTACCAGACAGCCTAGCGGCCGGTCGCGTCGAAAGCTCGTCAAGATTGACCTTTTAGAAAATGTATGAGCTATCGATCTCTATAACCGTTGGTTCCCAATGGATATCGCCCGAGACTCCATATCCGATCATGATATCGCTGCTGGCTATAAGACT
This sequence comes from Harpegnathos saltator, assembly GCF_003227715.2. Taxonomy (NCBI): domain Eukaryota; kingdom Metazoa; phylum Arthropoda; class Insecta; order Hymenoptera; family Formicidae; genus Harpegnathos; species Harpegnathos saltator. The sequence goes on from NW_020229904.1 coordinate 423,855, forward strand.
GGCGCGCATCTCGACGAGGAAGGAAGACCACGTAGAAAAGGAAGAATCGATGATAGACTCGCGGCGTGTTTCCGTTTTACTTGATCGAAACTTCAAAATGGTTTGGTGTAAGACCTCTGAAAGGTACACGTCCCATATTTATCTTATTAACATGTATCCTTGTTCTAAATTTTGTATATTATCAGCTGTGACTAGTTTCAAGCAAAATTGCAAGACGCAGTAAATACTGAAGCACCATAATTCCACGTGTCATTCACCGACTTTTTGGAAATTGATGCTTGATATCAGATGTCTATTCGTTAGATCCGTGTGCTTATGCTAACTTCCTCAGAGAGAGAAAGAGAGAGAAGGTAACTGTCGATAAAAAACAAAAACGAACTGTCGTGTCCATCAAACTGAATGGCACTTCAGTCATTCCTGAGAAAGTATCAAAAACAAATCAAAATCTTTCCATGAATTAGAAAAATATAACGCAACTGAGAAATTTTAAGTGTTTAAGTTTTTCAACAAGATCAATGTGTATTTGTAACACGTGTACTATTAATTTAATAATTTATGTTTACTCGGCCTCACAATTGGAGCGTTCATCGTAATGGGAATTTTTCTTTGGGAAGCCATCGAACTTTTGTAATACTTGTACCAAACAATGAATACGCCACGAAGGGACGTATCGTTTAAAGCTACCGTCTCACCTGATCTTCCCGCACTAGATCCGTGAAACCGGGGATTTTGTCGGCAAAGTTCCGGATGACGTCGATCGAAGTCGTCAACAAATTGTAGAACTGCTGGATCTTCTCAGCCTCGGTGATCGGGGGATCACCTGGTCTCGGTTGCCGATACTGCGAGTAGTCGAGGCTCGCCTTGTCGGGAGTTGTGTCGAGATGTGCGCGCACCAGAGCGGTGATCAAGGAAACCGGCGGACTCGGCGGGGATTCTTGCGGGGATTTGGGCTTCGAGGGCAGCCTACCTCGCCGGCCCTTCAGAGAATCTGTCCTAACGACCTGCCCAACAATCATCGATCGCTTCTTAATCTCACGCTTTTATAATTGTCTCTGAAAAGATGTAACTTTGGCGGAAATTCGGAATCTTAGGAGAAAACTAATTTAAAGTACTAAAGAGGATAACAACATCGAGGATATATCAAGACATTTTTACTTAGTCTAATCTTGATTGATTTAATTGATCCTATATCTCGCTCATATCTATTTTACATTTGCCTTCCCGTCTCAATTTTTAACGCGACGCTGTCATCGTTATCTTTGTGTGAGAAAAATTTCGACACGTGCAGTCTTCGGTGATTTGATCCTCTCTCTCTCTCTCTCCCTCTCTCTCTCTCTCTCTCTCTCTCTCTCTCTCTCTCTCTCGCGAGATATTACTTTATTTTAATTAAATCAATTTCTATAATCAATTGCACGTCACGAAAGTCCGATATAATTCGGCGAATCCTGGCGCCGCTCGTGAATATTTGCCCTGTCGTCGTTCTTTACATTATTCTAATCGATCGACCTTATCCTCGAGTGATTGTCCGGTGCAATTGACTTCGCGGGGGATAGTTTCGGCGTTGAGTAATGTCACACGCTACCAACCTCCTTGACCATGCCGACCACCAGGCACTTCTGGAACCGGCAGAACTGGCAACGGTTTCGCCGGCGCTTGTCCACCGGGCAAGCCTTCTCGGCTAAGCACACATACTTGGAGCCCTTCTGCACGGTCCTCTTGAAGAAGCCCTTGCAGCCCTCGCACGTGCGCACGCCGTAGTGCTGGCAGGCCGCGGTGTCGCCGCAGACGGCACAGAGCTGGCTCGGACTCGGGGGCGCGCGTTCGCCACCACTGGTGCCGCTTCCGGGCGACGGCGAACTAACGGAACTCGCGGTGCCGCCGCTGCCGCTGCCGCGTGGCTTCGGGGACTCTGTGCTCCCACTACTGTTAACATGACACAGGCCGCGCATTGGTCTACAAGCCGTCGTTACACTTCATTCCGAAACTACCGCGTCGCGTCTCGTGCTTCCCCTTCTCCTCCTTCCGAAAGGGAGTCATTACTGCGTACTCCGAATATTGCTGTGCCGTCATCAGACGGCAAGTACGAAAGCAAAACTGAGCGATCGAGGGAGTCAACTCAAAATCGAAGAGATCTGTCAGCTCGGTCAAGTCATCATCTCTCTCTCTCTCTCTCTCTCTCTCTCTCTCTCTCTCTCTCTCTCTCTCTCTCTCTCGAATCTTAGAGTTAAGTTAGAAACACCGTAAAGCGATACACTTCAGTACTCCCTCCCCTCTTTAAGAACGAACTCGACTGGAACGACTGAAGTTACCGATGGACTCTAATAACTAACTCGAGGAGTCGAGACAGCCCGACAGGGTTTCTCGCTTTTCTCGCACTAGAAGAATGCGCACTAGAAGAACCGACTCAAGCGAGGAGCAATGGGTGCTTCGAGACCATCTTCGGTATCCCTGCTAGGGGGAAAAAGTCTCACCTTGCCGACTCTGACCTTTGAGTGGGCAATGACGCCCTTCGCGATCGAGCGGTGCCGACTACGACGGTGTCGACGTTGGGACAGAGATCGGTGGGAGCGGCCACGGGAGCGGCGACGTTCGCAATGGCCGTGGGCGCTCCGTAAACCATTGGCATGGTCACAGCGACCCCATAGGATGACTCCTGTCGGTGATTCGAGGGCGGAGCGACCGCCGTAGCCGCAGCCGGCGCCGTTTCTGCGGAGAAGTAGCTCTGGTGGTGGTGCGGGGCCTGCTGCTGTTGCTGATGGTGCTGCTGCGAGTGGTGGTGGTGGTGTTGCTGCTGCGGTTGCTGTTGGCCGTGGTGCTCGTGGTAGGACACCGCGGCCGTGAAGTCGGTCGGGTAGTGAGTGGCGCACGAGTACACCGGGTTGTCGTAGCATTCCTCGTCCATCTTGATGCCGAGGCCCTGGAGTTCCTGTCTGGTGTATCGCTGCACCGTGTAGGTCTCCTGGAAGCTCGGCAGGGGTGTAGGACTGCGGATCAAAAAGATTGTCGCTAAAATAATCGCGCAACTGCTGTATTTTGAGATGTAAGCACACCGTACTGACAACATCGATGACGACGGAGTTGGACGACAATTGAGTCGAGGCGGAAGGATCGCGATGAAGATGACACGCCACTCTAATAAAACGTTGCTCGACAAATCGTCGTGAGAGTTGAAGTTCGCTGGTGTCAGGATATCACAAGTTCAGGAAGAAACCACGTACCTAAGGGAGTCAGCTTGAACGTCCTCCGGAAGGGGTGGTGGTGGTGGTGGTGGCTGCGGCGGTTGCTGGTGATGCACACTTTGCTGAGACTGAGCAGATTCGTCGACCGTAGGCACGCCTTGCGGATTACCGAGCTGCAGTTCCGGGAAAGGATCCAGTTCCTCGGACAGGCTCCCGGCATCCGCAGGATCTGTGTAAGGAGCGCTCAGCAGATCCGCAAAACTGCTACATCCGAACGGACTCTGCAATCAAATGAAGCCGCGCGGCCGTGTTTACAGATCGCGTCGCACGACGGTGATGAGAGTGAATTCGATACAGTGAATAAAATTTCAGCGATACTTTTTTTCAGGCACGGCAGAGCCGTGCGAGCGAAAAGAATGTTAAACAGCTCGACGAAACGGCAGCAGCAGTCTCCAAATTTATGTGTCGCATAAAATTTAGCGAGATACGCTAAACAATAAAAAAAAGTATCGCGTCGCCGAAAGGACGCGTCGCAAGAACCAGAAAAATAGACGGTGGACCGAAGAGGAGCGGAGGAAGCATAAACAGAAAATAACCGCGTCAGGCGAATGCTAATTCGAGCGCCACGTGTTAGCGGTGCAGATTTTGCGAATCTCCTCTCTCGAAATTACGTACCGGACAAGCGAGAATCGACTATTGACTTTAAACACTGCTCTGCGTTCTCCTCCTCCGGCGGAGCCGTTACGGTCTCCGGAGAGCCGTGCGAGCGGCAAATCGAAGTGCTCAACTGCAAGGCGGAAACATTGTTCGACCACAATCGCGAGCCGCGTCGAGACATCGATGTACAATCGAGGTGCGCAGTGAGGATGTTCGGGAGAGGATTGGATAAGGCAGACTCGTATCGCGTGTTGTCTATAAGCTAGCGTTCGATAGAGCCTTAGACTCTCTCTCTCTCTCTCTCTCTCTCGCTCGCTCGCTCGCTCGCTCGTTTTCCGCGTCCTTCCTCACCCACCCCGTCGCTCCTCCTTCAATCATTGATAGCCGATAGTCGATAGACGGTAAAACACTAGGCGGCCTGGCGATTAAATATTCGCGCGCGCGGCATCAGGCTACTAATACTAATACTAATAAACAACGGTCAGTGCTGTGATACACTTTGCAGATCGACTGATCGAGCGAGCTTGACGATGATGCACGTCGCGAGACGCTATAATGAATTACACCCGGCCGGCCATGAAATATTCAAACGGCGGCCGCTCATTCAGCTTTCGAAATTAACGATGTGGGTTTATCTTCTTCGCGGCGCTCGCGCGCGCGCGCGCGCGACTTGGATTTGCGTGATCGCGCAACAGCGTACTTTCTATTCCTCTTGTGAAACAGGTCTGCCGAATTTTACATGATTAATGCGCGTCCCCGTCTCGGCAGCTACGACGAGAGGAGGGAAATGCGCGTACGTAATAGAAATCGCGTGATGTAATGCCAAACACTCCGGTGCAGATTTTGCATTCGTATCGAGAGGTGTTGGCATACGCGCGAGAAGCGTATCTCCCTCGATGACATACGCTGACTCACCAATAGCTCCACTTCGTCATCGTAAACGCTTCCGGTGTTCCGACGAACATCTCTCGAAGATCAAGACGCGGTCGCAGGAATTCGAATTAACCCACGCCTGTGTTATCCGTGTTAAGAGACGAGAATGAAAACAAAAGGAAACAAAAGTACCGTCGCTACAGGACATCCTGCGGCGAGTAGGGGGAGGAGGAGGAGGAGGAGGAGAAGGAGGAGGAGGAGGAGGAGGAGGAGGAGGAGGAGGAGGAGAAGGAAAGAGCGAGCTAAGAGATAGTAACGCGAGAAAGGGGGCCGGGTACGGTCGAGGGTGGATATTCAATTTGCAAGCGCCGGTTCCGCTTCGGGCTGACATTTCGCTCATCGCTCCCCCGAGGACCCCGACGATCGAAGCCTCGTCCTTCTGGATCGTGAATAAATGGCCTGCTAAACGGCGTCCTAAAAGCGGCCCCCGACCCCTCCGCTCCCCCCCTCTCCGCTCTCGGCCCGTAAACCGCCGAGACAACGTCCCCGACGTAGCCTCGCTAATCTAGCGACATGTTCTCGTTTTAGCGCTTAATTGGCCGCGACGATGTTTCATCCACCGCGGAAAGAAGTCCAAATGAGGGAGGCAGGAGGAAGAACGAGGAAAGGATGGGCGGCAAGGAGAGAGAGAGAGAGAGAGAGAGGGAGAAACAGGTAGGACGAAGCTCGGCATCCGGGTGTGCGGAATGCAGATTACGCGTGATAAACGCTGATGACGAGTCCGCGAGACGTAGGAGGGTGAATCTTGTTAGCGGGCCAAGCAGAGATCGCGCGCCGTGAAATCCGAGAGACCTCTTCCCTCTCTCTCTCTCTCTCTCTCTCGCTCTCGAGAGAGTTGACAAGAATTGGATTAACCATCGGGATCGCGAGCGGCGCGATAATTTCGAGCTGGACGCGCGCAGACGAAGGGAACGACGGCGGCCTCTCACGCTTTCGATTTCGATAAGAGAGGATCGCACGATAACGAATGACAGAGGAGGGAAAAGGTGCTCTACCGTTACATGGAATGTCCTGAAGGAGAAGCTGAGCGGAGGAGGATGAGAGAAAAAGACGACGATGAATGTTAGAAGAGCCGAGCACTCTATTTTCAAGCGGCTCTCTCCCAGACATCCTGTTCTCCCCCGGAAATCGTTTATTCGACTTGGGTACATAACGTCGAGTTAGGTCCGATCGGCTCGCTTAATTACGTAACATTGAAAAAGCGGAGCAGCCGTAATAAATCAGAGGCGTCCGAAGGCGCGAGAGTCGCACGGTAATAAAAGTTACGCCGCGGATCGCCGGTAAATTAGTTGAAACGCGATACGCCGCCGCTCGCGAACTTGCCGTCTCTCTGCACGAGAGAGAGAGAGAGAGAGAGAGAGAGAAAGAGAGAGAGAGAGAGAGAGAGAGAGAGAGAGAGAGAGACATTGCACGTCCATATTTCTTACGAGGTGTTCTTCTTGGAATTATTTATGCGGGATGAGATGAGATGAGATATGAGCGGTTATACGGGCGAATATTATTACGTAAAATTACAACTTACGTTGCGTCACGTCGGCATGCAAACGCGGTGGCTTCAGCAGCACACGCCGCTCAATTGGCACGACTACACGCGCGGGAATCTCATAATGCGCGGATGACACATTTCCGAATATTCAAATTTCTCACGAGGTTTTCTTTCCTGTTATTTATCACTTATCCCCTCAGTTCCGTTATTTACCGTCATGATAATTCATGCGTCACCTTGACTTTTCTCTCACCATCCCTCTGACATCTTTCGCCTCCTTTGCGAACTCGTCGATGAACCGACGGAGGTCGCGAGGTCCAATGAAGAAAGGGAAGGAAGAAGGAAAGGAAATGTGTGAAATAAAAGTTTGATCGAAATAACGGCGCGATAACGGTGAACGGACCAAGCGAGCTTTGATCGGCGGGAGACAGAAGAACCTCCGTTTCTTCGAGCCGAATTCGTCGCTTCACCGTAAAGAGAAATCCTATTTCTTTTTACATTAATTTCTTTGTCCATTAATTCATGTTAATTCACAGTTTCGGTCTGTTTTCCCCCACGAAAGAAGAACTAACCTGCGTCTGCAAGAGAAGCATGCTTGATGCCACCGTGAAGGCGGTCGTGGTCGTGGTGATGGACGATTGATTGGTGCAGGCGAGAACCGGAACGGTAGCTGTCGCCTGACGTTGCTGCCGTTGGCGATGCGGCTGTTGCTGCTGCTGTTGCTGCTGCTGTTGTTGCTGCTGTTGCTGTTGCTGTTGCTCTACCTCGCTGCGAGTAACAGCCACCGCACGCTGGCTACCGTTGCTGTTGTCGCTGTCGCCGTTCGGCGAATGCAGTTGCCCTGCAACATTGAAACGAGCACCTTTGATCATCATATCTTTTATATCACTCGATAAAGAAGATAAAACGGCGAAGAAAAGATGCTCCTTAGGTGGATAAAATATTAAAGACGCTGCGCATGTTGCACTTCATTAATGTTAGTGTAGCAAAATGAGATGGCAATATTGGACGGCATGGTGGAATAAAATGCAAAGCACGCGTGCATCTGAAATGCACGTTGCCCTTCCGCGTCAATAACGAGAACTTTGAGCACCGAGAACTGATGAGCACAATGTACGCGCAGCTTATCCTCAAGTGTTAGAGAACATGGAGGACGGTGCATATCGCGTATTCATTTGCACCCGATGAGGCAAAAACGGAGCGCGCAACCTCGTTTCTCGTGTGCGGGAAAAAAAACTTTCTGACGTGCAATTTCAAACGACACGCCGGGTGTGCGGAGGGTGCAGCGGGGCTGTTGTTTCTATCGCGTTTAATATTGATTCTCAGCTTTCTATCGTCGCGTACCGCGCGCGCGCTTCCTGCGCCATTAAGCGTAACTCGGCCATTCCCGGACGTTTAAATCTCCACTTTGCCGAGTATATTTATTACACGATAGAAGGAGAACTCTGTCGCGTACGCGGTACGACGGTAAGATCTTTCCTCCTCGCACTTATATTCCCGCATTTCTGACATTTAATTACTGAATGTCTCGCATAGGGTAGGAAAGAAGGATCTCCTAGTCGAGAGAGAGAGAGAGAGAGAGACCGTTACATCTCTCGGACGTTCCAAGTATTACATAATCAAGCGATACGGAAGCACCGTCCAGTTCCCCGACACCGCGAAAACCTTGAGAGAGTGGAATGCTCGGAAAATACGTACAGCATCTGCGATACTGAGGGTGCCCGCCGCCGTCCATGGCGATCATGTCTGCGCACCGCTGCGAGAGCGCGAGTCGAACGTTAATTACGTAAGAGCGTGCTGCGGGCTCTCTTATCACTCCGGCTCACGCTGAATTCTAGCGGAATTTAACGGCCGATCAGATGCGCCGGCTAACGGCGCTCGTTAGCGTCAGCGAGCAGCACGTCCGAAAGCACTTTCACTAGATTCGGCTGGATCTCTCGGACGAGCGACCTGGAGCCGCTGGATCCTCTCCGTCCGATTAATCGACGGATTCTCGGCGTCGACTGAGCACTTAGACGCCGCCGACACGTCCTATATAGGGTGGCCACCAGTACCCCGGGGAGACATGAAATCATTGGCATTTAAAATACTACCACCCCGTCCTATACAAACAACCGCACCCGCGCGCGCCCTCCCCCCTGGTCGTTATTATTGCGCGATATTATCCCCCGACGGCCAAGGGACGATCTTCGACGCTTTTCAAGCAGCGCATCCGAAGTCGAAGTCGGATAGGACACGATCAGTGATAACGGCCGACGAAATTGGCGAATCTACGAAGCTTGTCGAGATTACGAATGAAATTGAAAGAGCGTTCGCTCGCGAAACGGATCAATATTTCTAAGCGAGAAGAATGAAGCGTGCGCTCGTATTCTCTTCGAAGAAACGTCAGCTGAATTGAAGCGACAGCCGAGAGTATTATTTGCGCAAACAATATCACTCACGGGAGGGGAAGGAGGACACGTTACATACGAGGGGGGGGGGGATTTTTCTGAAAAATTACTCACTCATTCGTACATCGAGAGATCCGGCTGAGATTACACTCAGCCGGATACTCCAAACGGAGTTCGACGGCGGCATGAGAAATTATTTCGCGCGTTCGCGCCGATAAATTTTCATCTCGTACGGCGGGAAAGATACCCGCCGAGCGGACTATTGTTCCACAATCACTCGTCGCAACACACACACACACACACACAAGCGTGCATCTCGCTATGAACGTATCCCAGAGTTACGCGCGCGATATCGCGCGCGGTATATATCGATAAGTAAAAAATCTCCGTCTAGGAACCTGCGCGCCCGACAATGAGCCATTTATCTAATTATAGGAGACAACGGCAAAGGGAGGAGCCGAACGCTCACGAACGAGTGCGTCAGTCGTTGATTTATCGCGCCGAGGCGGGAGGGGAAGTTTCGAGGCTCTCTCGCGCGTAATTCGATACGCAACACAGCCGGACGCGTCCCGGCGCGTCGCGATGCAGCTCGCTGATAGTCACGGCCGCCGAATCGACCGTTCAATTTTAATTTCACGATCGCGGACCGCCCGCCGCGGTCGCGAGCCGCCCGGCCCGAGAGAATCGCGTCGGCCGTGAGCGACGATTTCACCGATCCATCGATCGATCGATCGATCGATCGATCGGCCCGGCGAAGGGACGACGGCGCGCACGCGCGCGGAGGTGGCGACGATTAGGCACAATGGGGCCGGCTGTTACGACGAATGGATCGCGCGAGAACGGCATGCGGGCTCTCATTGTTTAGGCTCGCCGTGTGAAGGGGAGAAATCGGCGACGTCTTCCGGCCGCGGGGCACGAGGGTGCGCCTCGGTTATAACCGAGCCGAGGGAATTCCCGTTTGACAATCAGCCGGCGCCGCGGCCGGTGAAATCGCAGCGAGGCGGACGGCCGCTCTCGAAAACGTAAATCCTCGCAATCACGGCGTTTACGCGCGTCTTGCGGCACGGAGAACCGCTCGGCCCGCCTGCCTGCCGAGGACGCTCGTGTCCTGCTCGGTTCGCGTGGGAACGTTGCTCTCGCGATTAACTATCCGGCGCGGGATGTGCGTGAAATTCCATCGCCGCTACAATAATTGCCGAATACGAGTCGGCGTCGGGGAGCCGTTTTAACCGTTTCGTATGAATTGCGCTTACTTCGAAGGAGATTATTCGCGGAATGTGTGTACGCTCACGAGATCGGATACACTTGCGGCTTGTGCAAACTGTCGGACGAGTGCGCTATTAAATTGAGATGGACTCTTGTACGCGTGAGGGAGAGTTATGGCGGGGATGCACATCGGCGATTACGCCGGGAATAGAATTTCGAGCCGTCGATAGAAAGGGAGCCGAGTGCGATTCGAGGAGACGTCGAGGGAATTCCCGATTACTAATTGCATCGTAAACAACGACCTGGCGCAATTAGCGAGGCTACCTGCCAGCTCGCGATAGTCGCGTGCTTCGGACGAATAAAAACGGCGGCCGCCGCTCTTGCCGCTAATAAAATACAATGTCGTTATCGCCACGCAATAAATTAGTCGACACGTAGCGGGCGTCAACCGGCAACGTAGTACGTTACAGTTACAGTTAATTACCGGCTGAACACACCGCTGCACCTCGTGCCGCGGCCATTTTTCGCGGCGCGAAAACACCACTTAACGGCCCGCCCGGGGATACCATAAAATCCGTAATTCAACATTGCGTAAGGGCAGAGTGTGCGATTTTGCATGCACGCAATTCTCCCGACGAGAAAAATACAACGGACGTAAGCACGAGTGCGCTTGCGAAGGCGCAGAGGTTATCGCGACGTGACCGCCATGTTGATAATCACGAATCACCGGGAACACAGATAAAAATGTCCATCGATCGAATCGGACACGATCGACACGTTAATTTGCCGGTTATCAGACACTCGCGATAATCGCGCGCAGGACAACGTCGCGCAGCGTTAAAATTCGCTATCGGTCCTACTCGTAACGCTCTCACGTCTCGCTCGATCTAATCGCCATTCCTTCGAGCTACAAGACAAGAATAGAAAAAAGAAAAAGAAAAGCAACGTATAATAGCGCAATATCTCAGGGCTCGCTTTCCCGTGAACCCGCGTCTAATCACCTCGATCCTTTCTCGATGGCGATCGGCGAGCTTCGATGCGAGAATGCGATCGCGCCTACGACGCGACGGCTAACGGAGATCGGCGACCTGCGCCTCGCAAGTGCATACGGAAGAGCGCAGAGGCGGCGACGGCGGCGGCGACGGCGACGGCGACGGCGACGGCGACTACAACAACGGCGGCGGCGGCGGCGGCGGCCAACGCGCGCGGCAGTGCCGTTGGCAGGATAAACGCGCGCGAAGGCAGAGAGGAGACAGGGTAGGGTAGCGAACGGCTGAGAAAAGAGTAGGGTTTAGCCGAACAGCGTGTGCCAAGTGGATTGCAGCGGTCTGCGGTGCACGGCCCTCCCACGAACCACGCCTCTCCACGTGCCGCCACGTGCACGTTTGCTCGCACGTTCTCCTCGCTCCTCTCCGCCGGCTTCCTCCTGTGCATCGCGCCCGCCGCCGCCGCCGCCGCCGCCGCCGCCGCTGTTGCGTCCTCTTCGCCGGTCTTTTTGTTCCCCTCCCGTCGCTCCGGCGGCGGTCTTTTCTCGCGCGCTCCCTCCGACCCGCGATCGCGGGAAAGCGAAGACGCCTGGCTGCGGAGGAAAGCGACTTCCGCGTTGTCCCCTTCCGCGTGCGTTATTACTCACACGGATGCATTATTAAGCCCTTGGTGTGTCATTTAGCTCGATGAAATCCGGGCCCAACCGGTAGGAGACGACGCGCGCTAATAAACGGGCCACGTCGCTATCACTGGATTCTTTCATTTCTGTTTCCATGTAAACGTTTTTTGCCTCTCTCTTAACATTATGTAAGGGTTTATTTCAAAAACTAAAGCACACTAGCACGCTTGTTTTGTAACGTAAATTATAAGAATTGTGAACAACTCTCGTGGCGTAATGGTAAGAACTAAACCACGATTGTAACTGACAATGAGTTCTTTCTTTAGGTTGTTTACTGTGTCGTTGTGCCAACAGTTACTGATACAATTATATGGACGATTGACCCGTGTATGATTAAACGACACATAAAGCTACGAAGACGCTACCCAAGCCTGAACAGTATATATAGCCCGATCATCATTCCACGAGTCTGATTCGTGATATTCATGTTTGGTCCAAAATTGTTATCACGAGTCAGCCTTGTCAAAATACGGCAAGGGATTAAGTAAACATCGAGTGTGTGTGTGTGTGTGTATGCGTGTGCTCCGCGCGTGTAAAAAGATCGCTTCTGCGAAGATGTGATCGCGAGCCGAACGAGAGATCGGATGGATCATTCGTGCAAACGCGTGAGCGGAAAAGATGGAGTTTACCTCCCGGCGAGATGTGATCGATGTCTCCACGTGTGGGAAAAATATTCGTCGCGATGGAATGACGATTTTAACGAAGAGCGGCTGCTCTTGCGGGCTGGGTAACTCGCGACGTCAACAGACTCGATGTATAATGTAACGAAATATAAATCAGCCGTGTACACTGACGTATAAGACAATCGTCGAATGCGTGCCAACTGCGAGCGAGGTAAAGTCGAAAAAAATAATCAAACGCCCCGCTGCCGCAACACATCGCGGCGCTGCATTCCTGTAACAAGACGTAGTCACGCGACGGGTCTTATCTTAAAGACGGTTCCCGGTGACTTCGATGCGCGCACAAGAAACACCGTGTGCGCACTTCTCGCGCCTGCCGGCACGCTCTCGATAACAAGCGTATTAACGAAAAATTTATTAATAACGGATTTAAGCCGCGTCTCGCGAGAGTTCAGCGCGAAACTTTCTCCAATTGGCCGCAGATGGATGAAGAACGTGCGAACACATGTTTTACGCAGCCTGCGTAGACTTTGATGTATCTTGGTTATAGCATGAAATTACACCTGCGTGTTGTAATATCGTAGAAAGGAAGAGAGAGAGAGAGAGAGAGAGAGAGAGAGAGAGAGAGAGAGAGAGAGAGAGAGAGGGAGAGAGAGAGGGAGAGAGGGAGAAAGGCAAGGAAGGAGAAAGAGGGGCGAGTAGGAGGGGGAGAGAAATGAAGAGGAAAATGCGACGAGGGGGAGGGGGGACAAAGGATGCTGCGGAAGATGGAAACTATATTGTTGAAGATTGCAGAGCGAGGGGATCGGCCGGTTACTGCGAGGACTGTAGCTATAATTCCGTTTTGCGCTTACGTAGCTATAGGGATAATTCCATCCTTAGAATGATTCTAGTTGCCATAACTAGTAAATTACCGTGGAGCGGATTATTCCTCGAGAGAGCCGCGCTCGCTCACTCGCTCGCTCGTGCGCGTGCTCGTCTTAAGAGGCGCGCGTTGCGCGGCAAAGAGAAAGGCATATTGTTGCTGATTACCGAGCAACTCCCGAGATTCACCCATTATGCAAATCATCCGGGCAATTCCACATGAGCTCTCACACGCTTCGGAGATTACAATCGGTTTTCCGTCATTAACGATTAGCTCTCGACAGCTTGTGCCGGCCGGCCGTTAGGAAAATGTCCGCGCCAGGAATGCGCGTCCTTCTCGATCGCCGGCAATAAGCAGTCGCAATCGTTCTCCGATGTATAAATACGTGATTGGAGCGAAATTACATCGACTCGCCGCGAGATAATATCGAGTACCGCCGGCGTGCGTGTGTGCGCGTGCGTGTTCGCCATTCTGTTTCTATTTTAACACCGTTCGCATTCCGCAATGTGGCATTACGGTAATCAACGGCGCTTCTACCGATCGGAAAAAACACATAGCTCTCAGATTATTGTCATTCGCTCTCTCTCTCTCTCTCTCCCCCCCTTCCTCCCTTCCTCCTTCGCCCCGTTTCGAGCATAACACTACGGCCGAATCCTTCGCACTTCATCAGCAGAACAAACAATAATTTTCCGCCAGGGATCTCGACAAGACGTCGCGCGATGCCTTCGAACATTTCGACTCTGTCGTGTGATACGCTCGTGAATATTCATTCCCTCGCAACATTGTTCACATTAATCTCAATCCGGAATTCTCGTCTGTTCCAAAATCTAGTCCTTTACGTGTCCTTTACATAAGATCCGTCCAATATCGTCGAGATATCGAGTCCAACATGCCGCTCTCGAACGGCACCGGCAAAATTACAACTCGGCCGTTGGATTCGCGAGCGCGCGGTCCATCGGCACCAATTCGTCAGGAATAGGAATACTCCTCTGCGGCCGAATGTAAAGTAGCAGAAAGCGGACGGTGTCACTTACTCAGCAGTGAAAGGGTTAATTATGATCGTCCGGCGGGCCCGCGGGGCCACGCGCGGCCGTCTCTATCGAGTGGGCGAGAGTGCGCGCGATGGAGCCTTAAATCGAGGATATCCCCGCGGCCGCGGTTATGCCGCCGTGGCGGCATGATATCGGGTCCCGCTTTCTCTCACGCACGCACGCACGCACGCACGCACGCACGCACGTACGCAGCAGGCAGGCAGGCAGGCAGACAGACAGACGGGCGAGCTGGCAGGCACCGCGCGGAACGTTAGGTGTGCCCGCATACGAGATGAGTCGATTGATCGCGGACGACCGAGGAGAGACACGGAAGGAGAGAGGGAGGGAAAAGGAGAGGAAAGACTATCGATGAACGTACGCCCTATACGTTCTTCCCTTTTTCCCTTCTTTTTCTCTTGGCGTTCAAAGGGCAACGCGAACGCAAGAGGCGCCTTCATGTAGTGCGCCAAAGTTCCTCTTTCTCCTCCTCCGAGGAGCATTTCTCGCCGAACGCGACAGGTAGCTCTCTCGATTTCCGATACTGGTCTAAATCGTGTTTCGCAATAATTTGCGATGGCCGCAATCTCGCCGGACGGCGCCCGTTCGCGATTTTGCGCGAAGGGCGGCGGGAGGAGTTGGACTCGTCGTCGCGATCGTACGGATTATTCCGCTCGCGATTGCTCGGAATTGTTCGATCGGAAGAATCCAGCGACAGCGATCGTTGATGATAAATCAACGATAAACGGCGAGCCGATCAGTGGTAAACGGCACAGCATTACCGACGCGGAGTCTTAATTCGATCGTAGATTGATAGAACGATAATTGCCGGCAAATCAGCGGGGCTTATCTGTGTCAGTAGTAATATAATCGCCGGATGATGAATCAATCACGCTAACGATAATAATTCAATCCCACCAGGCGCGTCACCCACCGCGCGTTCTCGTGTGCCGTTGCATTTGCATACGTCTCATGTCCGAATTGCAACGCTCAATGTGCAGCGCGCGTTATCACTCGAGTTACGGACGATTGATCAAGAATTGATCCAGTGGATGCGTGAATCTCTCACCGGTGCGCTTATCTGCTTGATATTATTTTCAAAGCCTGCCCACGCAGATGCCGCGCGAATTTCCGAGCAGCCGAGCTGCTTTCACCTTAATTCAATTTAGAGAGATTAATGTTAACTCTCTCATTGCCGCCGCACTTGATCGGGTCCTGGTTGTGGAAGCTGGTTTCCTGGTGAGTCCTGGTTTCTTGCAGCCAGCTTTCATATTCGCGGATTCGCCGGCCAATTTATAGTCGGCTGCTTTTCTTCTTTTCCTCAATAAAAGCACGACGAGACACGCCGGTCGAGCTCGAGCGTGAAAATTTGTCCGCGCAGATTATACGACTGAGAATAATGTGCTCCTTCGAGAAACTACCCGACGTCGTAATTTATCGATCTAATTTTTCATTCGGACTCGCAAGGAGCTCGCTTACCGGCAGGTACCGGACGCTGGAAATTCAAGTTAGACCAATAGTAAACCTCTCGCGACGCTTTCCCTCGGGAAAAGTTGATCGAGACGGACCGCAGGATCCGCGAGAGGACGCGCGAGAGATAGGAGGCTTTGAGACGTCCTGCACGTCCGACAATTTCGCGCGCGCGCGCGCGCGCGCGACGATTACCATTTCTCCGAAGGAGTTAAGGACGACGGCACAGCGCTCGTTGCTTTTATAGCCGGCTATTATTCAGCGCATTCGAAGAATCCGAGGAGTAGCCCGCGCGTACGTGACCGCCGTCGTGGATCCTATTACCGCCGTTTATACGGCGTTTAATTCTAAATATGACGAGAGCCAGTCGATTCTCGCTCGCCCGGTCGCGTTGCAGCTTGATCGATTGCGCGTTTGCCGGCTTCTACACGGCCATTTCGCGTAGAAGCTGCAATTAAATTAATAAACCCGTCGATCGCGAGGTGTTCCTTCGATCGGTATCCTCGGTCGGCGAGAAACACGAGGTAGTCTAAAGTCACTCCCGGCGCAGAAAAGTTGATTCAACGAGCACGATTCCATTCGCGAACCATGCATACAGACACACACACACACACACACACATACGCGCGCGCGCGTACAAACGACGAGCCTTTTTACTCCAGCGGTGAAAAAAGCCTCTATAACAAGTTTACCTTGGCTCCGACGCCGAATACTCTCGAGCGGAAGGGGGGAGGGGGCGGTTTAAGAGCGGCCGACGACGGAAGCGAGGCGTCGCTTATCGGCATGCTCGATCTTCCACTTTCGATCGCTTTTCGCGCTGTCCTCCGCCCCTCCCCGTAATCGCGCTCTCTTTCGGCTTATCATTATCTCCCCGGTGCCTCATCTTAGCCGCACGAGTCGTGCGCACGCCTGTTGCCGCGGTTTCCTTCGAAGCGCGCGGCCGCGGGTTAGAGTGCGGCGTGTCGGCGGAGGTGAAAGAAAAGGGTCGACCGTATCGCGTCTGCAGCGGCGGGGAGGACCAGCAGGAGAAGGTAAGGAGAGAGAGAGAGAGAGAGAGAGAGAGGGGAAGAGAAGAGAGAAAGAAAGAAAGAGAGAGGAGAGAGAGAGAGAGAGCAGGATGGAAGAAGGATACGGAGAGGCGCTTGCGACACGCAGGCTCGCGAGAGCACAACTGGCCTGATAGGTAGGTAGGTAGGTAGGTATATCGCCCCCTGACCCCGAAGAACTACCGTGAGACCGGCTTAGCTCCGGCCGCCGCCGCGGCCGGAGCACTCTCCTTTGCTCTCCGCGCGGCGTGCATCGCGTGTGCATGCACGTGTATACACGCGTGCGAGCGTGTGAGCGTGAGCGTGTGTTGCGGTTTCGACGTAGCTCGCGCGGGGCGCCGCGAAGTGAGGAAGAGAGGGCACGCGTGACGAGGGCGAAGGAGAAGGGAACGGGAGAGACACGACGATGGATGGGAGTCTCGTGGGTGCAGCCACATCTCGCGCTAGGCTCGCCTGTACTCTCGGGGTGCGTCGACGCCGAGGGAGAGAGGCAGCGGGATGTGCTGAATGGACCGCTTGGATTACGCCGCGAGCGGTGTCGCAAGCGTTATAAATGTTGCCGCAGGACCGACGATTTATGGACACGCCGAGGGAAGGGTTACGACCGTAGTCCTCATCGTCGTCGTCGTCGTCGTCTTCTGCTTTCGTCTATCGGAGGAGTCGCTGCTTACAGAAGTCGTTAGCGGAAACGTACGCAGATGAGCGGGACGGCGGATCGCGTATGCGTAAGTAGACGATCAGGCTAGTTTCCGACTTTCCTGAATGGATCTCTATCACCGTGTAATTAGCATAAATTTATCGCTGATGTATTATGTAATCGCGTGACTATTATCAATAGCCATTATCAATTATAATTAATTATTGTTATCGCGCGGCTCACGTGACGGTAATTATCCCTTGCCCCGTATTAATGCAAATGTTATCAGAAACGACATTGTGTATGCGTCCAACGCGCGCAAAGCAAGTGTGAATCACGCGAGGAAATAGAAAGTCACGAGAAGTATAAACACACGTATCGATATCGTTATGAAATTATCAAACTGGTTCATCAGCCTGGCTGACACCCTACGTCCGCGCGCGGACGAGTTTCTTATTGACAACGTTCCGATGTTGTTGACGTGAAACGGCCAAACAGCTAGCCGCGCGTGGAATCATGAAACACGGAAGTCGTGATGACGAGGAATTTCCAAGCGGGGACATCATCGTGAACCCCGGCGAGCGGGGTTAACGCTGACGGAGTTAGGCCGAGCTAACGTGCGCGCGCGCGAGAGAGAGAGAATTTTTCGACGGCTCGTGAATCTTCCGTTTACGGCCGCCGCTCGTCGTCCACTCCCGATTCCTTCCAGCCGCGACCGTAAAATCCTAAGCGCGCGATTATGGCGATCGTTTCTTCCCTACTTTCTTTCCTCCTCCCGACCGGCGTGATTTACACACCCCGTGCGCGGCACCCATTGAGGCCCGCGACCGCTTAACGCTCACGGGCCATCGGTGATTTATCGCTGGCCGAATATCGGCGAGAGGAAGAAGAGGAGGAGGAGGAGGAGGAGGAGGAGGAGGAGGTTTTCCGCCGCGAGAGATCTGCCGGCGGACTTTCGCTCTCCGGCTGGACACCGCACCGGTTGTCCCGCCGCGGCGCGGCGCGGCGCGTCCGCCGCGGGAGACGGCTTTTCTCGCGTTTCGCGCCGGCGACGCAATCCGGTTTCCGCCGGCAGGACGAGCGAGACGTGTCGAACGCTTCGTTATATCAGTGGGAAATGAGACGTTACAGAGAGACTGAGACTTTCTCCCGGGCCCGCGCGATTTGCCAAGCCGATTTGCGTATCCGAAAGTCACTACTAGACAGACTCGGGGCACGTGCGCGCGTTCACGTAATTCCGCGTGTATCGATCGTCTCCGCCTGTTATCGCGCGCGTTGGCTCGCTTATCAGCTCGTCGATTTCTCGCCCCGTTCGATCTGCACGATAATTGCCTCGGATTCTTCGCGTCCCGGCGATGTGCAGGACGGATGATCGGTCGCGCAGCTGCCGCGCCGAGTCCTGTCTTCTTTTCACTTTCGGATTCTTTCATGAAGTCGCTTATAAGCCTGTCTCACGGCGATCCAGGTTCCCAGGGTCCTGCCGTGCGGAAGATGCCAATGCGATCATGAGAGGTGCGCGTTTGCGCGCGAAAATCGCGCGCGCCGCTCCCGTCGTTTTCCCGTGGAAGAGAAAAATTGTGCAACTCACAATTGTTGCGGCACGCTGCTCGCGACACGGTGCACATTTTCTTCCAGCACGGGATTAAAACAGCGACAAGTCGCACGAACGATGCAGCTTCGATGCAGCGAGGCGAAGCAGCGAGTCGCGCGCATACCGCGGACGAAAGAAAGAGTAGGCAAATAGAAATCTCGACAAGTAGCCGCTGCGACTAATATTCTCGGTACACAATGCGCGTCGCGGGTTTCGACGCAATTTTATAGACGAGCAAGCGACAAGTGGGAAATATCAGAGGCAGTCGCGTATGAAATTTTGCCGCTGCAGCAAGGCGCATTTTTCCGACGCGGTTAGAGCGCGTTAGAGACTCGAAAAGACTCGTGAGAACCAAAACCTGTCACCATTCACTTTCCGCAGGGGCTTGAATACAATTAACTTCTCTCTGATTAATTAATTGCTGCAATCGCATACGAAAATACCGTTAAACCGGTATGAGTGGGGAATTGCAATTCTTCTTGTTCAAAATTGAGAATGTCGTTTTTCAATACGCGCGGAGCGCGTGTCCTTGCGCCGCGGTGACACCGGTTGCGTTGTTCAGCAGATTACGTGAAACGCGTAAATAATTGCGACGCGCTAACGAAGAAGGGACAAGCGACAGGTCGGAAAGAATGGCGTGTAGCGCAAAATGGCTGTGAGAAAGAGCTCCACCCACGTCCCGATGCTCGCATGCGTGCTCCACGGTCTCGTGTATCGATTCAGCGGACTCCTTTCGACACCGCGAGCGATGGTGGCGAGTTCCTTCACGGGCATCGAGCTCTCCGCCGCCCGAGGAAAATATCACATTTTCCCGAAAATCCCCCGTAACCCACGTCGGCTGTCCGCCGCTGCTCGAGCAGCCGGGAGATTCCGACAGAGTGTGGTCTCCTGCGGACGATCGTTTGCGCTATCGCAATCCTTCCGATACCTTCAGTATCAGATTTCCGAACGTTTCCTGAGCAGTGAGAGCTCTCGTCGAAAACAATAAAGTAAGAAGAAATTTGTTCTTGCAAATTGACAGCCAACTGGCAGCCAACGCAAAAGGCTTTCCACGAGATATTAAACACGTCTCGTCAAGCAAGCTTTTCACCTTAAATGTTAAATCCTTAATTCATTCCAGTCTTCAGTTTAAAGTTTTAAAAAAATTGTGAGATCTGAAGCTTTAAGATTTAAGGAAATTGTATTTTAAAGCGCGCTCGTTCTCTCGCTTAATCTTGTGACCGTAATTTCCCGTAACGAAGATTCCTACAACTCGGCGAAGGAAAAATTCGACGATGTCGAGCAACGAGTCTCTCGTTCTCTCTCTCTCTCTCTCTCTCTCTCTCTCTCTCTCTCTTTTTTCACATAATAATGTTCCATTGGATATCCGTTAAAAAAAGGAAACGAAACAGTGTCATTCTCGGAGACACCGACGATTTACGATTCGCGCAGAGATCAAAGCGCGACGGCATGCACGAACGATGAGACATGCCGCGAGAAGAGATGCGTCGCGCGCGATCAGACCGGTGGAAATTACGACGATCATTAACGATCGACCACTGCGTATATTACGTATGACGATGATTGCGCGGATCTTAATAGCGGCCAATAAACGCGATTATTGCTTCCACCTCCTCGAAAGCGTCCCAAGGGACGCTTAACCGAGTCTCGTTACAGGTCGAGACACACGGGTGAGTTCCTTTCGTCGGCGCACAATCTGCCGATGCGCGCGCGTGAGCGACAAGCAATTACGTGTAACGCAGCCGTGCGTTTTGCGCAGCGAGACTGCAATTAAGTTGAAAGGTCGCAGAAAGCGAGCTTAACCCCTCCTGAATCTCTGGGCGAAAAAAAAGAATGCATGACAAAAATCCGCGTTGGCTCGCAATTAAGCTAAATTATCACCGCGGTAGGTGACATACACTATATATAATAACATTTACCGACTCTCTCTCCCCATCTTTCTCCCCCTCCTCCCTCTCTCTCTCTCTCTCTCTCTCTCTCTCTCTCTCTCTCTCTCTCTCTCTCGTCATCTCTCTGCGCGCAATAAAAAGGCGATTAAAGTTTCGTTAACGACCTCTCACCGACGGATAATTTTCCACATTACACTGACGCAATTTATGCGATGGGGAAATTGATCGGGTCTGCAAATCGATCGCCGTTAATTGCGGCCGTTAAAAGCGTCATCGCGACGAGTCGTCCGGTCAAATCGCATTGCTCGACTCGACTCGATTCGACGAGTTATAAGCTGCAAGTTTATAAGATGTAAGTCAGCGGTATAATTACCCCCCTCCGACTTTATTTTCGCTTTGCATGTTTTTGCGAATTTCCTCGAACCAGCGTCTGTGACAAATACATATCTCAATCAACCGGATCGTTCTTTCTCCCCTTCTCCTTCTCCTCCTTCTCCTCCTTCCCTCCCCCCCTCTCTCTCTCTCTCTTTATCGACTCAAGTATACCGTTATATCAGCACGCGTGCGAGTTTTTCACTCGTCGGCCAACTGGTAGCTTGCGCGCGGACACGTGTCGGCGTTAGATAATTAATTAAAATACACCCGCTCCCACGCCGCTGTTTCATGCTGCCAGCGGCCGCACTGTTGCCTTCGAGAACCACCCGGGCACCCGAACCGACTAGTTTTCGAAGTCGCCGGAGCGGCTCGATCGCAATTAATACCGGTCCAACCTGCCTCGTCGAACGCGCTCGCGAGGCCGCTTGCGTAAGTGGTTGTGTTGCGTTTCGCGCAGGATGCGCGCTCCTTTCCGCGATCGGATCGTCTCGCCGGTGAATAATCCCCTGCCTCTCCTCCCCCTCCTCTTTCCTGCCCCGTCGTTACGCCAGACGAAAAGTGATCCGGCCGGTGCGCGGCGCGCGCGCACGATTGCACTTTTTCGCCGTTCCCGATCAAGTCTCTCGTTTCTCGCGCGCGGCCATATGGCCGGCGAATTCATTTCTTATGGAGCCAACGAGGCCGAGAAATCGGACAGTGTTAATACCGTGTTAATACGGGAAATATGAGGGAAACGTTAAAAGAAAAAAGCACAATGGACGGATAATGATGTATGAATGTATATTCATCACGCGGACGAGATTTCGTGCAACAGCGTAAGCAACCGCGGAATCTCTCTCGCTGCCGGAGGAAAGACTTCGAAGAGAGAGAGAGAGAGAGAGAGAGAGAGAGAGAGACTCTACGATCTTCGGCAAAAGTTTGACGAAGATCTCGACGGTAAAACGCAGGTCCGTGTTCGAGTTAGCGCCCGCGGGCGAGAAGGTCGTCCAGAAGGCGACGCGAGTATAAATAACTATGAGCCATTTATAATCAGAAATTACACGTTTTGCGGCGATAGCCAACCTATTTATGTGGCGATGCCACGCGATAACGGTTCACCTCCGAAAAGAAAAATACTAGGAATCGCGAGCATCCAAGGACGACGTGTAAGCGCGTTGTAAAAGACGACGGGTTGTAACTAATCGACGGCTCGCCTGATTCGATTCGAAATCGAAAAGTCGTGACGTATTACGAACGAACGGACAGAAAGAGAGAGAGAGAGAGAGAGAGAGAGAGAGAGAGAGAGAGAGAGGGGGGGGAGAGGAGAGAAAGAGACTGTGCGTTAACGCATGTACAAACACATGTGCGTATATATCCGTTTTCGTCTTCGGTACCGGTTCTCCTTTCGCCGTCGCGATATACCGGTACCGGTTGCTCATCTCCTCTCACTCTCAGCAGGAAGATGAGAGGTGTACCGTGTGAGACACCGAGCAGACGACCAGCAGTACTTTCATCGAAATTGACGGGGAAACGAATTTTAATTCGATGTCGTTAGATATCCCGCGGACACACGTGTCCGTCATTTTTCGCGACGACGAGTCTTGTTAATTCCCCGAGGAGGTAACGATCTCGCGCGACGAGGAGACGACGAGCTGTGCGCGATCTCCCTCGGCGCGGTGCGTTACGAAAAAGATCGCACGTGTCGGGCTTGAGAAAGTTTTCGTTACTCCGCGAGTCGCAACTACCGATCGAGCGATGAGCGAGGAAGAGGTTCGTTGAACCTTCCGAGACCGCACAGCCGCGTGAAAATTCGCAGGCGATTCGATCGGCGAACATCGGCAATGACAACGCGCGCGCGCGCGCGTTCGATCATCCGCGATGATAAAACCGGCCATCAAACATCCGCACTCTCTCAGCCTCTGCGCCACCTACGTTTGCGCGGGCCGACGCGACTCCGCGTTTATTAATCATTCCAGGATAACAACCCCTTTGCCCCGCTAAAAAAGGGATACTTCAAGACCCGCACGTACGTACGGGCTCTCCGCGTTATCCGGTACACGCGACGCGGGCGTTTATCATGACAGCGACGGAGTTCCGGATCGCGCCATCAATTACCGGGCGGACTGTTACACGACTGCATCGCCGGTGTATCACACCCGCGTCGGCGAAGCTTGATGGATCCGAGCAGCGGCGTATGCGTCGGATCAGCGTGAAAAAAGCCGCCGAGCGCGCGGACAGAGAAAGAGAGAAGGAGAGATAGAGAGATGCCTATCGTTCGCCTATCAACGTGCCGCGCGCGAGCGTAATCGCGATGCATCGGCGTGCATCGGGTGTCACGGTGACCGATGGCGTAGTCAAGACGCACGTTGAGCGTAATTATTCACACGCGCGCGCGCGCGCGCGCGCGCACGCGCAAAAACGAAGGTATCCGCGATATTTCGCGCGAACTCGCGCGAGCGCGCGCGATAGGTAGGAAAGGTCGAGCGCTCGCGGAATTTCGAGCGGACGAGGGCGCGAGTGCGCCGCGAGATTGCCCCAGGCGCACGCTCTGTTATTATTTATGATTGCACAGATAAGGGGGGGGGGGAAGGAGAGGGAGCTGTCGGGGCAAGTCGGAATTCGTGAATGGAGCAGCGGCGCTCGCAAAAACGACCGCGCCTCGTTAGGCCGCTACGCGCGCTTCGTGGAGACGCGGCGCGACGGTGACTTGAGTATTCTTCTCATTGATTCTTCTCGTTGTGTATACATGTGTTTCGCATGCGTACACACGGCTGCTGCGATAATTTAGTCGGTCCTAAAACTCCATTATGAACGTTCACAGACATTCCGCTAAGTGAATCCTCCGGCGGCTTAATAAATTTCCAAGTCATTCAAATTCAGCCCGATTGCCCGCTGAGTCTCGTTAGCATGCGAAGTCGCCGCGTTTATTCGAGAAATAATTGCGCGCGACGTGTTATCGTCACAATTACGTCGCTCTTCTTTGCTTGGGGCGTCTCTCTCTCTCTCTCTCTCTCTCTCTCTCAGGAATGGGACATTTCAACGACGAGACGCGTCCGTTTTCTTCTGCGAAACAGTTTTTCCAGACACCGGCCGCCGAAGCATCGGATGCGTCTCGAGAAAAGCGTGTCGCGCGCATTTAATCGCACAACGAGATAACGAAATCTCGGCTCCAGCCTTGTCCGGCCAGGTTGATCTCGGACCTCTGGCTTCTCCGGGTTCACCGACTGGGACCACCGACGCGAGGCGTCGTGCCTCGGTGATCCATCGACGGACGAAAACACAGCACCTTAAATGGTGACGATGTCGCGTTATCGGCCACGTGAGTACCGCTCGCTCGAGAGATGGAAGAAAACAGAGAGGAGCGTCGTGCGCTCGGGACTTAACGAAGCGCGCCGCGAGAGAGCCGCGCGCTTTCCGCGTTGCATAGTTAACGAGCGGCGCGAGCGGCTGCCAACAAAGAGGCCTCTCTCGGCTCGCGGTAGCGAGCTGCAAGCGAACACACTCACGTCGCCGGCGTCAAGTCGCGGCCGCTCGCGCGCAAGAAGCCTAGACGTACACTTGACGGCGGGGAGGGGGGAGGAGGGAGGGGGGGGTACACGTGCGAATGTACGTGGCCGGTACGTGTACCTCGTCGGCCGCCTCGGCCGGTCGCGAGAGAACGGAGAGCGCGGCGACGGCGACGGCGAGGACGGTCCGCGACGAGATGCGCCTCGACGTCGAGGAGAAAGGACTCTAGCCGGGGTCACGGCGCGACTCTACGCGGGACACCATGGGAAAAGATAAGCGTCCTGACTAATAGGGTCACTCCGGGCCAAAGTTGACCCGCGCGGGAAAAATCGCGCCGGGATTTCCCACATCGTCGTGTATCGGCGTGCACGAGCCAGCGACCGCGGTGGCGGCGGGGTCTCTCCCGATCGGCGGCGGCTCTCGCGATTAGCTCTCGCGGATGAAAGTCGGGATCAGCGATTTATGCGCGGCGGCGAGTAATCCGGAATACTCACTCGAGCAGCGCCGGCCAGATGCGACGTTTACATTGTAATTGTATAATTGCGCGTGCGCGGGTCCTTTTGTGCGAGAGTTGCCGCAAAGCCGGTTAATACCTCATTCGCTGACTAAGCGCGTGGTAGGATTAAAGCTTTCCTCTCTTCGGGCCGACGTAAAGCTCGGTGACAATGTTTCTCGGAGTGAGCGAACTCGCTGCGACTCGCGCTGAATTGACCGTTTGGACAGAAACACGACAGCGCTCGTGAAGCGACGTATCTGGAAAAGGATGTTGATATCTGGATTTTTATCGAGTCAAGGAATTTGTTCCATTCATATTTTCTCCAAAGTTTATACTGGGACAATAATATGAGAGGGTAAACTTCTCGACTTGGTAAGAATTCAAATATAAACGTGTTTCCTCCGAAGGTCTTAAAAAGGAGAAAAATCTTTCAACGAGACATTCAATAAACCGCGTTGCGCCGTTGACGCGCGCAAACAAACGTTAAAAATATAAATATGTGTGCGCAAAAACGAGGAGGATTAAACTTAAAAGTTATTTTTCGATCGAGGAGAACATTTTCATGCAATCTAGTACCATATATTGCGTCACGTGAAGCTCAGGATATTAATAAATAAATATATGTACGCGAGAAGAGTTTTGAAATACTCCGCCGATATTTAAAAGTAACCGAAAGGATACCTGTAGTTGGTTACGATGAAACGACTGCGATTCTATTTTCGCGAAAACCATCGAGGTAAAAACGACACGGTCTCCATGTTGCCCGATATGGCAGCGACAAAAAGCCGGATCGTCTAATCGATCGCTGATCGTTCAATCGAGCGGTGATCGATGCCACCGGCTTCGCGGCATCGGACCAGAGACCAGACACGGCTGCGAGCAGACGCGAGGATCGCGTTCCAGCAGGACGCTGCCGGCGCGGACGCACGTGCGGACGTAACGACGCTCCTTCCTCTCGTTAGTCCGCGGATCGCGTGTCACGTCGAGTCCTATTTAAGTACTTGGACTTGTTGAATCCAGACCAGATCACAGAGTAACGAGCTTCCATCGTTTAAAGCCTATTTCGATAAAACGCGAGCACGGCCGAGCAGAGGGATAATTTCGCAGATAATTTGCTGCTCATGCCATCAGATTGCGTTGTGTCATGCCATCCTGCTTTGAAGCGGGTAAAAATGTAAAATATTCTGAGCAACACTTTCTACCATCGCGAGCTTGCGTTCATCAGAAATGCGCGGCGAGATTGGGAATCCGAAAGAAACCGATTCGCTGCTGTAACTGAATCTTCTGTCGGCCGAATGAACCATACGAAAACTCGATTGCGGAAGCAGGAAGATTCCTTCCTGTGAGAGAGAGAGAGAGAGAGAGAGAGAGTGAGGATCTCCTTTCTCTACTCAGCCAGTCGGTTATTTCGACCGAGTCTTAGCACAGCCGAGTGTTTCGCCCTGGTGGGCGCTCGAACGCGCAAACACCAAGGTATTCTTCCCGTGCGAAGCACAAACGCATCACGTGCACTTTCGCCCGTGTGTGTGTTCAGCTTCGTTCCCACTCGAGGGAGAACTCCGCGCTGCGACCGATCTGCCAGCTCGTCGCGATCGAACCGGCCCTCCTCCGCACGACGCGCGCGGCGCGAGCCCGAACGTGGGCGAATTCGTGGCGGAAGTCAACGGACGGGCAGGTAGATGTAATCGCGCGCGGATATCGTAACAGGTACCTTAATCCCATCCAGCTTTCTATACCGCCCGTGGCGAGGAGTCGCTCGCCGTACTGCCGAACGAGTCGCCCGCACGAGTAACTCGCCTCGATTGCCGCCTTGGCCGCCGAACAATTCGCACCGCGCCTCGATCAACACGCACGCACGCGTTCGCCTTGATTCCCGGCAAAACTCCATCCCCTCGCGTGGTTCTTCTCTTTCTTTCGCTCGTCTCGTTCACCGTCTCGCGTCTCGCCTGTTGCGAAGCGTCTCTCGGGTGCTCGCGAGAATTCTCGCGATCATGCTCGCCGTTGTACGCGCTTAATTCCACGAGTGAGTTTTTCTTCTCTTTTTCTCAATTTTCGATAATGAGAACAGCAGGGTGGAAAAAAATGAGGAAAGCTAAGGGCGGAAAGAGGGAGAGAGGGAGAGAGAGGGGGGGAGGAGAGAGAGAGAGAGAGAGAGAGAGAGAGAGAGAGAGAGAGAGAGAAGATAAGGACAGCCTGCGGATACTGATCGATGATATAATATTAACGAGTATCGATATTTTTCCTCCGATATTTTTCCTCCGTGATATGAATATCCATTTACCGATATTACAGCGATGTAGGTGTATCGATAGCTTATCGGTAAACGATAGCCCGACGCCGAGGCGCACGGCGTTTTTTTCTCCTATTTCCCGTAAGTCAATCATATAATAGAGCAGTTTTCCATGCATCGTTTCGCCCTCTCACTCCTTTCCACAGACGCCTTTTCCGACGCACGTAAATAGACACGCACGTGCGTAAGGTGTAAGAGAACAACTGCGTGAACTATTGATTTTATTGAGCGAGCTCTGCTAGGCGGCCAGCTTAATGGCGGGTTTAACGTTTACTGCGCATTTTCTTGATCTTCAGGGGGCGAAAGAGAGAGCGAGAGAGAGAGAGAGAGAGAGAGAGAGAAAGAGAGAGAGAAATAATATCGCGCGCGCGCGCGACAAAAGCGTTCGCGCTAAAATAGTTCTTGTCGATTTAACATTAATAAATAACTTAAAATGGATATATTAAAAAGGCGGCAAGGTTCCTTTTGAGAAGGCGAGAACATATTAATAGAGTCTTTCGAAAACACGTCGCGCAATCGCAATATAACGCGCGCAACATCGACTTACAAGGAAGGGAAAACAAAAAAAGGGGGAGGAGGAACGAGATTCTCGAATCACGCCGCTTTCTCCGATTGTCGGATTATTACGTAGAGGCGAGATATCTTTTGATTTCCGTATTCCCCAATTTTCTCTTTTTACGATTTCTGTGTTGCGTCTCGAATACGTCGCGTCGCGTCTGCCGAACTTTCTTCCATGCTCTTTCCTCTCAGCATAGATACCAGTTCCCCCGGTATCTTCCAGGTCCAAATCTTCAGCCATAAAACTATCTCTCTCTCTCTCTCTCTCTCTTGCTTGATAATTAGCCTGCTCTCTCGACTGAACAAATCGCGGCGCGCTCTTCACTCTTGCAACTCGCTCCTCGTCATTTTCTACTTAATGTACCCCTCCGTTTAATAATCCGCGCGCAAGCCCGTAACTTTCCTCGATCGTTTTTTGCGCGGACGTCTCGTTGCCTCCTCGCGTGGCTCAATAATCGCCGCTTGTTTCTCGCTCGCGCACTTTCGACCGATTCGCGAGAGGCCGTCCACCACCGCTCGGGGTATCGCTGTTGCGTTATGCGCGTATGTGTGTGTGTGTGTGTGTGTGTGTTTGTTATACACATATACGCTTTCTTCCTTGTTAATGTTGCAAGACGATTCGACAACGAGTAAAATAGTAGATCCCGTGTGGCCGCAGGACACTACTTTCGGAACAGAAATATCGCCTCCGAGGAAACGAGCGCGAGTTTCGAATTTATGAGAGTTATTAATTTCCGAGGAGCCGGGCTCCTTGTTCCTCCACACAAGCGCGTTGTGTCAACGTTGTGTCATGTATGTACACATTGTATATACACGCTCTCCCCCCTCCCCCTGCCGCCGCGTAGGCGAACGCCCAATATGCGATTAACGCGCGTGAAATCGCGCATGGGATCGCAGGCGCGTCGGGACGAGCGGGGACTTTTAATAGATGAAAACTAAGCACACTCGCTTTCGATCGCGGTTGCTCAACCGCGAATGAACGTTGCCGTTGAGGAAATCGCGAAACGTCGAGGCGTGTGAAAATCCTTCGCTCGACACGAGGCTTCCCCGCGCTCTCTCGTCTGGCGCGCAAACCACCACGCGTATTAATCACATAAGCATTCGTAACAATGATAAAACAATTGCAAGCAACGCGATGAAATATCGCGCTCGACCGACGAGATACGCGAGATACACGAGAGAGACGTGGTGCATTTTCGTCTCACGAAACACGCCGAGTACCGATCGCCGGCCACGCGCGTCGGCTACTTTTTCGAGCGCACCCGATCCGCCGCGCTCCACCGGCGCCAATTCAACTGTCATCGGTAACCGATTTCCCGATGTGGTTCACCCCCGAGTGATCATCACGCGAGCGGTCACGCGAGCCCGAGATTCCCGTGCTCATCGATTGGAGCTTTCGCCGCGAGCAGAAAAATCCGCCGGCCGCTCGGCTCGACCACGAGAGGCAACAAGATATTAAACGTTTGCGGCCTCTCGAGCATGTTTGCTCACATAACTCACGTACTAATGATACGTTAAATCGCCACGAGGGAGTAATTGCAGGGGGCGCCGATCGTATGCACGCGGTGCACATGCACACACACACACACACACACACACATGCACCGTATATTCGCGCAGAAGAGTAAGACGCGGCGACGCACGTGGCAAGATCTCCGGCGCGCCTCCGAAGACAATCGGCCGTCAGAATGCAGTTAACCCTCCCGAACATAGATCCTTCCCCTCCCGTTCCCGCCGCTCACCCGCCCATAGAGAGCGCGACAGGATAACACGATACGATAAGGGCCGCATCGCGGCCAGATTATAGAGTGACGGTAATTATTGCGAAATGCAGGCAACACGCGCGCGCAGCCGCGAAGCCGACCGGTGTGAACCTTGGCGCACGACATGAGCAAGCGGAGAAACGCCAAGCCAAGCGGTATTTTATCACGCGCGTGCCGCTCTCCGTCTTCCTCCAGCCACTTTTCTCTTTTCCCCTAGTTTTCTTTTGTGTGTTACGACTTGCGATCGGTTCTTTTCCTCTAGTCGCCTCGGAATAAGAATGGCGGACGGCGATCTTCCGCACGGCCTCGAGACATCTCGCCGTCTAGCTGCCTCTTTTCCAATCTCAATTTGCAATTTTTATCCCTTTCTCATCCCTTCGAGCTGCGTCCAATTATCCGCAGCTTGATAGCTCGGGGAAGATTGATATGTCCGAGACATTGTTCTCGAGGATATCGCCGCCCCTGAGGGTCTTTCTCTCCCTGAAATCCACCAATCGCGGTCTACGATATATCTCCCTCAGTTGAACGAGTGAGTTTTCAAGAATCCGCGGAATTCACGACGCGAGAGCCGATTCGAACAATGCAACAAAGTAACCGGCAACGGTGTCGGTAATGAGTCGGCTCTAAGGTGTGTTGGGGAATGTGGACATCACGGTAGCCCGGGGCAGGTCGCCGCTGCCGATGCAACGATATCCCGGCGTGGCTCTGGCAAGACAATCGCCTGTTAGCACGCAGGCGGTACGTCTGATCGGCGGCGTGCGTTCTCCGCTGACACAGTCGCAATGCGATCACGCGGCGGTGCAGTCGCGCGGCTACGAAACGTCGGACAATGCCCGGCAACGCATACATTTTCAGCGCACGGTACAAGTTACAGCGACACAGCGCGCTCTCTTATTGTCCCCCCCTCTCTCTCTCTCTCTCTCTCTCTCTCTCTCTCTCTCTCTCTCTCTCTCTCTCTCTCCCTCTCCCTCTCTCTCTCTCCCTCTCCCTCTCTCTCCCTCTCCCTCCCTCTCGCGCGCGACAATTTCGAGCAACTCGACGAAATATCTCACATTTGTCGAAGAGTATAATAAACCGCAGTCGATGATCCGCTATAATTGCATCGCGATAAATTATTATATCGGCAAGGTTTGCGCAAGAGCCGAGGCGTTATTGTCGCGCCCGCGACACTTTCGTCAGCGCTACGGGAAAAGAAGTGACGTTTCGTTCGAATGATATAACCGGCCGCTCGTTTATGAAAGAGGCATAAGTTGCGGTCGCGCGGCGGGCGCGCGAGTGTTACGCAACCGGCGCACGTGCGTGCAACGCGAGAGGTCGATACGCCGCTGGACCGTCCCGCGCGCGCAATCAGACGCACGAGGGGGAACGCACGAATGCGCGGCGACGCCAATTTACACCGGTAACGGTATTTCGCTACCGCTACCACGGCCAGTCTCTCTCTCTCTCTCTCTCTCTCTCTCTCTCTCTCTCTCTCTCTCTCTCTCTCTCTCTCTCTCTCTCTCTCCGACTTTTCTTCGTCGCTTTTCGCCTATAATGCAACGCTAAGCGTACCGCACGCCATTAATGCCGCGATAACTTATCTCACTTGCGCTCGAGACTGCTCGGCTCGTACGAGCGAGCGAGCGCATAAAGAAACGAGAATCGCATCGAGGAAATCGAATTGTCCTGAATAACGAAGCTCGAGGCTTCGAACTAAATCGGTTGCTTGAACATCCGGCTGCGAATCCGCGCGGAAGCGATGACAAGGACCGAGATAGACCTCCCCTGGCCGGCGCGGCGCGGCAGACAAAAAAGCAGCCGTCACGTCTGAGCGACAAATTTTCGCCCCGACGACGTCTGCGCTAAAAAACGAGACTCGAGACACGAATAGGCGCTTTAAATATATAATACGCCTGAAATAACGAACATGACAACACGCTATTTTCTCTGAGCTGACCTATCACATCCCGCGCCCGCGCCCGCGCGCCGGGCCGGGCCGAGCCCCGACATACAACAAAGGCCAAATCGATTTCTCCGAACTTGCGGTCATCGCGCGCCAGGATGAATCCTCTCTCGATCATGAATCGACGATTGAACTTTCTAAAGCATAGCAACGCTCGCTCGCTCGCTCGCCCGCACACACACGTGAGAAAGCAGACAAAAACGTCGCACCTACACCCGGCGCGCAAATAACCTCCTCCCCCTCCCCCTCCCCCTCCTCCTCCTCCTCCTGTCGTAATGCACGCGCGCGCTCGCGCGACTCGCGAAGACAATCGCCCGTCAGAATGCAGGCGGGTAGGGCGTCCGATCACGAGAGGCCCCTCCGACACGAGCGCAATGCGAGCGCAACGCGATAGGTACAACGCGATAAAGGCCCCGGTGTGCATCGCCACGCAGATTGCACTCGCGCGCCCCGCGGCGCAGCCTGCAATTATTGCGAAACCCGCGCGCGGGGCACGTGTGCGCGCCGCGCCGCGGGCGTGAGAGATCTCGCGGCTTCTCTTTTCGAGTCCGAGTTGTCGCCGACGAGTTCCCGCGCCGAATCGCGCGAATCGAGCGCCCTTTCTTCCGCGTTTCCTTCGATTCACGTCGTCTCGATTCGCACGGTCGTGCCGACCGCGCGACACGCGTCGACTGATCGCCGCGACGATCGATGAGGAAAGATTCTCTTCTTCTTTTCCTCTCTTTCTCTTCTTTTGGTCTCGAGAGCCTGTCTCTGCTGTACCATCAGCTTGCCATTGCTCCCGCGTGTGTGAAGGGTGCGAGGTATATAATGTAAATCCGCGTTACGCATACGACGCAAGATAACGCGGCGTCCGCAAGTAACAGAGCGATTGCTCAATCGCGCCGGCTCGTTGAGGCGAACGGATTAGCGCGAGTCTGTTTGCATTCATTATTTTCGCCAGCACGAAGCCGTGAGCGACCTCTCATCGGCGAGGTCGATGAAAGAGATATTGCGTGTCGTGTTAAATATAATCGAGTGTAATTTTGGCCAAACACCCGGGACATATGCAAACTGTTTACTGCGGTCGATATATCACGCTTCCATTAAAGAGAAGAGAACGTTTGATCGCGAAAGAGAAAGAGAGAGAGAGTGATTTATAATATTGTTTTAGATGTATCGCACTAAAAGAGAGATATTATGACAGACTAATGAAGTGTTATCTTGATGTATAATATTATATATAATTATGTTACACAGATTACTGCAACACGTGTTGCATCTGCACCGCCAGGGATCTGCAATGAAGCATGAAAAACAATACGGAAACGCGAGAATGAAAATAAACTCGTCGGACGAGATGCGTTCGCAAGATGAAACGCTCATAAATAATTATTAATTACCCAAGCAGCGCACGTTCCGCTTATTCAGCCGATCGATCGGTCGGCGGAGTAACACGACATTCGCCGTTGCCCCGCGCGCGCGCGGCAATTATCGCGGCTTCCGCGCTTCTTCGCCGTCGCGCAAACAATGCCGGGGCAATTAATGCCGGAATCGTCTCGCTTCCGCGGAAAGGACGTCGATCCTGCGGTCGATAGCGCGCGAGTGCCGGGCCCGGGGAGCCGAAACGGAAACCCGGCGCGGAGTCAATGGAGCGCAGTAGGTAAAGTCAGGACCGGTTATGGCGCTAGCTGTAATTGCTACGGCGGCGCGGGTGGCGGCGACCGGCCACTGGCTACTTTTTAGAGCACTCGGGCGAGCGGATAAACGAGCGCATAGGTGTCTAGCCGACGGTAGATGACGATGCAACGACGATCGCGATCTTCGATCGCGGTTTCTGACCGACGCGTGTTTGTCGATCTCGCATAGTTCGCGAACGCTCGTTTCAGTCGAATAAAAGCCGGATGAAAAGATATACCGCGCTTTCGGTCGTACTGTTTTCACGTGTTTATTTTCGTATATGAGACGGGAAAAAGATCAAAATGACATGCGCCCCTCCTCGCCTCTTTACGCGTCTCGCGAAACGTGTCCTCCAAAACTGGAGGAGGATGAGGGGTGGAAGAGATGGAAGAAGAAGAAGAAGAAGAAGAAGAAGCAGCAGCTTTCTTTCTCTCGACTCGATTGCGTAAACGCGTCTCAGCTCTTCAGCCGATGTTGCGGTGTACGTCCGCGAATTGTCTGTTCCGCGAATTAAAATTAATTCGCCGCGACGAGCGCCGATCGGTCGGATTTTATGAGGATTCTGGAAATGCTAATCATCTCCCGGTTTCGAAACGCGCGCGCATACGCGCTCGATCGATTAATATTTATAAAGGTGCAAGAGATCGCGCGTGTAAATATGCACAACGCGCGCGCAGATTCGTCACATTCGCGAAAATATGCAAATATGCAGAGACAGGCGTTTCCGTGTCCCCTCGTTCGTCCTTGCGCGCCGGCGTCGTACCGCGAAAGTTGCCGGATACGTACGGATTAATCGAGGGAAACCGATACGCGGCTCTGCTAGATAAGACATACGCGGAAGCGCGTTTTATCAGCGGACGCGGACAGGTCTTGTGCCCGCTGTGTTGGATTTATTATCGACGCATAAAATCTGCTCGCGTCGATTTGCCCCACATCGCGATCGCGACGTAGCGTCAATTAGCGCGCAAATCGCCGAGTCGCTCCGTGATTCATTTTTTCCCCACCAATCCGCGACTCTCCGTGGCTCTCGCGACTGGATTTCTCACGTGAAAAGGTCTCATCGGTGCTTCTTATATTGGAGATTAATTCGATTACGTTAACGTTTCCGAAGGTTTTAACCTCTTATGAATCGTACGCTACATGTTTTTACCGTTATTCTCACCGCGCTTTGATTTATCCTCTCCTCCCTCCGCCCCGTCTCGATAATGTTATATAATTTATGTACGGAAGCTATCAAATATACATATCTCCGCCTGCGTATATTTCTTTTTGTATAAATAATATTTATAGTAAATTTGGAAATTCGCTGTGTTCGGCGCGCTGCTTATTATGATGTTGCGATGTTTACTCCGGCCTCGCCGCCGTTTTACTTCGCGTTAAAGCCGATCGACATTAAGCACGATAAATGCATCCTCGTCACTGCCGCGACTATTACCTCACACCGCGGCGGATCAGGATTACATTTTTATGTGTTGTTGTCTGCCGCAGAGAGAATCTCTTGCGCAATACTCGCGTATCTCGCGAGAGGAAAACTCGCGCGTCGACTCGGCGCTGCGGGAGACCAAGCGCTCCCCTTTAAGTGCCGCCGTTTACCAAAACCGTGAAGTCATAGAATCGCTAACACGGCGGCGTCCTTGCGCGGCGGGTTACGCGGTAACGACGACGAAAATCGATGGTGAAGTTGGCGCTGGGTCGTCGCAGGATACGCGAAACGTAGCGAAATGGGTGAAGGTGAAGGACACCGGTGGCGGGCGCGAGTGATACAAATATTCGGTAATCGTTTACGGCGATCGTCCTTGCACGTCCGTCCGCGAAAAATCGATCCGCGGGGGGGGGGGGAGGGAGGGGGGGGCGGCGGCAAGGCGGCTGGCTGGCGGGCAGGCGACGAGCTCACGAGACTCACGACGACGCGATGGCCCGATAGCGATCTCCGAGTTTTCGAAACGCGGACGGTCCACGCGAGCGGATCTTCCTCGCGGAAGTCGCGGAAGTCCACAGATTTCCAGCTGATAAATCTCGACGAGAACGTCGCGGGGAGACGGGTGGTCGCTCGCAGCGGGGCCCGTGCGCTTTTCGCGCCGGCAGCAGGTTTCCTAGCTCTCGCTCTCTCTCTCTCTCTCGCGCGCGCGCGCGCGCGCGAGCCTTAAACTTTGAACCACTCAAGAGATCGTTTGACACTCGCCGCCGTTGTCGTCGTCGTCGCCGCAATAAGTTCCTTGCTTTCGCTTCCTTATCGATTTTTCCGGCCGCTCGTAATCTTCCTCTGCCATCTACTCTCTCTTCTCCACGCTTCAGCCCGAGCCGACTTCAAGCCGACTTGTGGCACGCTCAACCAAGGAGCAATACAAGAAGGAACCCGGGCTATTTGGAAGAATGTCACGCTCAATACAAAGTAGCCGGGGCTGCGCCTAATGATGCGGGGTGGGGCTCTTTGCGTACGGCGTCACCACCGAATGCGTATTCACCCGGCTCGTTCGACATTCCCAACTGGCAATTCTGCTAATGACCGACCATTAAAATCAGCTACGGCTGAATCGTCGCGGACTATTCCGACGCGGCACAAAACGGAGAAAGTGATATCGCTCAGTCGGTCGGGCATTCATTTTTCCACGGGCGCTCGCGGTTGAATGATAAAAGCTCCTAGGGAGAACCTCTCGTTCGTCGCGCAATCGGCGTAAAAAGGCGCAGACATTTTCGACGGCCAGTCGTTAATAATTAATTTCGCGTGAGGGGAAACAACCGTATTGAGATAAATGCCCCGATTAGTGACCAAGTAACCTCATTGGTGAAGATCAATTAATCAATTAATAACATGCGCGTTATATAAGCTAAGTCGGGGCGAGCGAACTGCCCGAACTGCCGCCGTCGAGCGATAAGCCTATTAATTTCATTCGTCAAACTTATAACCGGCAATAAATAAAATTGAGAGCAAGAGCAGATGTTTCAGACAAGTATCGGCCCGCATGAGTCGATCTATGCAGGAAAATCGGCGCGAGTGTCGCCTACACAATTCGATACACCGTCGCTGATCGGGACACGCAGCCCAAGTGCAATCACGTGGCCGTACCTTCGCACTCGCGAGAGAAAAAAGGACGGATCGAAGGCTGTCCGAGAGAAATTTCCGTTCTCTCGTCAACGGGACCCCAAGTACAAATGCCCACAGCTAATTAAACGGCACAAAGCAGAGAAAGCGATATCAGGTTGCGGTGCGCGCGCGCTGCAGGTCCTCGCCTCGCGCTAGAATACTCACACGCGTGAGCCCGCGTGAGTTATTGGTCGCATTAATCAAGCGCGAGGTGGAATCAGACGCGCGCGAGTCGAAGAACAGCTGGCTGGCAGGTTCGGCGAGCGCTCGACGAGCTCATTTGGCGGGACACGATGATCCGCCGCGGTGGAGGAAGACGTCGGCGCTGATTTAGATTTCTCCAAATACGAGACAGAGTCGATTATGAGAGCGGCGCTAATGCGCGCGATTTATCGCCCGCCATTTATCGGACGCGCAAGCGAGCGAGAGAGCGAGCGAGAGAGCGCGAATTACGGAGGCGCAGCTGTCAAAGACACGCCGCGCTTTCCTGGGGAGCATCTGTCGAAGAAGAAGCGCGACGAAGAGCCGCGCGGGGCTCTTCGTCGCTTGCGCAAGCCCGCCGCCCGACGGCCGATGAGCGCCATTAATTAGCGGCGCGATCCGCGCAAATTGAGATATGCAACGGGCCCTGTCGATGCCTGTCAAGCGTCGACGATCTCTCGGCGATTCTCTCTCTCTCTCTCTCTCTCTCTCTCTCTCTCTCTCTCTCTCTCTCTCTCTGCGAAAGCGAACAGCCACGAGAGCCGCGAGGAACATCCGCCATCGTGCGAGATTGCGCGAGTCGCCGATCGCCGACAAGTGGCTCTTCGTGTCGGGCTCTGACGTGCCAACGATTTTTCTTCTTATCACGTTATCCTACCTCCCGCTTATTCCGTATTCTTCCGGCTGATCCGCACGTGCGGAGCGGAGAAAGCGCAACAATCGAGCGAGTCGCCAGGCGAAAAAGTACGGCGTATTACATATCGTGTTGAATATTATTCAATGTTACGTCAATATTGATAGGTCGAGATAATCAATCACCCTGATAAATGTGTCACTGCTATTATCGCCGCGATTACCAACAGTTGCCATGTTTCAGGCACGCGGAGAGAAAATCCGAGCGTATACGTTTCGTGTGAGTGGCCGAGGTAGGCTCACTGTGTCCGTTTCCACAGACGAGATAACCGATGTGATTAATAACCGTTGCCGGCTACAAGGCAGGGAGTGCGAGAGAGAGAGAGGGAGATTCGCGAACAACGGGCTACAAGTCGGAGACCGAGAGACTCGGCGATGATGGCCGCCGAGTAAAGTCATGGGTCGCGGTGGCTCGTAGATCACGGCGTCGAGGAAGGAAGAAAACATCAGGCTGGAAACGCGCCGGCGGAGAATCGCTTTCGGGGTCGATCTGCTATCGATTTCGATTTCTCCTGCAAATTTCTCTACACGGCGCTGCTCGCCGCTCTGTCGGGCGGCACGCTCGCCACGACGAAAAAGGAGAGACCCCGAGAACGAAAGTGAGAGACGGGAAGGTGACTTGAGCGGAGAAAAGGATGCAGCAGGCGGTAAATTTAAGAATGAGCAACCCGAGAGACCAGGAGAATTTCTTCGGTCGGCGAAGAGGAGCGCAAGAGACCGAGCGAAAGAGGGGGGGGGACAGGACGAAATAGGGGAACTCGCAGCTAGGAAAACTGCGGGAAGGAAAGAACCGGAGGAGAGCGGAAAGAGAGAGCGAGACGGACAACATACGGCGAAGAAAAAGACACGACGGAGAAAGTAAGGTAGCGGAGGCGGACTGAGGATGAAAAAAGGAAAAAAGGGAACGGGCTAGGTCGACGCGTAGTCTGATCGGGAGGAGCAGAGAGACGCAGGGAGAAAGAGGTACGGGGAAAAAGTGGTGAACGTGGGTAAAAAGGAAGACACAGAAGGACGGAGACGCCGCGAGCTCATGTGCGTGCGTGCGTGCGTCCACGCAGTAAGAAAAATCTCTCCCTCTCTCTCTCTCTCTCTCTCTCTCTCTCTCTCTTTATCATCTGGTTGGTATGCGCCGGCGGACGAGACGGCAATACGCGACACTCATATCGCGGTCGGAAACAGACTGCAGGTTCCGTGACCCCGAAAGCGAGGATCCGCCGGACAGGAGACGGAGATCGCGGCCGGGTGGGAAAGTGAGACACGCGCGCGCCTCTTCGCGATCGCCCGAGGCGTGCCGATTTTTCCGGCCGTGCCACGGCTTCCGAGACGTTTCTTGGCGCGCGCGTGTGCACACACAAACGGGTTCCGTCGGGCTCTCTCGCCCTCGGTGGCGAATACCTCCGGCACGATGTGGTTTTTCCCGTTC
Organism: Harpegnathos saltator; assembly: GCF_003227715.2. NCBI lineage: Eukaryota > Metazoa > Arthropoda > Insecta > Hymenoptera > Formicidae > Harpegnathos > Harpegnathos saltator. The sequence goes on from NW_020229904.1 coordinate 462,489, forward strand.
TGCTCAGTGAGTCTCGTGGACATTCGCTTATTTCTCATTAACGGTTTCGAGTGTGCACAAGATTGATCACGGGGTCGTATCTCGCGCGTCGTCATCCGTTGATACGTCCGCCGGTTCCGGCGAGCCGGAAGTCGCGACGGAAGGCGATGGCCGGTGCGCGGAGAGCGGATTTTCGGTGAAGCATGGCCGCCGCCAACGATTTCCTTGCCTCCTGCCAATCGCCGCGAAAGATAGGACATCCGCGAAAGGTAAGGACCGCTCGTTCGTACACGAGCGGCGTAGCGTGCGACGGCGAGCGCGGCCGAGAGTGATTTAGCCGCCTTTAGATCGAGGTCCGCATACCGAACGACTGTGTGTGACCGAGTCGCGCGGGACGTATCGAGACTCCGTTGGGGCCTCGAGGCCTCAAGGCCGTCGGGCTCGTAAAGCCAATTCGTGCCTCTCCCTCGCACCGCCACGAGGCGGATTTCCAAGCGCGAGCGATACACGAACACGAGGGAGCATGATGAATGCCACCGCGACCTGCCCGCACGTGCGCCCACCGCCGCCATGCACGCTCCCGAAATTTATGAAGCTCCCTCGAAAGCGCAGAGACTATCCGCGGCTTCCAACTTGAGGAAATCGGCGACCGTGAGATCGCGCGCGCGCGCAAACACTCGTCTTTTTGGTGCGAGGTGCGAGAGAGAAAGACAGCTTGCGTTGGAACGAAATGATTCGTGGCTTTCTGAGTGTGTCGGGTGAGAACTCGAGGTCTCAAGTTTTGGAGAACATCGTGTCTTCAAGTTCGCGGCGAGCCTCTTCGACGTTATATGACATTTATATTAAGCGTTGAAATATATTCAGAAGAGAGTGTTTCTCACAGACTCGTTGCACGAGAGAGTCGTTGCGATACGCGAGACGTGGAGATTATTTTTGCGATGCAATTAGGAAGATGTAGAAATAAAGAAAGAGAGAAAGAGAAAGATTTTATGGTATGAATAAATTATGCGCGGTGCATTTCCGAGTCAAAGGGAAATCATTTAATGTTCACTCGCCGAGTGAAAAAACTCGCTGTTCAGCCATTATTGGTCTGACGACGATGTAATTCGTGATAATTGCTAAAGATGCAAAATTCTAGACTCATCGATGCATTTTCGGGATTCAATTCACAGTGCACATTTTTAGCCGAGTCGAAAAAGATGTCAGTCTTCGTCGTCTCATGGAATATCCAAATAGTAGCGATTGCGCCCTGGCGAACTGCCAACTTTGCCGTCACTCGCGTCGAATTCTCTCGGCGATCGATTTTTCATTCTTTCCTGATTATACGATCACACGTCTTTGTCCGTCTTTGTCCGCGATAACACACGATCGTGCAAGTGACTTCATAACGGACACGAGGATGCACGTCCGAACCAACTTGATTTTGCGTAAAATAAATAAAAATAACGAGATGCAGCTAGAAAATGCTTCCCGGGAATAAATCATTAGACCGCACACAAAATACAGACGTTAAAATTATTAAATTAAAACCCGGAGATTTAATTTAATTAAAACCAGGAAATTAAATGGTTCCAAAAGAAGCTACAAAACGAAGCCGCGATTTAAAATTCACTCGGATGTGATATTAACTGATTTATTCGAATGTAAGATGCAAAAAGAGATAATTGTCAAAAATTCAAAACATATGCATATGTGTTTCATATGCAAAATAATAATGTAAAATAAGCACCGTGAAACACAAGATCAATTAGCATGGAAATCAATTCTCAGCATCCCATATAGCCTTCTCCAGAAAAACGCACGAGCACACACACGCGGATTTCGCTTCCTGCAAATTTCAGGTCATAAAGCGACATCGGTCGCTCTCGTTCCAAAGTACGGATACACTGCTAATAAAATTAAATCACTCCACCCGTCGAGAATAATACCCGCGCCGACGGAATCGCGTTATATCGGTCTGACGGATTTGGATCAAGGGATAGAAGGTTAAATCTACTCTCGCCTCGAGAAATAGAGACCCATTAATGAATCGAAATGGCGGAAAATGTTGCGCGCCTTAAAGTAGAACGCGAGCCAAGTATTCTGCGAAATCGATTCGATCGCAGCCGCTGGCGCGAATCAAGCGGCCAGACACACTCCGGCAGGGTCGGATTTGTGTGCGAGCAAGTCGCGGCGTTTATGGATTTATGGACACAAAAGCGACAAGTGTCCGGCGCGCGTCATTGTTAAACGCGCGCGCACACACACACACACACACACACATACATATATGATGCGCTTATCGAATCAGTGAATCAGAGTCAACATATAAACGTCGCAGCTGATTATCGGCCGCTAGCGCAAAGTGGCAGCGGAAAGACAAGAAGTCTCGTATTCGCGCGTCAAAGTAATAACGTGCAACGAGCTGAAGAACGCTCAGCAATGCACTCGAGCCGCCGTGCGAGGGAAAAACGAATAACGATATAACGGCACCGATAAGTCCTAGCTGTCGCGAAAGAACTCGATCATTTTCACCGACCGGTCGGCAGAACTCGCGCAGTTCTGCTAGACCGACGCTAAGCGAACGAAGAATTTAATGACGCTAATTAAGACGTCTGGTGCGCAGCGCTGGGCAGTCGGCCGGAGCTTTTCACTCGCGAGCCAGCGGCTCGGTTTCACCCTCGAGCGAAGATAACGCGAGCGTTTTAGTATCGTTAATATCCAATGTCGCTCGTAAATCCGGCCCCGATCGCCTCGAACGTATTCCGGATAGCTCTAGGCGGATATTAATTAGGAATAATCAAGTGAGACTACGACGACGAGACACGACGAGGGGGCGCGGGGGGAGAAGCTTTGAAGGAACATTCTCCTTATCTGGCCGGCAGATCGCGCGTATCACGCGACAAGAGCGCAGGTTGGGCGGGAACGGCCGCGATTCGTGACGCGCGCATTAGCGCGTTCACGTGCTCCTTCGCGTGTAATTACACCGGAAATCGTCGCGTTTAACGCGGCGTTTTAAAGCAGCGGCGACAACGCGGTTATCGCGTCGGCCGGCTCTTTTCTCCGCCGCGTCGCGTCAACGATCAGATGATTAGAAAGGATCACCATGAGGAAAAACTCCTCGGCGAATCTGATCTCCTGCATGTCGTCGTCGTGAATTCTGTCATCATCGACGTGTGTGCGTGGTCGGGCGGATTTGTCGAATTCGCCCGACGCGGCGACAAATTCCAGTCGTCCCAACGTCACCGTCGCCCGTCGCACGACACGGACGGAGCGCGACGATCAGCTGCGCGCGTCCACCTGTTAAAAGCCGCTCGATATCGCGCCGCGCTCCATCGGCTTTAAGCGCGGCGGCCTTACTCGCCCCCGTTATAAACGCGCCCGCGCCGCCACACACACACATACACACACACACACACGACGCGCTCGCAGCCCCTCGCAAGTGTGGGTCGTCAACACACAGAGAAAGCGAGCACGCCGATATCCACCTCCCTCCGGCTGATGCCGACGCTTTGCACAGCTGCTTCTGCCGCGCGCCCCCGCGCGCCCCTTCTTGCCCACAGCCGCCCGCCGCCACCCCCTTTCGCGGCCTCCTTCCGTCGCGACCAGCTCCGCGGCTTGTAATGACGTCATACTGCGACGTCGTCTATGACGTCACCGTTGTGCCGCAGTTCCGTTCATCGATCGGCCGCGCGCTGCTTTCTCGCGGGGTCGTCGCAGGGACGGCGGATGAAACGCACCGGAGTGCGCTTTCTCGATAGGCGGACAGCGTGTTGTCACATGACGTTCTTTCTCTCCTTTCTGCTCATGCTTCACTCTCCTTCTCTCTCGCTCTCTCGCGTCGTGACGATTCGCCATGCTTACGACAGTTTCGACGCGAGGCAAGCTCGTCGCGGCCCACACGTGCATCACCCTCTCCCTCCGTCGCTTCTTTTATTTTTATTGCCCATACCAGAGAGAGAGAGAGAGAGAGAGAGAGAGAGAGAGAGAGAGAGAGAGAGAGAGAGAGAGAGAGAAAGAGTTGACGTAACGTGTCGGCGTGATCCCCGCCGACGCGCGAGGCCCGTAAATGCGGTCCTAAAGCGGACAGTCGGAAGGTATAAAATAGAAGCGATAAGTGGAAGTGTCGAGGCGAACCGTGAAGCTTTGCCCCATTGACATGAGAGAGAAACTCGCGAGCGGGGCTGTGAAGATGTTTCTTTCTTTTTCCACATTTTATCCGAGCCTCTTTCTCCCACGAGGGTGCTTCTTGCAAAGGCTCACGACGGCGTGAAAGAAAGCGAGTCGCCCGGGGAGAGCTGAAGTCATACTTTCCAGGCGGAAATATTTGCACAGTTTCGACTGAGCTTACGAGGCACGACGAGCAAAAGGCAGCACAGAATCAACGACTCAACACACGTGAGATAACGACCGGACGCGGATGTGTCCGTAGGAAAAAAAGAATGAAACGAACGCGAGCGATCTTCGCTTTTCTTGTTGTTACATTTCATTGTGTCTCAGCCCGGCCATCACGCGATGGGTTCACGGTCAACCGCTCGCGCGCCCTGTGCAAGTCCGACTTCGCCGGCTAAGGTCATCTAATTAGCATCGTCTTCCGAACGACGCTTCGCAAACTTACGACGAAACACACTCGCTGTCTCGCTGCTGCGTATCGTTCACGCGATAACGTTGCGCGCTGATAGCGCGCGCGACTCGACATTTCGCGTGAAATTACGCCAACCGGTTCTCTCCTTCTCGATTGTATTGAACATTTGTACGTATGCGTGTGTGTGTGTGTGTGTGTGTGTGTGTGTGTGTGTGTGTGCTCACACGTGAGATATAACAAATAAAATTATGTCCTCGTGATCGCCTTGTGTTCCGTGCAAAGACAATGCCTCGCTGCGGGCGCAAAGGCGATTTCTCTGACGATTCTGGCACGCGCGAATGCGAGGCGAAACTGCTGTTAAATCATCAGCTAACGAATTCGCGGCGCGAATTAAATTTTGAATTGAATTACGAGTCGTTCCGCGCAAAGACCACATCTCGTTGCAGCGCGCAGACACAGAGCAGTCTTGCAAAATCCGGCGCATATGGACGATTAAAAGCGGCCGAAGCAGCGGCTTATAGCAGAAAGCGAGGCAAAATAGATAGCCGATAGATTGGCCGACGAATATTTCTTCCGCGTGCGCGCATTTAGCACGCAGCTTTCGCGCAGGGTCGTGAATGAAAGCATCGCGTATACGTGGGCGGCACGGAGGGAAGTTCTCGCGCGCGTTTGCACGGCTTCCTGATACCGACTCGATTTCTCCCGCTTTCGTGCGTGCCGACGTAACGTCAGCGGAATTATTATAGGCGGCCATCACGAAGGGGCTGCTCGCGGACGGGCTGACGGCTGGGGCTGTTTTTGCCGCTTACGGCGCACGGAGCGTTCACGGTTATTTCATCCCCCGGCCCACGTGTCCCCGAGTCGCTTTTTCCTTTTCCTTTCGCCTTATTTAGGTCGATGCAACATGAATGAAGTCATTAAGGGAGCGTAGGGCGGCGCGCGGCTGCGGCGGCGGACGGCGTATTTACGCAATTTCCCGATTACGCCGACTACTTTATTTGTCTCTGTTTTGCGGCAGCGCATAGTTGCGTCGATTAACTCTTTGTCTCTCCCCCTCCCCCCCCTCTCTCTCTCTCTCTCTGGCGGCCGTCTCCTCGTCTTCGTGGTGACGCTACGACGCAATCGGGTCATCCTTGCCTCTGCTATTGATTTTGCTATCTCTCCGCTTTTATATGTGTTTACGCGTGCAGAATGCGCGAGATTTCCTTCCAACGCGGTTTATTTGTGTCGCATCCTTCCCCGAGATCCTTCGTTGCTCAACTCGAGCCTGGCGGTACCGTGCGGTGTTCGAGTCGACATAACGCAGCTCGAGCCGCGGATAAAAGAGCGGAAGGAAGTTCGCGAAAATATAAAGCTTCCTCGAAACTATCACTTATATGCACTTCCTGGTCTCATTTCGCCGGGAGAAGAAGCCCCCTCGAGTTGTGCATCACTGTCAAGGATACAACGGTCGTGACTAAAGTTACTTTGCGCGGAGGGCCGAGTTATTTCAACCGTGGCGCGCTCGCGGGCGGGATTCCGCCGTCCTTGAGGCGCACGAAGATCCGACGCGGCGTTATCAATTATCAACTCCACCACCGGCGCGCGCGCGCGCGCGCGCGTGATTTTTAGGATTTCGCGTGACGCGACTCCTCTCCGCGATGTCCTTCGCACGATTGCGGACCGCTCGACAACGCGGAGGCAAGCTACGAGGGGAATCTTCAGATCTCGCGCGCACGAGAGATCTTCCCCTCGTTTGCCGCGAAAGGATCGAATCCCGGCCCACGCGAATTCGCTCAAAGGTTCCGTCGACGAAACGACCTTGCCGTTGTGTATTCTCGCGCCGATCCGCAGCGACGTATTCCGTTGAGCGCATCCAGAAGTCACGAGATGTCACCGTCCGTCCTGCACGTTAACGTCCATCGAATTAACGTAGCCGGTAATTAGCGGTACTCGACTCGATCTCGGAGGATGCGGCATGCGTGTCGCAATGTTTGCGTCACGCGTCGCTCTGCGTTTATCTGCGTCAGCTCTTAATTGAAAGCCCTCTCTCTCTCTCTCTCTCTCTCTCTCTCTCTCTCTCTCTCTCTTTCTCTCATTCGCACACGCATTAAACTGATGTACGAGCCCGCGGTTGCGTAGGTGACACACGCCGTTTAATATCGATGCGAGAGAAAAAAGGGAAAGAGGGGGAGGGAGGGGGAGGGAGAGAGAGAGAGAGAGAGAGAGAGAAAAAAGCCGTCGTCCTCCCTCGACGCGGCCTCGCCGAGGAATGCCGGGACAGTTATCTCTCGCACGCTGTCGATCACAGAGGGAGAGCTCGGCCGGTACCAACTCTAATAGATTCCGATGCGCCGCCACGGCGCGTCGTGCCATTGATTTATCGTCCGCTTTAATCATCGGCAAGGAGATATTGAAAAAGCGGGGAGGAAGAGACGGCGGCGGGAGAGAGCTGGGAAGAGGAGGACGCCGGTGACTGCGGGATAAATTAGCAAGAAAGTCGGCTCTTACCCGCTTTATCGCGTCGCGCGCGTTACAGCAGAGTTATATTTACACCGGCTGGTTACGTAAATGTTGCAAATCGCTCGTAAGACTTGTCTCTTAATCCTCGCGACGAGGGCGAGCATTCTCTCTCCTCTTTCTCCCTCCCTCCCTCCCTCTCTTTCTCTTTCTTCCCTCCTCCTTTTTCTCCTTCTGTCTTTCTTCCTCGAGGGGCTCTCGAGAGGGAGAAAGAGAGAGAGAGAGAGAGAGAGAGAGAGAGAGAGAGAGAGAGAGAGAGAGATTCGTCACTTCGTCGTCCGACGACGACTAGAGCCCGCCGTCGAGGAGTTGCGACGATCGACGCGATGACGGCAGCGGCGAGAGATCGATAGCTCTCTCGGGTCGCGCTGTTCCGAGTGCGTTTCGCGTTCCCCCGCGCCACCAGAGCGGAAACCAGTTCGGCTGCATTTTTCCCGGGTGCATCGCGTACATATGTATATAACCGCGTGCGCCGATCATTATGAAATTATTAACGGCCGGCCGTTCCTGATATAACGATAACTCAGCGGCACTTTTTCCCGTCGACGCGCCGGTTTCGCCAGTCCGAAGGACAGCGATCGCGAACACGCATTGTCGCGGCGACCGCGCGCGCACATTCTTTCAACTATCTCCGCTACAATTCGATCACGATTTTTCAATGTTCCGTGCATAATTGCTCGAGCAACGGCGCTTTTCGCGTCGCAGCTTTGCTGCCGACGGGCACTCGCGGCGAGATCGATCGGGCCGCGGCACGGCGAGCGATAACGGCAAAGCGAGTCCGGCAAACCAAGTGGAAAGCGATCCGCGATTTTGCAGCGAAGAGAAGCGAAATCGACCGCGTCTTTATGGAGACAAGTGCGCGCACTCACGTGCGAGCACTCGCGCGCGCGCGCGCGCAGCTGAGAGCGGATTAGGAGATCGCGAGATCACACGCTCGGAGCAAGGGCATAAATATTTGGGGATAAAAGTGAAAGCCCGCGAAGTAGGTCATCCGATGAAGGTAGTACGTCATCACCCGGGGCTATCGGCGACGCCGCCGACGATCGATAGCGCGCGAGACGTCACGGCGTATTCGCGCGTCCGACAAATGTTTCGCCGTCGAAATCGCAGCCTCCTGTGCATCGTACGGAAATATTTGATTTGCGCGTTCGTTAAACCAACCGGATTACCGCGTTAAATCAATACGCCGCGCTTCGTCAGTGCCATCCGACCGGCTCTCTCTCTTTCTCTCTCTCTCTCTCTCTCTCTCTCTCTCTCTCTCTCTCTCTCTCTCGCATATATCCCGTTTCCACACACAAGCTTGGAAATAGCTTTGGACTCTAGCATCGAGCTTAAAGCGGCCTCTTCATTTCCTCCGATGGCACGCAACTGAGCCGCGCTCAAACTGAGATGCACACTTCGGAACTTTATCCTTAAAAGCCGCCCTCGCGGGACGACGTAAGCCGTGCAAGAGGATAATTCGAGGATCATTGGAAAATGTCAGAGTCGAGGAGCGCTTTCGACGTTACGACCGGCTCGGAGACAAAGGATATAGCGTCTTTCCCCGCGCTATCCCCGAGCCCGATGTGTTCCTGGAAAAACGCACGTCGAGGAGCCAACGAAACTAATTTGAGATTTATCTCGCGCGCTAAAAGAACGCCAGGCGGATCGAATCGGCCCGACCGAGATCGAGCGGCGCACTTGAGCCCGTCGCCGATGCCTCTTTTCCGCCGTTCTTTTCTCTCTTCCTCGCTTTTGTCGAGAGGCGCTTCGCTATTTCTATGTCGTCACTGGGCCGGCGCGGCGCGCAAAAAGCTCGCCAAGGAAGCACGTGCGCGATGCACCGTCGACAGATGCGGCGTGCGCGCGCGACGTGTCCCTCGCGGCGTTCTATCGTACATTACTACACAGTGACATCACGCGAAATTACGCTCCGTATTGCGAAAGGTATTACGTTTATAGCGCGACAGAGTGTCGAGGTTGCGCAGCTGTTGAATTTGTGTTCGCGAGAGAAAGAGAAAAAGAGAAAGAGAAAGAGAAAGAGAAAGAGAAAGAGAGAGAGAGAGAGAGAGAGAGAGAAGTTACACGTTGCCGTGTCGCGTTCGTTCAACACTCGGAGAGGCGCGCACACATACACACAGAAAAATTCAGATATTAAATGTCTGTGTCCGAGAGAGCCAACGCGACAAACTATCCTCCCGCGAGTAGCCGCATAATTGGGCTTGCGCGAGTCTCGCATTATTGTTGTGCTCTGCACCAATGCATTAGGAGAGAACGTAAGGATACACCTACGTTAATTTGAGACGCGAGGTAAGATAATAAAAATAAAACGCGCGCGCGTATCGTACGTTGCTTCGCGCGGCGGAATGGTGACGCGCGCGCGAGGTGAAAAAAGACGTCCCGTGTGAATATGTATAACGTAATATGTATAAAATGAATATGTATAAAATGTTTCCCTTTTCTCGTACGGAGATCGCTATCGCCGCACGAAAGGTACGTCGGAGCACGTGGGCGAATTTGTTGACTGCTGTGTGCATCGAGACATTTAACCCGATGATGGCGAAACAATTACTCGTGCCGGCTCTCCGCAGTTAGTATTAGCGGCGGATCGCAAACGTTGGGAGATCAATATTTTGGTAGCGGTTCTCATGCTACGCGTCCCCGGTCGCGCGCGTGCGCGCGTCTGTGTGTGTGTGTGTGTGTGTGCAAATTCGACGCTTCCACTAACGATTAGCTCGGGCGGTTTGTTTGACTCGGCGAATTCGTCCCGCTTGACAATTATTCACCGGTCACGCGCGGTCGGAATTGCAAAGTTCCCATGCCGTACGGACACCGAGTGCAACTCGATAAATAAATAATTGGCGAGTAATAATCGGCATGTGTGACGAGACGAGACTCGTTTCACCTCGGAGACATTCGAACAGAGCGCATCACTCCGCCATTCGACAGAATGATCCTGCAAGAGTATTATCCGCAAGGGTCGGGCGAGGACAAACAAATTCACACGCGCGACATGCACACTTGCAAGCCGACCTCCCTCTAATTTTACACTTTCCGATATCGCGCGAGAAATCTTTGTAATGCAAATGTTTGTGCGGACTTCCTCCGCGCCAAATTGACACGAGCTGCATTCCCATTGTCGACACAAACGCGACGAGCTTCCCTCGTCCTTTTTATTTGCCTCGATTTGGCAGCGCTTCGCCCGTCTTTCTTCTCCGTCCCGTTCCTGCAAATTCCTCTCTCTCTCACACACACACACACTCGGCAGCGTTTCTATCTCCGCCGCCGCGCCGCGCGACTGCATTGTATAATTTCATCGCCGCGTACGTATACCGCTCTTAACCCGTTCGTCGCTGAGAAGTCTGACGCAGCGCACCGCCCACGCTAGACGCGACACACCATGACAGTAGCGCGAATGTTCCCTCGGAAGTATGCGAGCTGAGTATTAGTCAGCGCGCTGAGAAATTTTATTCATTTCACATTTTACGAAACTACGTCTGCCGCATACCCGCGCGCGCGTTACACTCAACCGCGCCCCGGATTAAACCACTTTTTCATGTCCAACCGACCCGTCCATCTCGTTCCTCAATTTTTACCGTTTTATCATCTCCCTTATTAATTCGCCGCTCGGATAACCGCAGATTAACATACAGTTACCGCCGCCCAAAGTGCACTGGTTCTACCGTCCTTATGAAAGGAAAAAAAGAGAAAGAGAAATATAGCGCAAAAGAGGAAACGGTCGACCCGCCGAATCAGTGGGATCGGCTCGGCTTCGGAAGAAAAGCGACGCGACTTTTGTGACGCAATTTTTCCGAGGCGCCGTGGCGAGCAAGCATAGCGGTCGTTCACCAAGTGAATCGCCCTTCCGGTATTCGCGATCGCGTCGCTCGACGATGCATCGTCACCGACGTGTGTTGGCACGCGTCGCGCGCGCGACGTCGTCGCTGCGGCGGCGTCGCGGCGCGGCGTCACGAGCGCGCGTGGCCGCTCGATCGCACGTTCGTTCGTGATCCCGTGCTCGCTTTACCGCCGTTAAATTTAGACAGCGGCTATTACGCGAGCAGACTCGTGCCTCGACGCAACCCTCGACGACGACGTCGGCTGCGCGGCCCCCTCCGCCGCGCGGCGACGACGACAACGACGACGACGACGACGACGACGACGACGACGACGACGACGACGACGACGACGACGACGACGACGACGACGACGACGACGACGACGACGACGACGACGACGACGACGACGACGACGACGACGACGACGTAACGCCGTTCCCTGGAAGTGGAGTCGCTTGCGCGAGGAAGCCGTCGCGAAATCACGCTCGAAGGCGCTCGCTCACGTGTCTCTCGGGCCGACGATACGAGCGATACGATGCGCGCGAGATTTATCTTTGATTGTATGCGTGTATATATGTGTGTGTTCAATAAATTAGTTAACATAGTATATTATTTAATTAGTTACGGTATTATTCAATCAACCGTTATATCGGCGTAATTAATTATGAAATAAGTCCGTAATTTGCGTGATCCACTAAATATAGAGTGGTATCCGAAAAAGCGGCCGATTGCAAATTGCACAGCGGTGGTGACGTGTTAATAAATAACGACGGGACGGCGATTAGGACGTTAAGGACGGGAAGAGCCGAGTAATTTGGCGCGGAGATCCGCGGAGCGAGTGTGTGATCTGTGCAAAGTCGGCCGATGTATTCCTTCATCGTGCGAATCGATTCTGCTCACCAGCAGCGGTCTCCTCTCGTTCGCCACTTTCCGGCAAACGTACGAACAGTGTCGTATCCGTATGCGATTTTCCGGTAACGCCGGCGCTCTTTTCCTCGCGAAAGTCGCAATTGTCCGGCTGGATATAGCTCGCGAAGAAAAAAAAAAAAAGAAAGAAAAAGCACTGGACACGTGCAATGGTGCACGCGTTTGTTGTACCGTCCCGTCGCTTGTGCAACGCCTGTGACCGAGCCGCCTCAGCGGCCGGCAATCGATCGCGCGCGGCAAATATCGCCAAAAAACACCGTCCGCCGGCGCGGCGCGCGGCGGATGACACGCGCCTGCGATGCGCCGGGAATCGCGAGCGGCTGAAGACATTTCTAAACCGCCGCGCCGCCCGGCGCTCGACTCGACACGTTCCCCGCCGGAGAATCGACTCCTGCGCGATCGATACGACACGCTGCACACATCGTCACGCCGAGTCACAAAAACAGCAAGGTGTGTCGGATCGCAGCGATTATCGGCTCGCGAAAGTCGCTCGGGGAAATGGCTAGTCATCAATCAACCACCCGTTCATTTCGTTGTCGATATACTTGAAAAGCAAAGTATGTTTATACTTGAAATGTAATCGAGTTGAAACTTTAATCGAGTGAGCGAGAGAGCGAGAGAGAGAGAGAGAGAGAGAGAGAGAGAGAGAGAGAGAGAGAGATTTCTATGCCGTTACATTCACTGTGTCGCGTGCGCGCGCGCGCGTTGTCCTTCGCGCTCACGGAATGTAATTTAATTAACGATGTCGGGAGACGCGACGAACGACACAATATCTTCGCGAAAGATTGACTCCGGATTCATCATCGGGGATCCTCTCGCATGAGGAAAACAGTCCCGGAACGAGCGTCCCTCCAGTGCCTTAAAGCGAAAATAACTCTCTTTCACGTAGATCCTCAGACTGACAGAGAGCGTAGTTAGTTTCGAGTGAAAATAACATGTTTGTCACCGAGAAATCGATATTATAAAAATACTCCCGTCGTCTTTCCTGCCGGATAATATCATTGGAAAGCTGACTTTTAGGCTTTTACGCTTTTGCCAGCGATTTACACGAATTGAGTAAACAATACAATTCACCCGTCCGACGCGTTAGCCGGCAGCAACGGCTCGTTTGACAATCGCATCCGCATCAGTCGCTATAAATAAATTACTAGCACATGAATGCTTGCCATACTCTCTCTCTCTCTCGCGGCTAAGGCTGTCCGTCTCCGAAAGAGGGAAAGAAAGCGACGACTGCGGAAGAAGAACCAAGAGGAAAAGAGAAGAAGACCAAAGATGACGACGACGATGACGACAACGACGACGACGAGGAGGAGGACGACAAACAACATCGCCTCAAACACCGGGGAAATCAGGACCGCAGACAACAACAACAACAACAACAACAATAGCGGAGCTTCCTTACCGGAAATAGTCAGCTGGACGAGCCGTCGACTAGTCGGGACGCTGCGGCGTCGCGCTCACGCCGCCGCGGTCGATCGCAGCATCTCGATCGAGGGGGGCGGGTGACGGTATCGGCAGCGACAGCAGGACACCGGAAACGCGCGGAGCAGCGTGCGAAGGCAGGTGACAGCAAAAGCTAACTGGCGGAGGCCACGTGGAGGAGGAAGGTTCGACCGTCACTGAAGCCGCGACGCCCGCCACTGCCGCCGCTGCCGCCGCCGCCGCCGCCGCCACCGCCGCCACCGCCGCCACCACCACCTCCAACGCGGCGACGACGTCGACGGCGTCGACGACGGCAGTGCATGACGCCCGAAATAGCGTCGTCCTTGGCGGTGCGCGCGTGACGTCGTCATCTCGCCGCTCGGTCGATGACGGACGGGGGCGGCGTTGTGACGTCAGCATTGATGCCGCCGCCGCCGCCGCCGTCGCCGCCGTCGCCGCTACCGACGCCACCGACTCGATGCTGAGTTTGCGCGGCGGGTACATCCGCGGGACAGACACGAGGCGCGCGAGTTTCCCGGTGAAAACGCTCGATGGCGAGATCCCCGCGCGGCTGCTGATCGATTTTGCATGCATCTTGCACTCGGCATGCAAAATGTAAGGCGCGACGAAGGGAGCGATGTGTCTCTTTTTATTGTTTCTTTTTTTAATAATTTACATCGCAACGGTCGCGGCGAGGAGGGCAGGGATCGATCGCGACAACGCGCTGTGAGTCGCGGTGAGACCGCGGAATGCATGTCGATGCGCGATGGCCGCGCGTTCATGAGGCGCAGATTAATGAGATAACGAGCGTGACGAATGACGCTGACGCGGCGGTGCGTCGGCAGGACGAGCGGCTCGAGGCAGGGAGGAGAGAAGCCGTGTCTTGTGACGTTGCGTTACGATGTTGCTCCTGCGGATCCCGCGGCTGATCTTTTGGACGCGCTCTGCTCCGGGAGGGATCGTACACGATCGGCCGCAAAAGCGATAAAAAAAGCGATGAGGTCGAAAGCGGGTCGAGTAAATGCGATCACAATCGGAGTGATCGATTATTCTATTTTGCAGGCTGACAAATCTGTCTCTAAATGAAATCTAGACCCGACACTCTCGCGACACTCCCCATTGGAGCGCGAAAAATAACTGTCCAAATTGCCGTAAAAAATATCAGAGATTACGCGGAGAGAGTTAAATTGGCTCAAGTGTTTGCAAAGAAAAAAAAAGCAGTGACAATTTTCAGGACGCGTTCTGCCTACACTGCCTACACGGAAACGCGATATCCCCCCCCCCCATATTTTTCCCCGCGCCTCGATCAATCCCGGCAGCGCGCACTTTTGCAGCGGAGAGAAGCAAAGCTGCCGGAGAAACTGACGAGAGGAAAAAGATCGTCGCCTCGTGCGATCCACTCGCGGGTTGACCTAGGGAATTATACGCTCCGATTGTGGGAAGAGACTTTGATCGAATCGACATGACGCGAACGAAGCAAGCGCGTCCCACTTGAACCGGAAACGGAACTCGACTCCGCGAGAAGCGGAAGTCCCGTCTCCGTCTGGAGACGAAAACGCGCTTGGTCCGATCGTCGTCGTCGTCGTCTCAATCCGAGCGAACTCTTTGGCGTTCCCAGTGTCCAGTCTCAAGTTTAGCTTTCCGTTTCTGTGGTGCGATTCTGTAACTCGTTATTGGAGTTAACGACACTTGCGTTATCGTTGCGCAGCTTTTGTAGATACTTTGTAGAAAAGCTGCGCAACGATAACGAATCGCGCCACTGGTCTGCCTCCGGAGTAGCGCATGTCAAGTTTAACATTCGCCACCGTTGCATAACGTTATCGTCAACAAGTCGTTGGAAGTAATACCGCACGCACGCGGCACGCACGCAGCGTCGTGTGCGCGGCGGCGAAAGAGTTGACGGCTGTCACACGTGACGAGCGGATAATACACAGTCGACGCGGGATTCGTTTGAAAGGGGATCGCGCGATAGATACGCGCATTGATACGCGCAACATTATCGCCCGCGAACGGCGCGCGCCTAATAAGAGGCTTACGGTAATTCGGGCATACAGCCGCGCATAAAAATGCGTAAGACCGCGCGCGCGCTTCGGCCTGAAATAGACGTCGCGAAAATCGCGGAATCGCGCGTCTCGCCGTGAATTCCGCGCGGAACGACGCGATTTTCCGTCGCCGGCCGCCGGAATCCGTTCCGCGTCGTAAAGTCCTTTGCCTCTTTACGATCGGCGAACTTCGCTCTCTCCGCGTTTCGGCCGTTTCGGCAGAAACGCCACGCGAGTCTTAGCCGCGATTTGGCGCGCTCAGAGCACGAAACTGCGCACGAGTCTTTGCGTAAAGTGAAACGGTCTGCTGCTACTTCGGCGATAAAGTGTATAATTACGACAGGAGTGACCCCTTCGTAATTTCTCGTTGGAACCGCTCAGACTCAGAGTGGCGCATTTTATATTCCTCGGCGACGTCGAATGAGATTAAAAAACATAGATCAATCTCTCTCTCGCATCACATATTTTTCTTTCGTTCTCAAAGTCGCCGGTGGTTCTAATGTTAATATCCAATGTCGCCAACAGTCGCGTCGAAAATAATGAAATAATCAGATCGAGCTGTACCACTGTGTGATTATTTATTTAAATTATTTATCGCGTGTTATACCGCGCGTGATATTTATGGCGTGTATTGCAGATGTTACACGTTAGGATTGATATTAAGCATAGATTATGCGAGGACGATTGCGTCGCGCTGCGCGTCAACGTAACGATGACGCAAGGTCAGTGACCGGCGGTTTCTTCGCGAAAAAGTCACGACACCGCCGTCCCTTCTCAGCCCTTCGTGCAACATGTGCGTATGATGCCCGACGAAAATCTCGCGCAACCAGCAACAATACCGCATGTTAAATATTTGATGCTTTCGCGGTGTAGCATTTATGCAATATAAATCACCGGCCGGCCCGCGTCCACGATGTTTGCGCGCTTTCTCGTGTCGTCTCCCGACGACGCGGTTCGCTTCTCGGTCGCGTGTCCTCGCCGAAGACACGAGACGTCTCGACTAGACTAGGCGAATTGATCGCAAACGCCATAATACACAGGCATCGCGCGTTCCCTGAAATATCCACCCGCTTTATTTATTCTTAATTAATACACCCGCGCGGATTATTTATTCAGAATGTAATTTCTGCAACTGCGAGATGCGTATTCGCTTTTTGTTTAATCAAGCAACATTACAAATATTCTGCTGAGCGATATCGGGACGTTCCTCGTGTTTGATTATGAAATGTAATATTTGTTTATCATTATAGAAAGAATTTGTAATACTGCTGATTTATATTTTATGAACTGACGAAATAGGATATTTGCCAACGAATGTAATATGATATGATTACATATTAATAGGTTGAATTAAATCGCAATTTGATATTTTATAGACATTTGATATTAAAGTCAATTACTCATTAAAACCGTACATCGCCGTACATCGCCCTATCGCCGCGGGTTTCTATAAATTCTTAATGAAAATAATTTATTGTAAATATTATCTCCCTCCCCGCTCTCGAGTTAGGCCAAAATTAAAACGCCGGATAATCTAATACCTAATAATATATCGATACTGTCGAAACACACATATATCCGGCTCTGCTCGATAATAACCAGTCTCATCGAAATATACCTGCTCGCTTTGACGACAAAACGACCGAGTCTCCGACAATATCGCCCACGTGGGAGCCCCATAGAACGGCATTTTCAAATGCAACGGGTCGCGCCGAGATCGGCGAGTTTCCACGAAAAAGGGAGAAAAAGAGTACTGACGAGCCGCCACCTTATCCGTTATTATCTCATCGGTGTTACACACGCGCGTTCACGAGAATACGCTTTATCTGGGAACAACGCGCGCTCGCGCGCGCTGCGAGTTCCGGCACGCACATGATTTACAATCGACCGAGCGGCCGGCGCGATAAACGAATCGAACGAATCGGGCTGCTGGGATCTAACCAGTGGCGAGGGGATTCACGATGAGCGATCAACATCGTCGCGATTTCAACAGCCGGGCCGTCATCGGCCCGCGCGCGCGTCAACTAACACGACTTTCTTGCACCGAGAGATGAGCCGCGAGTAGCGTCACGTCGCGCATCGCATCGCATCTTGCGAAAACGGTCGTGGCACGAGGAGCAGGAGGGAGAGGAGGAGGCGTAGGTTTCCGTCGCCTGCGCGTGCTTCGCACGTTATAGCACGTCGGAAACGTGAAAATTGTAAGCGGCACGTGATGCGTCAGCCGTTTTCGCCGCCGCCGCCGCCGCTTCGGTCTCTTTTGTAGCTCAGCCAAGAAGCCGCGGATCGTCCGCCTCGCACGTATATTTAGTTTGCCCAGCAAAACAATGCAATTGGCCTCTAGGAAGCGCTGCTCAACTCCGCGTTGGGCGATCGCGGACCTTTTTTTAACCCTTAACCGAGTCCGAGCCTGCGCGTGCGCGAGCGATGGTCTTCGGCAGCGAGTGGCGTTCGCGTTGACGAACAACGCGAAGGTACACGCCTGCGAGGTAAGCGATCAGAGTAAATGACGCCGTCGCACCCGTCGTCGTCATCGTCATTGTGTTCTTTGTGTTGCACGATAAAGAGCGAGCAGCCCGTGCCGCCGTGAGCGCACGGCTTTTACACGCAACACGGCTCTTCGCCGACAGAGCTCGCGATTAATTGCGTTATGTATGATCGAACTCCCCTAAATGCTAAAAATAGCCGACAACCCCCGGCGGCGATAAAATTCCTCTGCAACTAGTCCCGTACGAATCGCCGGTGATTTCCCGCTCTAAAAGACACGTAAGTTGCGCGAATCAACGTGGCCAACTTTTCAGCGTGAAAAAAGCTCGTGGAAAAACAGCCTGTCACGCTTGCCCCG
The DNA here is from genome assembly GCF_003227715.2 of Harpegnathos saltator. Lineage (NCBI taxonomy): Eukaryota > Metazoa > Arthropoda > Insecta > Hymenoptera > Formicidae > Harpegnathos > Harpegnathos saltator. The sequence goes on from NW_020229904.1 coordinate 480,582, forward strand.
GCAGTGAGTATCGAGAAATTATAAAAGCGGAAACTTCGATTGGTAGCAAAAAAGAACGGGGAAACAACCCGTGCGCGCTGCTGGGGTTGATCGTTGTCGTTGTCGTCGTCGTCGTCGTCGTCGAGACTCGACGTTACTACGAGGGAGGATTTGTCGCGCGCGCGCGAGAGAGAGAGAGAGAGAGAGAGAGCCGCTCTCTGTGAATACCAATTAGCGCCGATGAATCCGCTCGGAAAACCGCCCGAGCCCGCGCGATTCGCGCGGGGCGGAATGCCGCTCGGCGCGAAAATAGAGGCGTGAGCGTAGAAAAGAAATAGGACGGCGAGCGAGCGAACATGAGCGCGCGCGCGCGCGCTCTCTCTCTCTCTCTCTCTCTCTCTCTCTCTCTCTCTCTTCCTCTTTTTCTCTCTTCCTCTCTCTCCATCTCGCCACCGGTCGCCGGTGTACGACACACGAGAGAGAGGATATAATGTAAGAATTTTTATACGAGAGAATATTTTCCGATAGCACTTTAAAAACCCCCTTGTGCTCAGTGGCTGCGTGAACGAGTTCTACGTTATAACGGGTGCGCGCGTTACGGTGGCCGGCCCGCAAGAAAGGACGCGCGCGCGACGTCGTTATCTTGGTTACGGCACACGCGTACATAATAAACACGTGTAATGTATGTACATACGGCACGGCTGTTTATGGAGCTCCGGCCTTGGCGAGTCAAGGGACGCGGGATTTGTCGCGTACAACCCCTGCAAGTCCCCCCGACGCCGCGGCGTCGCCGACAACTCGCGAGATAGAGAGAGAGAGAGAGAGAGAGAGAGAGAGAGAGAGAGAGAGAGAGAGAGAGAGAGAGAGAGAGAGAGAGAGAGAGAGAGAGAGAGAGAGAGAGTGAGGGTGAGAGGGAGAGGGACAGAGAAACACATACACACACACACAGAGAGAGAGAGAGAGAGAGAGACTCGTGTGAGACTCTCCCTTTGATCGCGACTGCTGCCACGATATCGCAACGAAATCTCAATCTCGCCGCCGGATAAATCTCTCCTCCCCGAGAAAAACGGTCCGTTAAATCGGCAGAGTCCGACTTGCGTTTACGTACGAGAATACACGATGGCGGGATTTACGCGACCACCGCAACGACTCGAGAGTGATGACGAGAGTGACACGTACGAATTTTCGCGATCGCCGTTGGCAAAACGAGAAATGGGAGAGAGAGAGAGAGAGAGAGAGAGAGAGAGAGAGAGAGAGAGAGAGAGAGAGAGAGAGAGAGAGAGAGAGAGAGAGAGAGAGAGTGAGGGGGGAAAGAACAGTGGAGACAGAAGGAGGACTGAAGAAAAAACGTTTATGCGAAAATAGCCCGCTTAGAATGAAAAAAAGCAAAGCGGAAATCTCTTTTTTCATTCTCGCGCTCGTTTCGGAGAGAGAATTCATCTGCTCTGCAGCGAAACGTGCAACGCCGTTATTTTTACGGACACGTCCTGTGGGCATCGGAAAGATAATAATTCTCTTCCAAACGGGCGCAGAACGAACTTTGCGATGTAACACGAGCGGATAATCGTCAGCAAATTATGCATCGCGTGCCGCAAAAGTTCCTACGGACTCAGCCGTAGAAAGAAAGAAACGTTAGGGGAGAGAGATCGCGTATTTCGGGAATGGGTATTTTCATCTCCGAGCCATAAATACGGAGCGAAGGCGCGATAGACAGTGCGTCGCCCGTGCGTCGGCCGCGATATGTTGGTGTTGCCGTCTCGCAGTACAACATCGCGAGGTCTCCTCTCGATGCGCTCATCAAAAGCGAGGCCAGCGCTCCGTTGCTTTCATCTCGCGGCCAATTTATCAGTCGCCGCGATCCAATCCGCCCTCGAACGTCTCCGCCGGGGAGAACATGACGCGCGCGCGCGCTCGCTCGGCATGAGTCTCGAATTCGGAATTCCGTGCGAACGCTCGAGAGAAGACTTTCCCTTCGCCCCTGTCTGCGACGCGCCATTTTTCCCTTCCGCTCGCGCGCTACCTGCGCGCCTACACCTGGCTTGAAACGGCGCGACGGCATTTAACGCGCGCGCTGGAAGTCGTGTAAGAGCGTTGATTTACCATTGTCACGGCCGCTACTCTCGCGCGAGAACATTACAATCGCCTGTCGCAATTCGAGCGCGGCAATGCGGCGAAACCGGTGACCGGCCGCCGCGTCGCGCCGCCCGCACCTGCGCCGCCTAAGTGGTTATATTTGTAGTCCTCGTACTCTCTTCTTTCCTTGCGCGATCTCGCCAAGTATGCACGCGGAAAAGAAACGACTTGCACTCGGCCGACTGCCAGACTATATTTGTCGCGCGACGTGCCGATTACACCTGTAAAAAAGTCCCGTGGGAGCGCGGATCTCGCGAGGCACCGCTCGCACTCTGTCTGACCGCGCGTCCAACCCCCCGAGTAGGGTCCTTGCGGTCGGAAAGCGAACGTTCGTAAGGCTCCACGAATTCTGCAAGTTTGAGCACACCGGAACCGCGTGGTTTGATTTTGGATTGAACGTAATCGTTGCTGGCCGCGACGAAAGCGAAAGAGTAATAAGCGAGGTACGTGGGCGATGCTTGATTAAGCGGGGGGGAGGGGGGTTCGAGACGAGGGAGCGATGATTTTATCGTTTTATCGTGATAAAGTAAAGCTTGATTGTGTGTGACATCATTTAAGCAACCGTTCATCTCCCCAAGAAGCACGACGATCCTTTAGCGAACGGGCAGTTTTAAGGGTTTAGTCGCGATGAGCGTCGAATGTGCGACGAGGGATGGGCTGATGGACACGTCGGATTTGAGAAAGGGCGTCTCTCACGGGTTCTCGCGGGGATGCGTGACGCGGGGATTGCGCGCTGGAGCGATTCAGCACGACGGTAAAGTGCGACCGGATGTTAGGCGACTCGAAGAAACGCGACGACCGCTTGACGTCACAATTTCCCGCGCCGGCCGATCGATGTCCAGGTGAATTGTGATTTAATTGGCAGGCGGGGAATTAACGCGGCAAAGTGGACCAAAGTGGATTGTCTATGCGAAATAATAACAACGATATTCTCGTCCGTCGCGTACGTCACGGCCGTGACGTAAGCAGATATCGAGCACAAATGGTGACGAGCGTTTGGAAATATCGAACGGATGCGATAACCCAAATCGCCCCCCGCTAATAGCGCTCAATTATTTAACGCCGCTGCTACTCGATTGACCGCAAATGGCGCGGAAAACGAGTTCCAATTATCGACGATAAAACATTATTGCGCGAGCAGGCGGAGATTCGCGGGATCGTCGTTCTCAAACGAACAGCAATTAATGTTCAGCTCTAATAAAGACTGACGGACGCAAATATCTCGCTTGATTCCCGGCTAAAACAGGCAGCCGGGCTCGTGACGCGTCGTCAGGCCGAAACACGGTTATTAAAATAAAATCTAGGCGAGATGGCGGCGACGACCGCAAAAAGCGCTCGCAAAAAGTCGTTGTTACGTCGTGAATCGCAATTAATCGAATCGGCGAATTTCGAACCTCCGAGTTACCGGAAGTCTAATAGACCATCACCTAAAAATCGTGCGATATGCACGCACGCTCCAGACTCTGTGTGTAAATAAATATCACAATTTTAACGCGCTTTCATCGCGCATCGTGTTTAATTGCATGCAACCGCGGTAGCGCGAATACGGAATAACTGAATATTTTATCAAGTGAGCTGTAATGGAAGAATTTTGTGTCTCCTGACGGACCGTTCTTCGTTTACAATTCCAATCTCTCCGAAAGCGCACAAAATGATACCATCTCCTTTAATCGGACCCCTGTGTGTCTTTATCCGACTTGTAAACGCGAGGAAAAATTCACGAATGCGTAAACCGCATGTGTCTCACACGGCTGTTGCCGTCGCGGCTATGAGATTCGTGGAAAATACGAGAACACGAGACGTTCCCGAGATTAAATTCAGCTCGATAACGCTTAACTCAGCGTTCCGCCCTTCTAAAATAGTAAAATTCATCTTGCTCTCAGTAAAATTCATCTTGCTCTCAGTAAAATTCATCTTGCTCTCTGAGCAAACTCCGCTCGCAATCTCCTGTCGCAGCCACTAATCATCAGCCGAGTCAAACTACCAAGACACTTAATGACGCGATAAATGCGACGCGAGCGTTAAGACGCGAAACGAAGCTCGCGTGTAAAAATCTACGCTATCTACAGCGGGAAAGGGAAGAGAAAAAAGCCGTCGCCGCGCGATCGTCGACAATCGAGCGCGACGAAGCGAGGCTACGTACGTGGTGTATTCCCACACGCATCTATCGCGATCCACCACCCCCAACGCGGCGTCAGTTACCGCTACCGCCGCCGTTATTACCACCACCACCACCACCACCACCACCATCGGTCTCATCTGGTCATCTTCATCATCGAACATTATCATCATCTTCATCATCGAACA